>NW_006159623.1:1928660-1942666 GCF_000334495.1 Tupaia belangeri chinensis
TCATCAACAGGTAATAAATCATTTCTGTGTCTCACTAATGCCATGCCTTTCTATTTGTTCTCTTGCTATCCTTCTCCATACTCTTCCCTTCTCCTCCTTCACCCCCCATTTCACACTGTCTTCAGCGTCCATAACTATTTTCAGTGCTTTTATGCCCGCCAATATTTCCGTCTCTACCATAAAGTGTGGATAGCCGGTATATATTAAGTGGATAGATACAATATCTTTCTTTCATATCCCAGCTTGCTTCACTTAGCAATAGATCCTCCATATTTGACCACTTTCTATCAAATACCAGGGTCTTATTGTATTTTTTTTTTATGACTGAATAGTATTCCATAAAGTATATGTGCCACACTTTTTCCATCCATTCATCTGCTTGTGGACACTTGGGTTGGTTCCATGTCTTAGCGATCGTGAATAATGCTGCAATAAACACTGATGTGCAAGCGCTTTTCTGACTGAGCATTCTCCTGTCCTGTGGGTAGATTCCC
Organism: Tupaia belangeri chinensis; assembly: GCF_000334495.1. NCBI lineage: Eukaryota > Metazoa > Chordata > Mammalia > Scandentia > Tupaiidae > Tupaia > Tupaia belangeri. The sequence goes on from NW_006159623.1 coordinate 1,929,155, forward strand.
AGAAGTGGGATTACTGGATCAAAAGGTGTTTCTATTTGTAGATCTTTGAGGAACATCCATGTTTTCAACAGTGGCTGAAGCAGTTTACATTCCCACCAACAGTGTAGGGGAGTTCCCCTTTCACCACACCACATTCCCACCAACACTTATCACACTTATCACTTTTTGTATTTTTAATCTTCTTTGCCATTCTGTTAGGTGGTATCTCATTGTGATTTTAATCAGCATCCCCCTTACGATGAAGAATGCAGAGCATTTCTTCATATGCTTGTTGGTTGTTTGTATGTCTTCCTTAGAGATATTTGTGTTCAGCTCATTTTCCGATCTTTTAATTGGGTTAGACATTTTTTTTTTTTCGGGCAAGCCGCTTGAGTTCCCTGTGTATTCTGCTATCAGTCCCATATGTGAGGCATATTTTATGAAAATATTCTCCCATTCTGAGGGTTGTCGATTCACACTAATTACTGTATCCTTCGCTGTACAGGAACTTCTTAATCTGATTCCCACGTGCATCTTTACCTTGCCTTTGCTCTTCGGCTCTACAGGAGGGATTGAATCAGTGAGGAAAAGGTTTGGGTACATAAAACAGACAATTCAAATAAGAGTGGCATAAACAAGGTAGTTGTTGATTTTTTTCATTCATATCAAATAAGTCTGGACAGAGGACTCCCAGGACAGGTGTGGTTGTTCCACAACCCTCAGAGGCCTAAGCTCTGTCTCCTTCTTCATTCCAAATGAGGCTTCCACTCTCAAGGTCTAAGTTGCTCTCTGCAACTGGCACCGTGTTACTCACATTACAGATAGCATGACAGAGGAAGAAACAAGTGCAAAGCAGGGATGGCCAACCACCAGCTCAGCAATCCCTTTGCAGAGCTTTTATAGAAACCTCAAGTAATAAATTCTTACGTATCACTTCCTTTTGTATGAGGAACTGAAAAATAGGAGTATTTAGCTTGGAATATTTCTGTCCTAAAAATATGGAGATTCTTTTACTTAGCAAAGAAGAAGGATATTAGGTTAGCAAATATTAATATCAATCTCTGCCTCACTCGCTCAACCCCTTGACTATACTGTTGCACTGGTAACCTCAGCAATTTTCTTTTTTGTGTTTCGATATCTTGTCCCAAAACTGTTTGATATAGAGATAATTCTATCAGCATTAGATGATCTTGACATCCTTATTAAAACTCATTTGAGGGACCAGCAGTTGGCATAATGGCTATGTCGCTGGACTCCCATGTAGTTGACTGCGGTTGGAGTCCTGAACCTGGTGGCTTAAACTCACACTGGGTGCGTGTGCATGTGTGCCCAAGATCCTGAGAGGAGAATGGAGGAGAAAGGACTGCAGCATGGCCATCCCTCAGGGGGGTGATTTCTCACTTTCTGTCTCTCTGTCTCTCTCTGTCTTTCTGGCGAATGCACGTGCCCTATAGCAAAAACCTCTCAAAACAAACAAACAAAAAACCTCATTTGACTATAGGTGTACCAGTTTACCTCTGGACTGTCAGTTCAAGTCAACTGGTGTATAACTGTGTAATGCCCAGTAGGTATTACTGGTTGGAAGCCTCAGTTATCAAGGTTGTGTCTGGAGAGATTCTTGTGACACCTTATGTAGAAAGGCTAATACAGGCTACATTTGTTTCAGCATCTTGAACTAAATTCAAATGAAATGAGATTTGCTTCATTTGGTTTCTGAATTCTCCAAATCCCTAACATAATAACAAGGCTCCATAAAGATACATTAGCAACTAGATGCCCTTTTAATACAGAAAAGATGTGGGCAGTATGACAAAAAAATATTGTTCTGAGAACCCTTTGCTACAGTTTTCAGAAGAAATCTCAGCAAGATAGAAAGCCAAGTCCCAAGTTAGCAGAAGATGAGAAGAGCTGAACTCTGGGACACCTCTGCTTGCTGGAGTCACATGAAAAGACCTTCCTGGAATGGAAGAGGTGGAGACAAGCAGTCTATGATCTTTATTTGAAGAGAGAAAACATGAAGTGCGTGCTTTCAGAATGAACAAGAAAATTAAAGGAAATCTAAGAGGAGGAATAAAAGGCAAAGAATGGAACAATTCAGTTCTAAAAAAAGATTTGCATTTATTCTAACTGGCTCCCTCCTATCCTATTCTCTTGCAGACCCACTTGGGCTTATTGCAAAAACACAATTTAGGTTACAAGTAACTTTGCTGGTTGATAGAAATCAAGACCAAGAAAAGTTCAGCTTTTTTTTTTTTTTTTGCTTGTTTGTTTTTCTTATTTTGGAGTTTTGGGTTAGTACTCATTGATCAGGGACCTATTCTATCCAGAAAACTATGCTAAAAAGGGGTCATGCAGCAGTAAAATGAGACTGACAAGATCCCTGACCCATGGAGCTGACATTCTAGTGGGAGGACACAGACAATAAACAAATAAGCCCTGAAAATACATAGAGCTTCAGATGACCTTGAACACATTGCTGGCCCACTCTAAAAACAGTATTTCTGAAATTACATTGGACTTTTTATCCCACTGGGAAGTCTGGTTACTCAAAGAACCCAGTGGGCTCTTAGCCTTGAGAAAATGGTAATTGTAGCTCCCTGTCGGTGAGTATGTGTGTGTGTGTTATTATGGTCATTTTTTATAGTAAACAATGAAAGCCAGTCAAGTTATTGCCTTAGGTTAGTTCAGGTTTTCTCTTCAAGATGGAATTTCTGAAGAAAGTGGGACTTCTTTGGCCCTAAGATAGTAAGAGTGTTGTCATAAGAAATGAAAGAGCGCTCACATTAGCAGTTGGTAGGATGGGAGGAAGTAGACCACAGAAGCAGAAAAAAAGGTTTCTGCAAGTTACTTTCTCTTAACAGTTTTAACAACTTAGCTAATATTTACTCTCAATTTTCTAGGCATTTCTGTGTGTGTTGTCATAAAGCCTGGACTAGAAATTAATAAACAAACAGAACAAAACAAAGCTATTATGTTATGTTTGGTTTGACTCTAATAACCAAGAAATTATTGATCGTTTTGTGCTTAAGACTCTGAAATAAATTCCTATTTTTTTCCTCTTAATCTATGTTAGTATTTGGTCTCTGTTTTCTTTAAGTTTAGGAATAGAAAGAACACAGATCTTCAGCAAATTTTTAGATACTGAATATGTTTATTGAGTGGCTAAAATAATTGGATGCATACTGAGACTGTCCAAAAAATGTTCTGGTTCTCTCTCTTATTGTTTAAATATAACAGTGGATCCCTTGAAGTCAAGTTTATTTGAAATAAATAATGTGCCCTTGGTAGGAGTATTCATTTCTGCAACTGCTCAGAAATTATGCTTGATATGCCAATCTGAAATCATGAGTTTTTGTGAATGAGTTTTTGTTTTCGGATCTATTTTGCAGTCTACGTTGATGCCATAAAATCACAAGCCATCTGTTTAACCTGGAATGAATTTCCTCATCACCATCAAACCTAGTTATCTGGAACTTCCTTAAACAATTTGATTAGTCAGAGTTCTGATTGATTTTATAGCAGAAGAGTTTCTTCATCAATTTAAAAAATAAATAAATAAAAGAGCCCAACAAGCTCCCATCTAAGCAGATGTTAATATCATCCTGTTACTAGGTTGCTGGTCATAAGCTGGGAGACTCAGAGAATGTATGGGGAAAAGTACACGCTGGTGAAGAAATCTGTTTTGAATAGAACCAGGCACAATGACAAACCAGCTTCTGTTGTTATTGTTGTTGCAGGCAGGGGATGTGTGGACTACTGGCCTGTTACATAACTAAAGACTTCCTTTTGCTTGTAAATGTCAAGATCAAACAGAGGTCAGTTTTAAATAGCTGACCGGGTGCTAATAAATGTGACTTTCTTGTCTAAGAAAAAGCAAAAGACCTTGTCCCTTAAGAGTCATGGCTGTGCTGATAAAAAGCAGGTGTCTGCATCATGTTTTATCCAAGCTGTAATGTTCACTTTTCCTAATGTCTGTAAGTAAATTAGTAAGTCAGGTATATGCTTTCATTCAATTACTCATTTATTTATTCCTTGAATATATATTGAGCTCATTCTACGAGCTAAACATTCTGTGAGGTGCTCTGATGTATTTGAGTTCATGTATTTCTCCAAATGGTCCAGGAAAACTGAGTATGTCATTTTGCAAATGTTGAAAGCTCATTCATGGGCTTGCAGCCCTCTGGTCTCCTTCTTCTATACCCTGTCCCTTAGTGACCTGGCTTGAAGGCACACAAACTGCCAAGAGAGACCAAGTCTTCATCACAAGTCTGGATCGCCTTGCTGCCCTAGACCTGGTTACCTAATTGCCTTTGCACAATACCCCCACAGTCAACTCAGGTTCTACTTCCACATCCAACTCATCAGCTTCCTGTCTGAACCTGTTTCTTCTCCCACATTCCCTAGGCCAGTGACAGTGCCACCAGCTACCCTGTGGCTCATATCAGAAATCACTGCTGCTCAGATACTTTTCTCTTCCTCATCCCACACATCCAATCGATTGCTGAGTTCTGTGAATCATAACTGCCAGTTCTTGGATCTAACTTTTTCAGTCTCTACCATCATTAGCCTCGTCCAGGTCACCATCAGCAGCAGCCTCTTCTGACCTGAACTTCATTATGATCCTTGTTTTAATCTCTCAATACTACAGCCAGAAGGAAGAATCTAGAATAGAGACCTATATTCCTCCTTAGCCTCCAATTCTACAATACATTAGCCATCTCTTACTGTCAGGGCAAATCTAGACCCTTTCACAGATTCTACACCACCATTCGTGATTTGACTACCTACTTGTTTCTCCAACTTCATCTTATTCCTTCCCTGTATTTCACCATTGCACCACTTTCAGTTTTCTAATGAACCATATTCTTTCTCCCCTTTCTCATATACAAAAAAGCAAATGCCTTGCTCAAGAGAATTAAATTTTTATTAATACACCATTTTCACTCTGCTTCTCCCTAGAATTTCTCTTCTCTCTTCCCACCACCTCCTCTCCCATTTATTCATTTATTCATTTTATAAGCGAGCAAGAGAGAGAAAGAGAGACCAGAACAGGGTCCTGACACTGTGGTCTACCCTCCGCTTCAGTCGGCTCCAATTCATTGGCAGACATGTGCCTGGAGTACTCAGGAAGGTCTCCATATGTGAACCTAGAACCCTCCCATGTGAATTGGCCTCAGAGAGCACCATGTTCCACCACTGCATCACCATCTGGCCTCATCACCCCTTACTCATTATCCAGAAAACCCTTAGAAATTTGTCCTCTTTGGAGCTTCAGTTAGATTCTGCTTCCTCCAAAATGCTTTTCATCCTTCTTCAAGTCTGAATTAGATGTCCTTCCTAGACACCCTCATAATCTCTCTCCCACCTACCATCCTCTACCCATTATAAATGTCTGCATCTCCCACTATACCACATACCCCATGGAACAAGCTCAGACACCATGTCAGTCCTCGAGGTCCCAGATCCAGTTAGGCTTCAGACACTGTCTCTCTGATGTCAAAGCCCACACTTCTTCCATTAGGACACTTGGAGCTGACTGGTAGAGAATTGGCAGTCATCGAAGGGTTTGAAAGAAGCCTGTCCAGATTCGCATTCAAGATGGAAAATTCTGAGGTTACTGAGAAGGACAGATTTGAAAAAGCAGAGGCAGCCACAGCAGTGTGTAGGCTCTTGTGAAAATCTAGTTCAGAAATGATAAGGGCTAAATCAGTGGCAGAAAGAAGACAAAGAAATGTTTATGAGTTGGACTTGACAATGAATTACGTATAAGACCTGAGAGAAAAGTAGGATTCCAGACTGAGCCCAAGTTTCAGGTGACTATGTGATCTGTGGTCACCACAAATATTTTTCAAAGATTATTTATTTCCTATGGAAGGTTCCATGCAGGCTTAATTTACCACGAATGTATAAACTCTTCATCAAGTTTTTTAATTTTAATTTCCTAATTTAGATCTTCAGAATCTCACAATTCTTTGATATTACATCAGATTCTTAAATTCATTTCTTAGAAAAAGGCTTTTCTTCTACCCATTTCTCAATTTCTGAAGCTAAGGAAGAAAATTTTGGATTGCTATATATTTTATGTATGAAGATCTCATTTATTAGCATCAGGTTTGAATATGGAGTTATCCAACTGCAACTCTGAAGTTATTCAAGATGCATAGCGACACACAGTTGTCTGGTGTGGAGGTCCTTGAAACATGGTCCTGGGACCCCTAAAGGATACAGATCCCCTTTAAAGGATCTTCAAAGTCAAAACTACTTGTCTGATAATCCTAATGGGTCTTTTCTGCTATCCTTCTATGTGGGAGTTTCCCAGAGTCTACGTAACAGATTAAATGCAGAAGCAGTGATTAGAATCCAGCTGTCCTCAGTTAAGCCAGACATTAAGGAGATTTACAAAGCATAAAACAGTAATACCACTTTTCTTACTAAGTTTTATTTTTGTTTTTGTTTTGGGAAAGAATTATTTTAATTAAAATTTGTTTTTAGTGTTAGTATATATGGAGTTACTATTTTTAAGTGGATGAATACAAATGCTTTTCAAATTTCTAAATTTTCACTTCTAATACAATAATCATTAGTAGCAATCACCTACTTTTGAAAATGCAACTTGTTTAACTTTTTTTCCCCCAATTTGCTAGAAGGCACTTGCACTTGTCAGAATGAGTCAGAGAAAAAGACAAAGAGGAAATGTGAGAAAGCAACCTCCACCATAGGAAATGGTCACACTGCGATCCTTTCTCCATTTCTCTTCTTGAGATTTTGGATACACACACACACACACACACACACACACACACACACAACCAGTGCGTTCCTCAAGACACTGGATCCAGGACTTGAATATGCAGTCAGCCATGTGGAATCCAACCGCCTTAACCACCACGTCACCAGCTGCCCCCTGAAAAAGCAATATTTTTTAAGAATGTAAAGAGACCCTGAGAATAAAGATTATGAACTGCTGAGTTAGTGACTCTGGAATATGACTTAAGAAACAAGTCTTGGGCTCCAGGAGGTGGCATGGTTGTTAAGAAGCTGGACTCTCACATGACCCAGCACAGTTTAAGTCCCGAATCTGGCAACTTTCTTTCTCTCTCTCTCTCTCTCTCTCTGTTTCTCTATAGAGACTGCACATAATAAAAAATAAATAATAATTTTTAAAAAAACTATTTATTTAATTCCATTCTTTATTTTTATTTGTAAATTTGACCAGAGAAAGACAGAGAGCGAGAGAAAGGGAAAGTGAGAAAACAAGCCGCCAAGTCCGGGACTCAAATCGCAATTGGCCATATGGGAATCTAGCACTTTAACCACCACACCACCTGCCAGCCCCCAAAATAAACAATTCTTCAAAAAAAGAAAGAAAAACAAGGCCTGTTTGAAAAGGTGAATCATGATAGAAACCATCATTACATAAAATCAGTAATAAATTTAAAAAATTAAATTGATAGAGCCAGCAGGTGGTGTGGAGGTTAAGGCACTGGATCCCACATGGTCAACTGCATGGTTCAAGTCCTGGAACCAATGGCTTGGAAATCATGCCAGATGTGTGTGTGCATGCCCACAATCCTGAGAGCAGAATGGAGGAAAAGAAATTGAGGCATGGACATCTCCCCTGGGGGGGTCAATTCTCACTCTGCAATCCTCTCTGTCTCTTTCTAACAAGCACATGACAAAAAAAAGGGAAAAAAAAGTTAGATTGATCAACAAAGTAGAAAATGCTAAACAGGACCCCTAAGAAAGGAATTCCCTCAGATGCTATAAATTTAGACATTAGGTCACCTTCCCGTTGAACAGAAAATAGCAGGAGAAAATGAATGAGATGAGAATGTTCCTATTCATACTTCAGCAAGACCATGAATGAAGAAAGAATTGTCTACATTGTGTGACTCTTTTGTTTTGATCCTAGCCTCCTCCTCCCTGCCAGGATTTGTGCATCTACATTCCCCAGAGGCTGTTTTGTCCTTCTTCCTTATTGAACTTTGTTTCCCCAAAGCCTCTCTTCAGCTTCTGAAGCCTTTCACACCCAGCCCATTCATCTATGCCCCTTGTTTACATTTCTGATTCTGACAAGATTATTTTACATTCATAACACAACCAGATAGAAATATGTCTTTCTCAGATTTGTGTAAAGGAGGAGAAAGTGGGAGCTGCTTTCTGGTTTTGCATAGCCAGAGCCTTGGCTTTAGTGGTCAGATTTGATCTACCCAGTCAAATATTATAAAAATACCTTGAGGGAGTGTTCTTTACCTTGGTGAACACCAGAGAGACATTCATTGAGAATGACTGATTAGACAGAATGCAATGTGCAGATTCACATAGGAAAAAAGTCTAGAGATGATATGCAGTGGGTTAGAAAGCAAATTTCTGAGTCTTCCTCACTAAGGAGTTGGTAAAAACCAAACCAAACCAAAACCAGAAACTCTTACTAGTCCAACTAAGAGAGCAATTCTGACCTGTGGATTTTGATTTCCTGGGACTTCTGTGTGTTCCATGCTGTCCTTGTCTTATCTATCCAAGCTGGATGTCTACTTCTTTAAGGTCCCTTGTTTTCTGTGTCTATACAGATGTCCCATGTCAAATAAAAACTATGGACTCGATGGTATAACTACCTTGGCTATCCTCAATTAGGTCCTCCCACATGGTTTCCTTTGGTAGTAGAAACGGCTGCATCATTCTGAGGCTTTGAGAGTGTGGGGTCTTTTTCTATTCCCTTCCGAATCTCTTATGCCTCTAATGGCATCTTGAATGTTTTGTTTATTCTTTGGAACCCACCTACTCGCCACAGAAGCAGTAAGTTGGATAGTGATTCCTTCCGTGGGAACAATTCCTTCTCTAAAATTCATCTGAGCATGGTTTGCCTTCCTCAAACAAAGTAGAGAACTCTATTTCCTAACCTCAGGGGATTTTTTTTTCTGAAGTTGCTTACTTTTTTTTTTTTGGGGGGGGAGGTTTTTGCTATAGGGCACGTGCACTTGCCAGACAGACAGAGAGAGACAGAAAGTGAGAAATTCCCCCCCCCCGGGGGGGGGATGGCCACGCACAATCCTTCCTCCTCCATTCTTCTCTCAGGATCTTGGACACACATGCACACATACCTGGTGTGAGTTTAAGTCACTGGGTCTGGGATTCGAACCCCGGTTAACTACATGAGAGTCCAGTGACATAGCCATTACACCAACTGCTGGTCCCTAAAGTTGCCTATTTTATATTTCCAAAAACTTAAACCCATCAAAGAAACTTAGGTGAAAGGGACACTCCCAACAGAAACTCAAAGACAGTGGAATACCTTTCTCCTAAGCTGGAGAGGGTAGAAGCAACTCTGTGAGACCTACCAGCAGGGGAAGGCTGTGTCCTGCTCCATGAAAGTACTTTGAGAAGTTGCCAAAGGTGAGGACACTGGCTATGCCTTCGGAATGGATGCTAGATCTCTGCAAAGAAATGGCAGAGTCAACTCACCTGTCGTATCTATGCAAGGGGTTTCTAAGCCAAAGTGAAAGTGGGACCACAGAGCCTTCTCTAGTTCCCTAGAGATACATAAGTCTCCCAGGTAGATGACCAGCCTTGGGTGGGGGTGAAAGGGTCTTCAAGAATGATTGTTTATTGGGACCAGCAATTAGCGTAATGGCTATGTCGCTGGACTCCCACGTAGTCGACCGTGGTTCAAGTTCCAGACCCGGTGACTTAAACTCACGCCGGGCGCGTGTGTGTGCGTGCCCCAGATCCCGAGAGGAGAATGGAGGAGAAGGGATTGCAGCGTGACCATCCCCCCCGGGGGGGGTGATTTCTCACTTTCTATCTGTCTCTCTCTGTCTGTCTGGCAAGTGCACGTGCCCTATAGCAAAAACCTCACCAAAAAAAAAAAAAAAAAGAATGATTGTTTATCTAGGGATGTGGAGGCTTTGAATTGAAATCAATAGTATTAATGGAAAATTAAAAAGTTGACATTTCAGGGCCAGTAGGTGGTATAATGGTTAAGGTGCTGGACTTTCACGTGGTCAACTACAGTCTAAGTCCCAGACCCGGAAGCTTGAAATCACGCTGGACACGTGTGTGCATGCGTGCCCAAAATTCCAAGAAGAGAATAGAGGAGTAGGGACTGAGACATGGCCAAACTCCCAAGTGTGTGTGTGAGGGGGTGATTTCCTACTTTCTGTCTCTCTGTCTGTCAGACAAGTGCATGTATTCTATAGCAAAAATTTCTCTCAAAAAAATAAATTTAAAAGTTGACATTTCTTACACGTTTGAGTTTGTGAGTTGAGAACATCCCGCTCATATCTATCAACAGTAGCTCTGTTTCTACTTACTTGATGTCCAATGTCATGTTAACTTGAATTTCTCAGAATCTGTTATTACTGCCTTTTGAACTTTGCACCCAAGTCAGTGATTAATCATCTTACCTTGTCCCATGTTTCTCTATGATTTTCTTATCCATTTCAAAGGCCTAGAGAACATTTTGGAGATTAAAGGAATATTAGTAATCTCTCTGCCTGGATTCTCCTAACTACATTTCAATTAATGACTGACTTTTTTTCTCTCTCTTTTTTTTGGAGAGAGTTTTGCTATAGGGCGTGTGCACTCACCAGAAAAACAGAGAGAGACAGAGACAGAAAATGAGAAATCACCCTCCAGGGCGATGGCCGTTATCCTTCATTCTCTTCTTGGGATCTGGGAACGCATGCACATGCACCCAGCGTAAGTTTAAGCCACCAGGACAGGGACTCGAAACTCAGTCTACTACATGGGAGTCCAGCAACATAGCCATTACACCAACTGCTGGTCCCAATGACTGACCTTTTGATAGATATTTCTATTTCTACTCAAGCTTAAATTTTCCTTCATTATTCAGGGTTTTTCCCTCCCAAATAATTTAGGAGTATTGGGGCCAGCAGTTGGCGCTGTGGCTGGGGGCACTGGACTCCACATGGCTGACCATGGTTGGAGTCCTGGACCTCGCAGCTTGCTTTCTCACTATCTCTCTCTTTCTCTCACTCTATCCATCTCTGGTCAAATTAAAATAAATACATAAATGGATAAATAAAGTTAAATAAAATATGTTTTTTAAAAAAATGTAGGGTGTTATAGATTGGATAATGTCTCCTAAAATTCATGTGCTGACTCCCAGCACCTTGGAATATGATGTTATTTGGAGAAAGGGCCACTGCAGATGTGATTAGTTAAGATGAGATCATACTGGAGTAGAGTGGGTTGCTATTGTTTTAGGTACTCAGTTTATGGTGCTCCTTCATGGCAGCTCTCGCAGACTAATACACAGGGTAACTATGCTTCTAAATTATAGGCCTCTGGAGTCTATTTTAAGATGTGCATGAACCTAGAAATGACTTCTGAAAGGCAGAACTATTAATTAATGTAAAAGTCTGCTTTCCTAGGATGAAGGTAGAATGAGGAATTTGTTGTTTATCTTAGCTGTAAAATGGGAATGAGACCAAATCAGTTCTATGGGTAAATGTATCTTCAGATAGGTGTCCCTGCCTGTTCTACAGGTAGGATAGGTAATGTTTAAAGTACTTGCCTCTGTTATTTATTGCCATGCAATTTCATCATTTTTAGTACTAGTACACATTGCTTTGTAAAGTATTCAGCACAAGGAATTGTTTTTAAATTAAGTCCCTCCTTTTTGTTTTTAGAGAGATTTTTGCTATAGGGCACATGTGCTCTCCAGAGAGACAGAGAAACCACCACCAACCACCACCACCACCACCATCACCACCACCCCAGGGGGGATGGCCATGTTGTAATCCCTTCTCCTCCATTCTCCCCTCAAGATCTTGGGTATGCATGCACATATGCCCAGAGTGAGTTTAAGCTTCTGGGTCCAGGATTTGAATCACAGTCGACTACCTGGTAGTCCAGCAATGTAACCATTACGCCATTTGCTGGTTCCAAGTCCCTCCTTTTTCTGTAGCTTGAGTTCTACAAGGTTTGGCAAGAACTTTTTTCTGAGTGGCTTTTGAGTGACACAAAATCAGTTCTGTAATAACAACTGCTGAGTATATGTGCATGGATTGTGAAGAAGGAAATCTAGAAGAATAAACAATGAGAGGAGATAAATAAATATGGACATTCATATTACCTAGTGGGTGTGGGTGTTTTTTTAATCATTGTACTCAGTGGTGGGTTGGGTAGATGGTGAGGGAAAAGAAGTCTTGGAATTATTGTTATGGTTTCAGCATATGGATGGTGTGAGCCAGAGTAATACTCCATTTTCCCACCACTCATCTCTAAATATAGATCACTAGTATGTAGAGAGTCTCCCCACCAGAAATTAAGCAATTCTTTTTTTTTTTTGGAGAGGTTTTTGCTATAGGGCATGTGCGCTCACCAGAATGACAGAGAAAAACAGAGAAACAGAAAGTGAGAAATCACCCCTCAGTGGGGATGGCCACACTGCAATCCCTTCTCCTCCATTCTCCTCTCAGGATCTTGGGCACGCACGCACACACGCCCGGTGTGAGTTTAAGCCACTGGGTCCGGGACTCAAACCGCTGTCAACTATATGGGAGTTCAGTGACATAGCCATTATGCTAACTGCTGGTCCCCAGAAATTGAGCAATTCTAATTCATTCAATTCTAATGAGATGGCATCAGATCTCACAGGGTGAGGGCTCAGTCCACAAGACTGTCCTCCCACTTAAGACACCAGACACAAGTGGGTCTCTAGAACTTCTAGCTGACCAGATACAAGTTAGGATTCCTTTGATCCCCTCCCTCCTTAGGTTCAATTTATTTGCTGCAATAGCTCACAGAGTTCAGGAAAACACTCAAAGTTATTGGTTTCTTATAGAGAGTATTTTGAAGGACACAGATGAAGAGATACATGGAGGCAAGGCATGTAGGAAGGGGTATGGAGATTCCATTTCTTCTCTTGATATGCCTCCCTCTAGGAACCTCCACATGTTCAGCTATCTAGAAGCTCCCTATCCTTTTGGGTCTTTATGGAGACTTCATTGCATAGGACTGAAATGCTAATAGACTGGATGGGAAAACCTATAAAGACCTGGCTATTTGAATTCTTGGCCTCTCTTTGCAGTATTCCTTCCTCTTGAGTATGGACTGGGATCCTGAATGGGGTCCAGCAGGTGGCATGGTAGTTAAGATGCTGGATTCACAAATGGCTGACTGTGGTTCGAGTCCTGGACCTGGCAGCTTGCTTTCTCTCTCTCTCTCTCTCTCTCTCTCTCTTACTATTTCTATCTGGTGAGTACATATACCCTACCACAAATAATATAATAATAATAGATGAAATAAGACTGAGATGGTTGGGGTTTCTATAAATAGTCTTGGGGTAGGTGAAAGGAGAGATTGTGTTTCACCTTTATCTCTCTGAAACTGTATCAGGAATTAAGGAAAAGGTCAAATACTTATGAACCAGGAACTGTGGATATAAATCCAAAGTAAAAATTAGTAATATATTAGTATATATTACTAATATATATATATAGAGAGAGCTATATAATGTATATATATATATAATATATATAAGTATATAATATATATATATATATATAT
>NW_006159623.1:1944715-2017849 GCF_000334495.1 Tupaia belangeri chinensis
GGTCATCCCCTCAAGGGGCACAAGTTCTCTCTCTCTCTCTCTCTCTCTCTCTCTCTTACTATTTCTATCTGGTGAGTACATATACCCTACCACAAATAATATAATAATAATAGATGAAATAAGACTGAGATGGTTGGGGTTTCTATAAATAGTCTTGGGGTAGGTGAAAGGAGAGATTGTGTTTCACCTTTATCTCTCTGAAACTGTATCAGGAATTAAGGAAAAGGTCAAATACTTATGAACCAGGAACTGTGGATATAAATCCAAAGTAAAAATTAGTAATATATTAGTATATATTACTAATATATATATATAGAGAGAGCTATAATGTATATATATATAATATATATAAGTATATAATATATATATATATATATTTCATAAAACTACAGGTGGATGGTGCCATTTATTGAGAGAGAGAGGGGTCTGGGAAAGGAATTGATTGAGTTTATTTTGAATACACTAATTCTAACTGCCTCATATACATTCAAGTGACATTAACTACCCTTTGGGTATATTGAAGAGTCTGAAACTTAGTAGTTATACATTAAAAATAATAATAAAATAAATTTTAAAAATCTTCAAAGGGTAGGAGTCATCAGCCTGTGACTAGTGTCTCAACCACGGTTCTTAATGAGATCACTTAGAGTAGGAGTATGGATAAGGCAGAGAGGAGGGCCAAACTCTCAGATTTGAATACTTAGAAAATCCAAATTGGAGGAAAATCCATTCAAGGAAACTAATTGGGAAAAAGATCTTGAGAATTGTGTACTAAAAGCAGAAAGAAGACATTGTTTCAAGAGACATGGGGTGCTCAGATGCGTGATGTTTTATTAGGAGGTTAAAGAAGATGGCCACAAAATTGGCCATTGCATTTGGCAAAATGAGGGGTAGAGGGAACCTTGACAGACTAGTTTTGGTAAAATAATCAGGTAGGGAGCAGATTTTAAAAAGAGATTGGGAGAGAAAAATAATTGAGGCTGCTTAGAGCCCTCTTCCCAGCTACTAGAAATTTTTTTTTCCATAATCAGAGAAAGAACGAGAGAGAAATAAATAAAGATGAGGCAGGAGATGAAAGAGAGAAAGAAAGAGAAAGAGAAAGAAAGAGAAAGAGAAAGAGAAAGAGAAAGAGAAAGAGAAAGAATACAATAATGGTAGAGTGAGAGACTTCTGAAAACCTAATTTGAGACTCGGAATCCAAGAGTGCCCCTACTTCCCAATTAGATGAACTAATTAATTCTCTTTTTAATCTAAGTCAATTTCCATTGGGTTTTTATAACACAATGGAAATGATCCTAACAAATAAAAAATTGGTAGCATGCGAGAAAATGAAACTTAGTACCCCACTAAAGAAATTGGACCTCTTTTCTTGGCTGTGGTCAAGGAAAAAAGACAAAGAAGCCTCCCAAAGGTCAGAAACAGAGTCAAATGTTTAACCACCTCCACGTGCTGTACTGGACAGTGAGGTTTTTCTACCTCTTACTAGTAAAATGTAGTATGATTGATGACAGTTGCAAGTTATTTCCTCTTGTCCGATTGTCTACATATATATGATCTGAGGTATACTAAGGATGGTATTTTTAAATTTAGTCTTAGGTTCCATATCATGAGTATTCTTATCTGGATCTGATTTAGGGGGAAATGTACATAATTTGGAATACTGACAGTGGAGTTAGATGCAGTACCTTGTTATGACTGGCTTGTCTTTAGGAAGGGAGTGAATGTTTCTGGATTACCGTGTATAGGTACACCATATTATGCAGGAGCACTTTCAGAAATACACATATGGGGCTGGCCCCCTGGCCTCATGGTTAAGGAAGCCAGATCCTACATGACTCACTGTGTGGTCCAAATCTTGGCCTAGGCAGCTTGAAAAACATGCCAGGCACATGTGTGCTTATACCCTAAATCTTCACAGGATGGAGAAATGGAGGAGAAGGGATTGTAGGATGATCATGCCCCAGCAAGGGGTGCTTTCTCTTTCCCCCCACCCTCACTGTCCCTTTGGAGATTGCACATACCCTCTGGCAAATTGAAGAGAAAGAAAAAAGAAAAGAAAAGAAGTAAAAAAAGAAAGAAAAAATAAAGAAGAAAGAAAAGGAGAGAAAGAAGAAAAAGAAAGGAAAGGAAGAAAGAAAGAAAAAGAAAGGAAGGAAGGAAGAAAAAGAAAAAGAAGGAAGAAGAAAGAAGAAAGAAAGAAGGGATGCATGGGTACAAGGAGGCAATTGTGCTGAACACCCAGAGAGATAGACTGTAATTGGCCCTTGTTTTTATGTTGGCTTTATCAGGAGATTCGTTCCTTTATGACTCCAATCTCATTATAATTTCATGGCTATGAATTACTGTATCCCTGGCTAGAGAGAATTACCTTTGGGTGCATGACCTAGGTCCAGCCAATTATAATATCCCATTTTCTTCACCATAAAAATTGATCCAGAAGAGGTCATATGAACTAAGATGCGCCAAACAGTCTGTTTTCAATGTTTACTGGAAGATGAATTGCCTTACTATGAGGTCAGGAAATTGAAAGTCTGTAGGTAACATTTTTTCACTATGTGCCAACAGCTTGTCTGCATTGGGAAATAAGAAGGATAATATATGGGGGCAGCACTAAAATATAGAGATAGAAAGAGAAAGAATATTATAATTTCTTCTGAATTGGCAAAATTGTGTTCTGAGTGAAAAAAAATCTACTCTGACTTCCCAGTTATATAAGCCAATAATTTCTGGTGTGCCTTTAAAAAAAGAGTAAGACTGTAAGAGAGTACCAACAACAGGGTTGGGTAATTATTTTAAGAAGTATGATTGAGAAAAGAAACAAAGTAATAGGATGATGACTAGAGTGGGAGACCAGTGAGAGCTCAACGGATAGCTTTCATTCATGGGAATTCTTATGATGTATTTGTCTGCTGAATGAAATCTTCTAGAAAGAGTAGGTTAGAAGATACAGAATGATGTTCAGTGAAAGAATGTAAAATGGAAGAATAAGGAAAGAGGAAAAAGAGAAAGAAAAAAGAAAAAGAGAGGAAGGAAGAGAAAGAAGAAAGGAAAGGGAAGGGAAGGGAAGGGAAGGGAAGGGAAGGGAAGGGAAGGGAAGGGAAGGGAAGGGAAGGAAAGAGAAGAAGAAAAGAAAAAAGAAAAGAAAAGAAAAGAAAAGAAAAAAGAAAAAAGAAAAAAGAAAAGATAAAAGAAAAGAAAAGAAAAGAAAAGGAGAGAAAGAAGGAAAAAAGAAAGAAAGAAGAGGAAAGAAAGGAAGAAAGAGAAAGAAGAAACAGAAGAAAGAAAGAAAAAGAAAATGCAGAAGTGAATTGGATGCTGGTGTGCAGAAATTATAGAAACAAAGGCTTTGTGACTTTGGAGAGAGAGGTGATAGGATTCAAAGCCAAGTGAAAAGGCTGGTTTTTAATAGAAGAAAATCTCCACTTGTTCAGTAAGGATATTTTCCTCTTCAAGTAACAGAAACCCAATTAAAGCAGTGTAAAGAAGCCAGCTATCATCTCACATAACAGAAGATTCAGAAGGTGGGGGGAAGACAGTTCCAGAGTTGGTGAATTCAGTGGCTCAAGAATGTAACCATGAATACAGGTGCTACCCAGCCTTTACTACTGTGAGAATGTTGGCTGTGTCATACTATTGTAAAATAACCTGCACCAATTCCAAGCATTATGTGCAATCAAAGCAACTTCCTGATTTAAAAGAGAGAGAGAGAGAGTCTTCCTTCTGTGTATCATTTAAATTATCTGGAAAAAAACAAAAACAAAAACACTTCTCAAATCCCAGAAACCTCTACTGTGTCGCATGCCCATGTCTTAAATAATCTCTTATTGGAAATGAGATAAACATGGCGGGCTTAATCAATCATTCATGCCCTGGGGCTGAACAAAGTCAAATTCCTCTCAACACAGGGCTACTAGCTAATCCACGTTATGTTTCAGTTAGCAAGGGATAAATGAGACAAGTGCTGGGAAAAAATTAGTGGTATCTGTTGCAATAAGCTTTCTATATTGACTGGTGGCCAGTGAGGGAGCAGCAATCCGCAAGTTCCTACTTTTTCAATGAATTGCTAATGAGGTTGTCATTTGCGGTGAAGAGTCTAGGTAGAATTCTTTTTTAGAATTATTCATTTAATTGTATTGTTATTATTTAGTTTAGAGAGAGACAAAGAGAGAAAGCCAGAAAGCAAGCTGCCAAGAGTAGGACTCAAACTGTAGTTGGCTGTGCGGATTCCAGCACCTTAACCATCATGCCACATGCTGGCCCCTCTAGAAAGAATTTTTAGAGAAGATATACAAAATGATATTTGAGCAGAAATTTTAGTGAAAAAATAGTTATCTCAGAGAGGAGGAAAGCAGTTTACCAGAGAAAAATACACCGATATTTTTATTTCAGGGCAGGGCTGAGATTTATGTGCATTCATTTAAAATAAAAGCACTCCATCCAATTTTGTGATTTATTTTTCTAATAACCTTCAGTGAGTGGATATGATACTAATAATTTTCTGAATCTGAGACCTAACTAGAAAGTAATTTTATTTATTTTTTTAACTAAAATTCTAATTTTTTAACTTAAAATTCATAAAATATATGAAGGGACTTTACAAAGTTCATCTAAAAATAGAATTGACGTGTGAGTTTATTTTGGTTGGCAAATAATTTAAAATCTGTACACTGTTTTCCATCATACACATTTTCCATGGACTTTTTTTTTTTTTTTTTGAGTTTTTGAGAGGTTTTTGCTATAGGGCGTGTGCACTCGCCAGAAAGACAGAGAGAGACAGAGAGACAGAAAGCGAGAAATCACCCCCAAGGGGGGATGGCCACGCCGCTATCCCTTCTCCTCCATTCTCCTCTCGGGATCTTGGGCACGCACAAACATGTGCCCGGCATGAGTTCAGGCACCGGGTCCAGGACTCAAATTTATAGGGAGATTTATAGCTAACAATGCCTATATTGTAAAGAACCACTTGAAATCTGCAGCCTAACTTTATCCTTGAGAAGTTAGAAAAAGAAAAGCAAACTAAACCTAAAGCCACAGAAAATAATAATAATAATAATAAAATTAAAGCAGAGATAAAGAAAATAGACTGTAGGAAAATAGAATCAATAAAACCATAAGTTGGTTCTTTGAAGTATCCACAGAGTTGTCAAACCTTTAACTAGACAGATGAAGGCGAAATGAAAGGAGATGTAAATAAGTAAGATCAGAAGTGGAAATGGGGACATTATGTCTAACCTTACTGAGGGCTGGATAAACTGTGTTATGTACATACAATGGAAAACAGACCAGGTGATCTTTTTTTTTTTCTTTTTATCACTTTAGAATCGTTCAATGCAATACACACTCAGTGGACACCATACTTACAATTTTCTTGAGCTAGCCGTATGCACTGAGATACTCTCTTGTGATGCTGAAAAGAGGTGCCGGACTTGGCTCCCAGTCAGCCCCATAACCGCAAGAGTAAACAACTGATATTCTGTGTTGCCAACATCTTGGGGGTATAACTTTACCCACGTTTAGGTTAACATAAATGTTCTAAATATTTTTAAGGTGGGCTAGGTTAAGCTATCATGTTTGATACATTAAGGTGTATTAAAGGTAATTTTGACTTATGGCATTTCAGCTTGCCATTAGTTTATCAGGATATAACTCTATTATAAGTAAAGCATCTGTATTATCTAGTCATAAAAATGAAGTACTGGGACCAGCAGTTAGCATAATGGCTATGTCGCTGGACTCCCATGTAGTCGACCGCGGTTCGCAGCCCCGAGGACCTTGTGGCTTAAAACTCAAACTGGATGCGTGTGCATGTGTGCCTGAGACCCCGAGAGGAGAATGGAGGAGAAGGGATTGCGGCATGGCCATCCCCCCTGGGGGGGGGTGATTTCTTACTTTCTGTCTCTCTGTCTCTGTCTGTCTGGCGAGCACACGTGCCCTATAGCAAAAACCTCTCCAAAAAAAAATAATAATAATGAAGTACTGATACTTGCTATAATGGATGAACCTCAAAAACATTATGTTAAGTGAAAGAAATCAGATGCTAAAGGTCTTATATAATTCTTTTCATATGAAATGTCCAATAGGCAACTGCAGAGAGATAGCAGATTAGTGATTGTTAGGGGATGAAGGAGGTAACAGGCAGGAATTACTTAACAAGTGCAAAGAGTTCTGCAGTGATGAGAGTGCTGAAACTTGAGCTGGTGGTTGCATAATATTGGGATTGCAGTAGTCACCACTGAGTTGCATATTTTAAATTGGTTAGTGATGTGGGGGGAGGGGCTTCAAAAAGTCCATGGAGGGACCAGCCAGTGGCATAATGGTTATGTCGCTGGAATCCCACATAGTTGACAACAGTTCAAATTCTGGAGCAGCGGCTTAAGCCTGACTCTGGGTGCATGTGCATGTGTACCCAAGATCCTGAGAGGAGAATGGAGGAGAAGGGATTGCAGCATGGCCACCCTCCCTGGGGGGTGATTTCTGGCTTTCTATCTCTCTGTCTCTCTGTTTGTCAAGCATACGTGCCCTCTAGCAAAAATCCCTCTCTTAAAAAAAATCATTGAGAATTATTTTATGAACTAAAATATGGTCTATCCTAGAGAATGTTTCATATGCACTTAAGAGACATGTTTCTTCTGTTCTGGTTGGGTGGAATCTTCTGAAAGTTATGCCTATTAGGTTTAGTTTATAGTGTGGTTCAAGTTTATTTCCTTATTGATTTTTTATTTAGATGCTCTGCTTTTTTAATTACTTATTTTATTTTATTTATTATTATTATTTTAAAGTTTTGCTATAGGGCGCATGTTTTCACCAGAGAGAAAGAGGAAAAGTAAGAAAGCAAGCCACCAGGTCTAGGACTTGAACCACGATCAGTCATGTGGGAGTCCAGCACCTTAACTACCACACTACCTATTGATCTGTGTTCTATCTATTATTAAAAGTGGTATATATGTAAGGAATGGCCCAGCCATGTGAGAAAATAGAAATGTAGCACTTTTATTGGGAGCACTTCCCAATAAAGGTCTGCTGGTTGGACAGAGAAAGGGAGAGGGGAGTGTCTTACAGGTAGAAACAGTCCATGTATGGTAATGGTTTAGGGGGAGGGCAGACTACTGTGCCACATAAAGTCTGGTGTTGTGTGCAGAGTAGAGCGCCAGGTGCTGCATCCAGGTTAGATCTGTGTGTAGCACAGGTCTGATGACAGGCTAGATCCGGGTTCTATCAGCTGACTAGGGCGTGGCATCCACATCCAACCTGCCCAGGCCTCCAGCCTAACAGCATAGAAGTCTCTAACTAGGACCAGCAGTTAGCGTAATAGCTATGTCTCTGAACTCCCATGCAGTCGACCGTGGTTTGCATCCCAGACCTGGTGGTTTAAAACTCACACTGGGCGCGTGTGCAAGTGTGCCCAAGATCCCGAGAGGAGAATGGAGGAAAAGGGATTGTAGCGTGGCCATCCCCCCTGGGGGGTGATTTCTCGCTTTCTTCTCTCTGCCTCTCTCTGTTTGTCTGGCGAGCGCACGCGCCCTATAGCAAAATGTCTGTGGAGCCCCCCGCCCCTAAAAAAAAAAAAAAAAAAAAAGAAGAAGAAGCCTCTAACTAATCTTGCCAAACTATTTCTTTCTTAAGTTATGTCAATGGTTGCTTCATACACAAGTCTTTATGTTTGGTCAATTATATTTATAATTATCTCTTTCGATGAACTGACACCTTTATCAAATATAGTGTCCTCCTTTGTCTTTTGTAGGAATTTTTGACTTAACATCTATTTTATTTTATATTAATATAGCCACCCTATTTTGACTATTCTTTTTATGCAATATATTTTTCCATCCTTTCACTTTTAACCTATTTGTCTCTTTGAGTGTAAAGTAACTCTCTCGTAGAAAGCATATAGTTGTATTACATTTTAAACAATTACTTTCTGCTAGTTTCTATTTATCTTTTTAAAAGAGAGATTTTTGCTATAGGACACGTGTATTCACCGGAGAAACAGAGAGGAGACGGACAGACACCCCAGGAGGGGTGGCCATGCAGCAATCCCTTCTCCTCCATTCTCATCCTGGGATTTTGGGCACGCACACACTTGGCATGATTTTCGAGCACTCAATCCAGGACTCAAATTGTGGTCGACCGTGTGGGAATCTGACACCGTAACACCATGCTACCTGCTAGCTCTGGTCTTTGTCTTTTAAATGCTGGGTCTAGTCCACTTAAGTTTAAAGTGTTACTACTAAAGAAGAATGTATTTTTCGGGAACCAGCAGTTAGCGTAATGGCTATGTTGCTGGACTCCCATGTAGTCGACTGCGGTTTGCATCCTGGACCCAGTGGCTTAAAACTCACGCCGGGCGCGTGTGCGTGCGTGCCCAAGATCCCGAGAGGAGAATGGAGGAGAAGGGATTGTGGCATGACCATCCCCCATGGGGGGTGATTTCTCACTTTCTGTCTCTATGTCTCTGTCTGGCGAGCGCACGTGCCCTATAGCGAAAATCTTTCCAAAAAAAAGAATGTATTTTTCCACTTTACTATTTATTTTCTAAGTTTTTATATATTTTGTAAAGAATCATTTTATTTCATTTATTATCATCATTATTTTTTTATTTTAACCAGAGAGAGACAGCGAGAGAGAAAGAAAAAGTAGAAAAGCAAGCCTCCAGGTCTAGAACCGCAGTCAGCCACATGGGAGTCCAGTGCCTTAACCACCATGCCACTTACCAGCCCCTTTATATATATATTTGTTCCTTGATTTCTCCAATATTACCTTCTTCTGTGTTTGCTTCATCTTTTCTAGTGTATCATTTTGATTCTCACCTCATTTATGTATTTCTTACAGTTATTTTTCTCCCATAATGTGTATGTTACAATACTTAAGAGGTCCATAGATCTCTTAGGCTCTACTAATTTCTCTTTGTTATTTTTTTTTTCTGCTCTTCAAACTGGGTAATTCTATCTAGGTATGGACTGCTTATTTATGTCTCCCCCAAACCCTATGTTAAATCCCTACGTGCATGTGGCAGTATTTGGAGATGAAGCCTTTGGAAGGTCCTTAAGTTTAGATTAAATCACAAGGGTAGAACCCCTATGATAGGATTGTGGCCTTTTTAGAAAGAGGAGCAGACAAGAGTTCTTTCTCTCTGCAGCACTGTGAGGCTACAGCAAACATAAAACTGCATGAGAACTTTCACAGACTCTGAATTTTATGGCACCTTGATCTTGTGTTTCCCAGCCTCCAGAGCTGTAAGAAATATTTGTTGCTTACGTTATGGTAGTTGTTACAGCAGTCTGCACTGTCAGAAATTGGTACAAGAAGTGGGGTACTACTGTAATGAACACCTGAAGATGTAGAAGAGCTTTGGAACTGCTAAGCCTTTGGAGAAAGGCTACAATAGTTTTGAGCTGCATACTTCAAAAAGTAGATGTTGCCACGAAGAGACTGTTAACAGTGATCTGGTGAGGGCTGAGAAGGAAATGGGGGAAAGAGATCCTCGATTTTCTTAGAGAAAATATAAACAAAAATGAACAACGTTGGTAGAGATATGAATTGTAAAGGCCATTCTCTTGAAGTCTCAGATGGAAAAAGGGAACATGTGTTTGGAAACTGAAGGAGAGGTGATCCTTGAGAGGTGATCCTTGTTATAAAATGGCAAAGAATTTGGCCAGATTGCATGTGTGTTCTGGTGTTTCGTGGAAGGTACAACTTGTGAGTGATAATATTGGATATGTATCGATAGCTGAAAATATTTCTAAACAAAGTATTGAAGGAGTAACTTGGTTTCTCCCAACTGCTTGTAAAAATTCAAGAAGAGAGAAATTAAGTGAAAAATAGGCAAAAAGGAATCTGATCCAAAAGGAACCTGGTAAATTCTCAGCCTATTTTTATACAGAGAATACCAAGACTGTGGCCAAGAAACTGTTAAGGTGTGTACCATGGGCTTAATTGGTACCCCAACAGAAGTACTTCCCATTTGAATGGAAGAAGATAGAGATAGAATAAATAAAAAAAGATTCTCAGACTTTTTAGAGTTTGCGGACAGGATGATAAAGCTATTCAGCTATAAACTTGTGCTATTCCTCAGGAAAGGGAAAAATAAACCCGAAGGCAATTCAGAGATTATCAGGGCCACCTTTCCAGTCTCAACAGGCCAAAGAGCCTTCTACAGAATCCCTGAGCTGCTGGGAGCCTTAGGTGTCCAACTCCTCATGGCAGAACCTTGAGTAAGACAACATGCCATAGAGCTTTGGGGATATGACTCCTGCCTGTGAGCACCACTTGTATGGGCACAAGAACTACCTGGCAGAGCCACTGTATGGGTGGGATGGCACTGCCACAGCAGTAAGCTGAAAGACAGAAATTCAAAGTGGAGGAGCCCATAGTGTTTTTCTTTCTGTCAGCTGAGGATACAAGAAAGTCATTGTTTGCAATCCTGGAAAAGGACCCTCATCAGAGCTCAACCATGCTGGCAGCCTGAAATCAAACTTCTAAGTTCAGAACAGTGAAAAGTAAATGTGATTTTGCTTTTTGCTTTTTTTTTTTTTTTTGACACCCAGTCTATAATATATCTTGTTAATCTTGTTATCACAGTCTACATTAAGACACTTATTTTAAAGCTTACCTGTTCATCCATTTGCCAACTTATATCTACTATTAAACCCTTATAGTGAATTTTTCATTTTACTCATTGTGCTTTTCAACTCTCAAATTTCTAATTGACTCCTTTTTAGAGTCTGTATCTCTTTATATTTTCTCTAATTACTTATATTTTAGTCTCCTGATTTCCTTTACTTCTTAGATCCTAGTTTCTTTCACCTCTTGGAGCATATTTAAAACACTTAACTTAGAGTCCAGTAAGCTTGGGGCCAGCAGGTTGTGTGGTGGTTAAGGCACTGGACTCCCACATGGCCAATTACAGTTTGAGTCCCAGACCTGGCAGCTTGCTTTCTCACTTTCTCTCTCCTGCTCACTCTCTCTCTCTCATTCTATCCCTCTCTGGTTGAATCAAAATAAGTAAGTAAATAAATAAAGTTAAATAAAATAATTAATTCTTTTTTTAAAAAAGTCCAACTTGGTCTTCCTTCAGGATGGTTTCTACCAAATTCTTACTTCTTCTGAATTGGCCAACCTTTACTTTCTAAGTTTTATAATTTTGAGAACTGTATATTTTGAATTTTGTAAAAGTGGTAACTCTGGAAACCAAGGTTTCCATCCCCTGCTCCACTGAGAATGGTGGTTACTTGTTGAGATTTTTAGTCATTCATTTGTTTAGTGAGTAACTTTTCTGACCTAATTTTGCAAAAGCTATTGGGACGACAGGAAAATCATGAAAAAACAGAAAAATGGGTCATGACTTTCCCAAAGGCATACTATATTTCTTGTCATGTGTGGTCATTGAGGTCTTTGTTCCATTATTTCTACAGTCAGCCAGAGACCTCACAGAAATTTCCTTGAATAGAAACACCCCATGAAATACCTCTGTAGAAGCTGAAAATATTCTCCTAAACTCTAAGAGTTCTAAAGTGGTTGATTCTGACAGCATTTGTTATTTCAATAGTTATTTCCATGGGAGGTCTAATTTCTAGAGCTTCCTATTCTGTCATTTTATATGATGTCAGAATCATGTTAACTATTAATACAATTCTAAAATAAATCCATACCCTCTCTTAACTGCATTAGTATGAAACAATAGATATAGTTCATCTTTTTTTCTTTTTAACTTTCAATATATTGCAATACTCCCCTCCCTTTTTTACGTAGGATCTCACTATGTCCTAGTCCTCCTGCTTCCACCTCCCAAGCCAGAGCTATAGGAATGTGCTACCACTCCCAACTTTTGCAATGCATATGTAAATGACCTTCTATCAGGGGCCAGCAGATGGTGTAGCAGTTATGTTGCTAGACCCCCACACGGCCAACCATGGTTCACGTCCCGGACCTGGTGGCTTGAAAATCACACTGAGAACATATGTATGCATGCTCAAGATTTCAGGAGGAGAATGGCAGAGAAGGATTGTGGCGTGGCCTTCCCCCCAGGGGGGTGATTTCTCACTTTCCCTCTCACTATCTCTGTCTCTCTCTCTCCAGTGAGTATACACATCCTATGGCAAAAGTCTCTTTTAAAAAAATGGTCTTCTGGGACCAGCAGTTGATGTAATGGCTATGTCACTGAACTCCCGTGTAGTCAACCACAGTCCTAGTCCCGGATTCGGTAGCTTAAACTCACGCCAGGCGTGTGTGCGTGCGTTCCCAAGATCCCAAGAGGAGAAAGGAGGAGAAGGGACTGCAGTGTGATCATCCCCCCCAGGGGGTGATTTCTCGCTTTGTCTCTCTCTGTCTTTCTGGCAAGTGCGTGTGCCCTATAGCAAAAACCTCCCCTCCACAAAAAAATGATCTATTAAACATTAGAGAAAATATTGAAAGTTAAAGCTTATGAGTGAACTTACAGTTTCAAATATAAATAAATAACATGAAAATTGTTGCTTAGGTTGACATAATTTTTTAAAATTATTTTACTTAACTTTATTTATGTATGTATATATGTATATATTTATTTTAATTTGACCAGAGAGGGACAGAGTGAGAGAGAGAGAAAGAGGAAGGGAGAAAGCAAGCTGTGCCAGGTTCGGGACTCGGCCATATGGGAGTCCAGCGCCTTTAACCACCATGCCACCTGCCGGCCCCGACATAATTTTTAATATGAATTCATTGATGCCTTTTAAATTACTCCTCCTCCTTCCAAATTAGTAAGGATTAGAGAGTGGGCCTGGTCTTCAGAGTCAGAGGTAGAATATTAGCCTCCTAGTATCATATGTTTCAACAAAGGAGTTTAATTAGGACACACAAAATTGATCATTTAAAAACTGTATAGAGGTCTACTTTCTTTTTTGTAAGCTGATACCTGATACTTAGACTGAGCTTTCTGTTTCTGTGCTCTTTCAAATCAGTTCCTCTAGCAAACCAATCAGTTCTTAACAAAAGGAGCAATGCCCAAGGTCCCCCGAGTTTCAAAATTCAACTGTAATGTCTTCTAGCTGCTAATGTGGATTTTCTCTTACTAACTTTGGTGCCTCATTTCCTATCCCATAATTGGATTTTAACTTAGGCAGCATTCCCGACAGCTTCCTGAGTTAAGAATTAGACTCTGGAAAGGTCTAGGGCCACATCAAGGCAATGGAGTGAATTCAAGATGGCAGCTAGCTTCTCATGATTGCTTACGGAATGTGATATAATTTCCATTTTATTTCGTTTTCATGTCAGATATCATTTTAATTTTATTCCATTTTCATCTCAGTTCTTTTCTCTTCTTTCCTTTTGGATTACAAGGCTTGTTTGACAGACTACTTCCAAAAGGGCTAGGGGAAATGCTAATTGTCCTATGCTATTAAACAGTGAAACTGTTATATAATGGAATCCAACAGTAAATTATGAATTCTTGATGCAACATGTCCATGTATGGGGGAAATAATCAAGCTTCTTTATTCTGCTTTTGTGAGGTAATGATACACATGAGAATTAACTTCTATAGTTTAGAAATGTAATAAATACAAAAATCCTCTCTAAGATTGCTTATGACTGGTTTGATTGTGTCTTATAAGTTTTGAACAAAATTCTCTATCCATCTTTCTGGAAAAGTTTTAATCTAGTTTGAATACATATAACAGAAGAACTATCCTATGAAAATGAATCAAGGTAACATAGTAAAATATTATGGGCCCAAGGTCATAGATTTAATGAGCTGTGGAGTTAAGATTAAAATGTGTTTCTGGACTCCAAATCAAGGTTTCTTAGAATTAAGCAAAATCTGAGTTAAAGGCAGCTGAGTAAAAAGGATAGACAGTCAGAAACTCCTTATAAAAGGAAAGGAAGGGAACCAGCAGTTAGTGTAATGGCTATGTCGCTGGACTCCCACGTAGTTGACTGCAGTTCGCGTCCCGGACCCGGTGGCTTAAAACTCATGCCGGGCATGTGTGCGTGGGTGCCCAAGATCCCAAGAGGAGAATGGAGGAGAGGGGACTGCAGCGTGGCCATCCTCCTTGGGGGGTGATTTCTCGCTTTTTGTCTCTCTGTCTCTCTCTGTCTGGCGAGCGCACGCGCCCTATAGTGAAAACCTCTCAAAAAGACAAAAAAGAGGAAAGGAAGTGGATGGAATTAGTGTTTATATGAAAAGAACACAAAACAACAGGACAGAGAGGGTTCTCAAGTCTTAAAAAAAAAAAAAGGAAAAGAAATTTCTTTTGAGTAGATAAGTTAACATGCTGAAGCCCACACAGTAAGAGGAAAAAGCATCACAGGCCTGTCTTAGCAGGCATCCTCAGAGTTCAGGTTTGAATATGATACAGAACACAGGGGTTGGAGGTAGACCAGTGGACATTCAAATTTAACCCCATGTTAGCTGTGGAATCTTAGGCACATTAACTTACTACTAAACACATTTAATTTTTTAATCTTTAAAATGATGATAACAGGGATCAGCAGATGGCACAATGGTTACATCACTATACTTTCATGTAATCGACTGCAATTTGAGTCTCAGACCTGGAGGCTTAAAATTCATGCTGGGCGCATGTGCATGTGTGCCCAAAATCCCGAGAGGAGAGTGGAAGAGAAAGGATTGCAGGATGGCCATTGCGCCTGAGGGGTGATTTCTCGCTTTCTTGCTCTCTGTCTCTCTGGTGAGCGCACATGCCCTATAGCAAAAATCTCTCTCTAAAAAAAAAAAAGGTAATAACAAATAAATAAATAAAACTGTGGAATTTTGAGCAATGGAATAAGGTAATGTACATATTGTGTGGCTGCCAGATAAATATTAGTGACTACTGTTTTCCATAGACAAAGCATTTTCATAATGTCATCAAGAAGCCAAGATTTTTCCATTGTCCTGAGTGGCTTAATCCTACACTGGTTTCCTTAAGATTTGTAGGATAGTGATTGTAGCATTCACATCTGGCAGGTGAGAGAGCGTGCCTCTACAAATCTTTCAGAGTTTCTTCAATTCAGTGTGGGTAACCCAACTTAGGTCCCATCTCTCTTTACAACAACTGTTGCCAGAGGAAATCCAGGCTTACATTAATGTAGGCTTTGATTCCTAAACCAATCCGCAGCTAAGAAGATGGGATTGTCAAGACTACCAGGGCCCCCTTTGGGAGTTGTGATCAGATTTGGGGAGTCAAACCCAGTGCCCAATCCTGAGAGCTTGTGTTCCAATACTTACCTGCTATGTCAAGTTAAACAGCATTGTTCAAACTCAATTTTCTTATTTTGAAAAGGGAGAATAATCATAGCATGAGCCTCTTCAGGTGTTTTGAAGATAAGTTAATATACTAAAATAAACTTGAAAACAAAAGACTCTGCAGAGTGTCTTGAATGCAGTGAATGCCCAATGAATGTTAATTATTAGTAATATTATTTAGTCACCTATTTAGTTTCATATTATATGCTAGCTATTATTAAATTGTCTGCCTTTTGGGGATATGTATGAAACTTTTGAGGATATGAAGAATATCATTTTCATTATTTACCTCCACATTCTTATATATAACAATTGTCCAACTTGTTTCTTTAGCAAATGAGTAAATATGGGGCCAGCACTTGGCATGGTGATTAGGCACTGGACTCCCACATGACTGACCACAGTTCAAGTCCTGGACCTAGTGGCTTACTTTCTCCCTTTTCTTCTCTCTCTGTCTCTGTCTCTCTGGTGAATTAAAATAATAATAATTAGTAAAATTAAATAAATAAGTCTTTTAAAAATGAGTAAATAAATGAGTATCTGATGAGTTAATGAATAAAGGCCTGAAAACAACACAAGACAGATTTAAAAGAAAGAGTACCAAGTAGTGATTGGATGGTTATAGATCATGAATTATAGGCCTTCAAAATAAAAAAGATGTGATCAAGAGAGAATATATTTGAGAGAAAATAAAATAATCTCAGACACAGAGGATTTTTCTCTGAAGAGAAGAGTTACAAGAACTGGAAAAAAATATATAGTTTGAGTTTAGGATACACAGTTCATAGAAGCTGCAATGTCTTCATTTTCTCTTTTTTAGCTTTTTTTTCCCCCATAGGGCACATGTACTTAGCAGAGAGAGAGAGAGAGAAAACGAGAAATCACCCCCCAGGGGGATGATCACACCCAACCCCTTCTCCATTCTCCTATTGAGGTTTTGGGCACACATACCCAACGTGTTTTTGAAGCTCCCGGGTCCCAGACTCATACCACAGAGTCAGTCATGTGAGATTCAGTGCCTTAACCACCATGCCACCTGCTGACCTTGATGCCTTCGTATATTTTGTTTTACAATTTGCTAAATTATAAATTGTTAGATAAACCCAGATAACTGCTTACCAGGACCTAGAGGAGGTTGAAGAATAATTACAATAATAATAGCTACAAGGTACTTGATTTGTTCCAGGCGTTGTTTGTTCTAAGCACTTCTCTATATGAACTCCTATAATCCTCGGCACCAGCCCTTGAGGTAAGTGCTTTTCTTTTCATCCCTACCTCCGTGTACAGACAAGATCAAGCCCCAAGAGGCTGAGCAACTTGCCTAAATCACATAGACAGTAGACAGCGAAATAGATAGTTTGCCAAAAATGTCTGACGTAAAAGAGTCTGTGTGTTTAACATTACACAGTCCCGAGTCTCCAACAAGGTAGAAGAGCACACAGAGAAGCCAGACGACATTCCCAAACCACTGCACCCAAGTAATGTGTCAATGGCCACGAGGAGCACTGCAGGTCTCCTGGGTCACTGGGAGCTGACGGGCACAGCCAACAGTTCATGACACGTGTGTTCCCTCTGGCCCTGCACTGCACTTTCGTAATCCTCAGCACAGAACACAATGTCTGTGGGGAGTGCCACCTGGACAAAGATTTCGTAAATAAACGACCGTGTGGATGGATGGATGGATGGGTGCATGCCAGCATATAGACATGCTCACTTATTTCCATGGCAGACCAACGTCTTCATGCTTTCTCGTTTGGCAAATTGTCTTTAAAAACTTGCTGTGTGGGGGCCAGCAGGTGGCATAGTGGTTAAGGTGCTGGAATCCCACATGGTTGACTGTGGCTCAAGTCCCAGATCCAGCAGCTTGAAACTCACACCAGGTGTGCGAGCATGTGTGAGCAAGGTCCCTAGAGGATAAGGGTCATCCCTTCTGGGGGATGATTTCTCACTTTCTGTCTCTCTGTCTCTCTGGGAAGCACATACATCCTACAGCAAAACCTCTCAATTTTTTTTTTTTTTTTTTGCCATGTTTCAAAATAAAACAGTAGGCTTCATGATAACATTCAGAGTAATGTGAAAGAGATTATGTAGACATAATCCATGCTTCAGAAGATGCACTGGACGTTGTAGCAAATACAAAATTGTGTGTCCCTTCTCACAGATTTGTTCCAATTGTCATTGTAGAGAAAAAGCTCAATAAGCTTATCTGAATGAAAAGAAAAGCTAATCCTGGGCTATCCCAGGGAATTAAGGTGCTAGGGACTATCAACCAACCATTTTCCTCAGGAGGAACCTACAAACAGTAAATCAAATACAAAGCCAACACTAGAAATTTTTTGGTTGTGGTTTAGCACAGATCTGCCTTTGATCAGACTTTCCCTTGAAATTCTTGCACTTCCCTTCAGCTCTATCCACACTGCTGTCGACATGGGGAACACTCAAGTGAGTCAGAATTCCCACTCTTTCTAAAGAGATAGAGACCCCCACAAGTTAAGTTTCAAGACGCCAATGCAGGCTTCCGATTCAGCCGTATAAACAAAGCACAATCTTGAAACACCTTGAAGATACTCGAGTGTTGAGGTCCTTATGCTAAATATGTCTCTGCTCATTCTAACTACATAGTCACATCGCTTGTCCAAAAAGATACTAAATGGTTTAATTATTATTTGTTGAGTGAGAGAGATGCTTTGACGGGGTATTGCACATTGCAATCCTTCTGGCCCAGCTCCTGATTAGCCTGAATTACAGGTTCGCGTCTGTGTGCCCACTCTATGTAAGTTGAGTTGAGAACAAAACCCAGGCTTCCCATGTGGCCTCCACTTCCAAGTAACAACATGTGCTCCATGCCACCATGGCTGAGACAAAGCTCTTCATTATTAAATATAAATAAAATTAACATTATTTCCTGTTTTCTCTATAGTAATCATTTATCATCTCTGAGGAATTTGCCCCAGAGCTATTTATATTTTTAATAGATATGGGTGGAAGACAATTCATCTTAAGTTAAGTTTTTTAAAGGAGCTTTTAAAATATCACTGCCATGGGGCTGGAGGGTGGCATGGTGGTTAAGGTGTTGGACTCCCACATGGTTGACAGCTGTTCAAGTCCTAGACCTGACGGCTTGCTTTTGCATTTTTCCCTCCCTCTCTGTGCTCTGTGGTCAAATTAAAAAATAATAATAAGTAAAATAAAATTAGTAATTCTTTAAAAAAAAAAACAAAAAAAACCTGTACCTACATACCCTTACAAGAAAATATCCTCAGCTTGCAGTCTCTGAAGGAACAAAATCGAAACTGCTCGAGCAAGTTTACTTCCTGGAGGAAAAACTGGAGGCTGTGGACCACCAGGAAGGCAGTGGAGAACCATATGAAAGAATGACCCTTGTGAAAGATCAGGTATGTTGCAGAAGAAGATGTGTGTGTGTATGTGTGTGTGTGTGTGTGTGTGTGTGTGTGTGTGTATTCAGAGATTATATATAATCTTGTGTAATCCAAAGGTTTTGTGTAATCCAAAGGTTTTGTGCCACCTTTAGAATATATGGATTTTTATTTATTTATTTATTTTGGAGAGATTTTTACTATAGGGCACGTGAACTTGCCAGAAAGACAGAGAGAGACAGAGAGATAGGATGTGAGAAATCACCCCCCACAGGGGATGGCCATGCCACAATCTCTTCTCCTCCTCTCTCCTCTTGGGATCTTGGGCACACACGCATACGCACCTGGAGTGAGTTTAAGCCACCGGGTCCAGGACTCGAACCGCTGTCGACTACATGGCAATCCAGCGACATAGCCATTACACTAACTGCTGGTCCTGAATATATGGATTTTTAAAAAAGAATTTTTAAAGAATTCTTCAATTTTATTTATTATCATTATTATTATCATTATTCAATTTGACCAGAGAGAAACAGAGAAAAAGAGAGAAAGCAAGCTGCCAAGTCTGGAACTCAAAGGCCAGCCAACCATGTAGGAGTCCAATGCCCTAACCACCATGCTACCTGCTAGCTTCTATAGATATGTTTTTATGTGAAGGTATGTATACATATGTATGAAATAAGGTACGTTAGCATTAACTGTAGCACATCAAGCTAACATTATTTTTCCAGTCATTTCCTAGTTCTTAATATATTTGTGTGTTTTCTCTTGGGCCTCTTCCACAGAATAGAAGAGGAATAGGGATGGGAGGGCTGATTTCTGCAATGATGAACTTCAAAACATTTTGCTGAGATAATGCTGCCATTCACCATATTTGGGGACTGGTATATATTTATATCTGGAATACTTTGCATATATAAAAGGAAGAGTTATACACTTGGTTTCTAAACTCTTTCTTTTCAGCATATTGAAAAATTGCAAGCTGAAGTTAAAGCTTCCCAGGAACAACTTATAGCCCATGTAAGTGTTTTCCTCCTTTTTTCATCCCATTGTTTCGATTTTTGTTACACTGGAAATGAACTGTAAGTTGCTAGAAGTTATAAAGGAGATTTGTCCTCTCCAAAGCAAGTCACAAAGCTAAAAATCACTACTTACACTGCCTCTCCAGAGTTGCTGTCCTTAAATAAAATTCTAATTTTTGCCTATGCAAAAAATGACAAACCGAGCTCTTATATAAAATCAGATGGTCTAATCAGGTACTACCAGGTTAAGAGAACTGGAAAGCAAGGACTGAGAGAGGAGGAATCCAGGCTAGGTTAGTGGATAGACGGAAGTGAAGGATTGTCATAGTCGTGGACACGTAGGCCTAGAGCAGACCTGGTAAGAACGACCTGGAATGTTTCTTAAAGCAAATGACACAGAGATTCTGTCACCTGTATGTCTAGGTGGGGCCCAAGGATTTGCACTTCTAGGTGATTCAAGATTCAGGTGATGCTGACACTGCCAGGCTTTGGGCCACCCTTTGAGCAGAAGTTGTGTATGTATTCATTCTGCCCCTCCTGTAATTTTTAGGCAAATGACTGGAGTACATAATTGCCCATTATTTTTCCTGCACTTACTCCTCTGGGAAAGGTCCCATGAATTTCTAGCACACATTTCATCTCTAGCCCAAGTTTTCTCAGAGAACAGCAAATAAGAATCTCTTGCTGCAATACTCTTGTGTATTCACACTCATAACCAGTTGCCCTGTCACTGTCCCTTCCTAGGGATCTCAACAACTCTAAGGCTTTAAGCATCAGCTTAGAGATACCGTCCTTTCAGTCATCTCCTCCACCAGTGTCCTGGCTGCTATGGGGTGACTTCTCGATTAAAGTCACTGGCCAGTCATGTAAATTGTCCATCCTCACAACACCAATCCCCTCAGATAGACCTGACACCTAAGAAGCCATGGTCCAGAAGATCTGTAGAAAAGACTACAAGACAATAAATTCTGGTGTCCATCCCTTTGGGATTTGAAATCAGTAGAATTGGATAAAATCTTGGTTATGGCCCCTGTTGTGCCAGAAAAAAGAAAAGTTAACCTGTCAGGGTAGTTTGCAGAGCTCATAACTCTAAATTCAGAAGCTTTTTTGACTCAACTGGCCAGTCCTAAAAATGACCGAGGCCTGGGTTTGTGGCATTGTGACATATCCAGACAGAGGTGTAGTATTCTGCAGCAGACGCCTCTTCCCAGGCCTACCCCTGAGGGTGCAGATAATGACCGTGTCAGAGCCTGTCTCCTCATGACAGATTGCTCCCTACAGCCATAGGCATGGAGGGGTTTTTAGTTTGGAATTTCTTTAAGAGAGTAGATGTATTCACTAAGCTTCTGATATTAGTTTTCAGCATCTCTTTATGAAAAGCAGATTTTAAAACATGTAGTCTCTGGTGCCTTAGGGAAATTCCTGTGGTGTCTTCTTCAGTGTCTGGTTTCTACGGACTCTATTCCTATGCCATGCTGTTACTGCCCCAGGCTTGTCTGAACTGAGATTGCTCCTTTGTGGGAGTGCATTGATGTCGAGGGCTGAGATAGCGCACGTGCAATTGTCCAATATTCAGGTTTCACTGTAGCAGTGTGTTCGTCAAAGTTTTGCTTCGATTCATTAAGAAAAAAAATCAGTGAAAACAATATTGACAATAATATTTGAGAGTGGGCCATGTGTCTTCTACAAGGACAGTATTTCATATATTATCTATTTATTTTTGGGGGGAGGGTTGTGCTATAGGACGTGTGCACTCACCAGAAAGATACAGAGAGACAGGGAGACAGAGAGACAGAAAGTGACAAATCACCCCCTGGGGGGATGCTACGCCACAATCCCTTCTTCATTCTCCTCTTAGGATCTTGGGCATGCACGCACACGTGTCTAGCATGAGTTTAAGCCATTGGGTCCATCCAGGACTTGAACCACAGCTGACTACATGGGAGTCCAGCAACGTAGCCATTACGCCAACTGCTGGTCCCAGTCTATTTTCTCTTTTTAAAAATAATTATTTAATTAATTTTATTTATTATTATTTTAAGAATTTGACCAGAGAGAGAAAAAGAAAGTGAGATTAAAAAGCTTCCAGGTCTGGGACTTGAACCGCAGTTGAACAGTGGGAGGCCAGCACCTTAACCACTATGCCACCTGCTGCTCCCTCTCTCTCTTTTCACTCTTAGTGAGTTATCAGTTCATAATGCTCCAACTCTCACATCTATACAAATAAACAAGGGCCTCCACCCCCACCAATTTCTTTCTATCTTAATCATCCCCTGATTACAACTCCTTAAGTGTTTTAATGACCACTTCTTAAAACATTGGTTCTGGAGAAAACATTCCTAAGGATGCTAATAAGTATACTGAAAAAAAGGAGGAGGAGGGCTGGAAACTAAGTTGAGTGGGTTTAAGTTAGTTAGTTCCTGCAGAACTTCTCCCTGTATAACCAGTTTTCAAGATAGGGCCATAGTATGTTATTTTCCAAAGGTGTTTGACCAGAATGGTATTTTTGAACATATATAGCTTTAAGACCAGTAACATATTACATCAAGTTGAAGCACTGCATTTCCTAAATATGACTGCGCTTCCTAAATATGATTCTGCTTCTGGAATATCTTGATGCTACCCAAGGCTTGGCATGTGCAAAAGGCAAATTTATCACCTCTTTTTCCCATCTCTTAAATACATTCTTCTGTTTGTATTCCCTAACTATGGTGAATGATGTCACACTTGTATTTTTTTAAGTTTATTTGTTTTTTTTAATTTATTTATTTCTTCTGTGGTCCTAAGACCACAATATAGTCCTGGCTGCAGCCAGGTTCTGGACCATGGGCATGTGCATGCCTGGAGTACTCAGGGACGTCTCTGGACATGAACCAAGAACCTTCCTATGTAGGTTAGCCTTGGACAGCATCACGTTTTACCATTGCACTCCCATATTGCCCAACGTTATTTATTTATAGAAAGTGTAACATACTTTTAAAAGGGTACCTATTTCTTTTGCCTCCATTCCACTTCCAATTGTCATTCCCTAAAAATGTTTCTACCAGTGACCTCATTTTTTGGTCTTCTAGTCCATCATTACCACCACTTCCTTAGCCTTTTCTGATCATCTTAGATTCCCACTGTTGTGACTGGCCCCACAATATTGACATGGGTAAGTTCAGAGCTTCCCACTGGCCTACCTCCCCATCACAAAGTAGCCTGGTAGCTCCGTCCCAGCAAGCCCTGTTTACAGAGAAGAGAAAGATTAAAATCCCTGTGTAAAGATTTGGAGTGGGTGCAGAAAATCAAAGGGCTGAAAGATAACATTCACAGAGAGAATGTGACCTGAGGGAGTGGCCGACAGAGAAAGGGGATTAAGGGATCCCTCCCAAGGTAGTGGGAATGGAACACTGGTAGATGGGGTGAGGGCTCTTCTGGAACAGGAGGTTGGTTGAAAGACTCCTGAGAGTTCAGAGAATGTTGAAGATTGGGAAACAACAGAGTATTAGTAAGAGTTGCCTAGCAGTATATGCATAACCCCCTGAAGCATTTGAGAGTCATGGTAAAGTCTAGAGTTACTGCTTAAACATAACACCTGTAAGACTCGACACAAGCAGCCTCCAGGTCTCCTGGCCTCTCCACCCTGAGGAAGCTTTCCAAAACATAGTCCCTAGCCCATAGCTCTCACTCCCTTCTCTGCCTCATACTGAGCTCACTAGTAAAGTGGAACTACTCTTTCTTTACATGCCTGGATTAATCTGATGCACTGTGATTCTGCTCTCTGTATTCCCTTGTCTGGAATATCCTTCCTTCTCCTCTTCACCCAAATCTCTCTCGCCACCCTTGCAAGACCCATATCAGGGATCATCTTCTCCCTTAGGGCGTAGGTTGCTGTCTCTGCATTCCCTTAGCCTCCTGTAAATTAATCTACTTTAGACAAATTGAGTTTAACAGCGTTTATCTGAGCAAAGAACAATTCATGGATCAGGCAGCAGCCAGAACCAGGAGAGGTCTGTAGTCTCACCCAGCAGGATGGGTAGCAAGCTTTTACAGGGCAAATGGAGCAAAGTCGAGAGATCATCCAATTGGCTGCAGCTGGGCTTTTCCTTATCTGGGCACAGAGGGATGAGATGTCTGCCTTATTTGAGCAAGGTCTGATCAGCTGGCTACCTCTGATTGGCTGAAGTCGGGCCTGTGATTGACTCGTGATTGGCTGAAATTTGACTATTTGTTACAAAAAATACAATCCAAAACTAGTTTTTACTTCCTGCTTCAAACTAGGTTGTACTTCATTATGTAGGAACTCAAAACTACAGCCACAGCCTCAAGCCTTATTTAACAAGCT
Source organism: Tupaia belangeri chinensis (assembly GCF_000334495.1). Taxonomy (NCBI): domain Eukaryota; kingdom Metazoa; phylum Chordata; class Mammalia; order Scandentia; family Tupaiidae; genus Tupaia; species Tupaia belangeri. The sequence continues at coordinate 1,968,662 of NW_006159623.1, forward strand.
CAACACACCACATTTTGTTATCTTACCTGTTTACCTATCTGTCCCCTGCGAGACTCCCAGGCCGTTGCTCTGTATTCATTACGCCAAGGTAGACAGCTAGGTACACTGCAGCCACTCAGTACATTTTGCTGAATTGAATGGAATTTTCCTCTGATTATCATTTCCCAAGTTCCAAAGCCTAGAGGGAGACAATGTTGCTTATTATCCCACAATAAAGTCCAATCTCCTGACTGTCATTTATTACACTGAAAATGAGGGCCTGACCCCTTTTCCTGCCTCATCTCTATCCTGCATCTGCAACCCCCCAAGTGTACCTTTCATCCTTGCCCCAGGGGCTTTATTCACAGCTCCTTTCCACCTGGACTCTCTGATCCTGCCATCCAATTTACCAGATTTTTCCCATCTTCACCAAGATGTTTCCTTCTAGGAAGTTCTCCCTGACCATCAGCCTAAAAGGAGCCTCTTCCTCTTTGGTGCTTTCATAGAACTTCTCTGAAGTTCTTTCCAGTCACTCGTCCCACTCCGCCCCACAGTAGAATGATGCGACACGTTCTGTCTCTTCTCTAAGACTGTGAGTTCCGAGATCAGAAAGCAAGTCTATTTACCTTTTTATCTCTGTGTCTGGCTCAGTGCCTTGGACAGATTTCACTGAGAGGAATTATTAAAATGACCAAATTAAAACGAAATTCTTTTGGCATTTAGAGAAGCATACTTCATCTCCCTAGAAAAATTACTTTCTGAAAAAGATTTTATTCCTTAAGTTATATAAGTTTTATAAGACATTATTTGAACTTGAGATATATTTTCAAGGTATAACATGCAAGAGATAAAAGATAACCATTTGTTAGAGTAGAAGGAGCAAGGGAAAAATAGCATAGCAGAGAAAGAAAACAGAATGGTGGGAAACCCCGATTTCAGGCCAAAAAAAAAGTGTCTAAAAGAAACACGCTGTTAATATGAAAATGAACAATTTCTTGTCTTGTCTTGTTTTTATTTATAATGTACTCATGTATAATCCAATAGTTGAATCATATTATTATGCAATTAAATTGATAGCTATGAAAAGCAGAGAAGATACAAGCCTTGACATTTTGGAGTTATTATTTGCTAATATTTTGAAGATTAAAATCTCATCCCTTCAGCTCTACTCTACCTAATCACAGCTTATACTTTTAAAAGATGGTAAAGAGTTGCCTCCCAATACAAACATGGGTGCAGAGGGTGAGCTACCCATGGGGCTGAGTTGCCCTGGGAATTTTTATCACTTCCTCCAACATGATTATCAGCCTAGAGACCTACACAGAATAATACAAATATTTGCAGTGAATTCCTATACTTTCGTAAAGATAATTGTTCTTGTTAGAGTAATTTGACTTAGAACTAGGTTTTTTGTTTGTTTGTTTGTTTGTTTTTCTTTTTTTGGAGAGGTTTTTGCTATAGGGCGTGTGCACTTGCCAGAAAGACAGAGAGACAGAAAGACAGAAATCGCCCCCTGGGGAGTTGGCCATGCTGCAATCCCTTCTTCTCCATTCTCCTCTCGGGATCCTGGGCAGGCACGCACATGCACCGAGCGTGAGTTTAAGCCACCAGGTCTGGGACTCGAACCCCAGGCGACGACATGGGAATCCAGCAACATAGCCATTATGCTAACTGCTGGTCCCAGAACTAGGTATTTTTTTTTTAATAATTATTTTATTTAACTTTATTTATTTATTTAAATTTGACCAGAGAGGGACAGAGAGAGAGAGAGAGAGAAAGGGAAAGTGAGAAAGCAAGTTGTCAGGTCTGGGCTTTGAACCACAGTTGACCATGTGGGAATTCAGTGCTCTTAACCACCATGCCACTTGCCAGCCCCAGAACTAGGTATTTTAAAATGAATGCCTCCCAAATTGTGGAATTGTTTCTTGCCTATTTTTAGTATGGGGACTAGTATGTCCACTCCATCATTGATGATCTGATTATCTGCAATAATCTACAGGTTGACTCTCCCATTCAACTCCATTTTTTAAATAATTACTTATTTAATTTTATCATTATTATTTATAATGATAATGTTTTAATTTGCTACAGGGTACGCATGCTCACCAGAGAGAGAAAGAGAGAGAGAGAGAGAAGGAAAGTGAGAAGGCAAGCCACCAAGTCCAGGACTCAAATCACGGTCGGACATGTGGGAGTCCAGCACCTCCATCCCCAGGTCATCTGCTGGCCCTCAACTCCACCTTAACGGTTGTCCTGTCTCTTGATGTATAGCTGTCCACAAGACCTGATTAGAGATAAAATTTCTGTAATATTCAATGGGATTATTTCAAGTCTGGAATTCTGGGTAACTGGGTGGTAGGCATTCAGATGTTATGTTATTCTCTATACTGTCCTGTATATTTGAATATTTCATAATTAAGAACTAGAAATACCCAGACGAAGGAATCCTTCAAATGAATTGTATAGCATGCTTCAAGCTGTAGGTTAGATGGGTGTGTCTTTGAAACTAACAGCTCTTAAGTCACGGTTCCAGAGGGCACACTTAGACCTGGCTAGACCTGGAAGCTCCAGCAGAGGAACACAAGGCGTGGAGGGACCAACGAACATCGGCAGCCATGACAGGGTTTCCTCAAAGAGTTCATCTAACTTTCTCCTTTCTTCCTCTAAAGAAACTACACATGACCATTTTATTTTCTAAATTAAAATTTAGAAGAGCTCCAATTTAGATCAAGTGCAGATTCTTTTCCCAAGAATTCCAGGCCCTCTCCTAGCTGATCTTTTCCTAGTCTGATAGAGAACATGGCCGTTTACCAGAGTTTGGGGTTCTGTTTCGTTATGCTTGCCTAGGTATCATTAACACATCTTTGGCAGGAATTCTAAACTATCTTTTTCTGTTGCACCTCTTCCACTGTGTGCAGTCTTGGAGACCCTTCAAAGTGCCCTGCCAGCTACTAGCTGTGGGGTAGGCATAGCCCTAAGCCAACTGAACTCCAAGAGAGGAGAAACTGTCGGAGCAGATATAATATATTCTACCAGTGATGCCCAGGCAGCATGGCGAAGAGGTTTAAGCTGCCTGGACCAGAACTGCTCTAGATTCTGTTTATTTTTTATCTGGGTTCCTGCCAATTGTAGGAACCACCCAATAACTCTCCAAAAAAAAAAGGTTTCTTTTCCTTTAAGCAAGTCAGAATCAGACTCAGTTGTTCACAGCTGGGAAGCTGTAATGTTTACATGATCCCACTGGTTCTTAAAGTGTGAGCCCTGGCCCAGAAGCATCGGTGTCACCTGTAGCTTGTTGAAATGCAAGTTTTAGACCTCATTCCATACCTCTTGATTCAGAGACTCTAGGTAGCCAGCAGAATGATTTTTTTTTAATTAATTATTTAATTTTATTTATTATTATTATTATTTTTAAAATTTGCTATAGGGCATGCATGCTCACCAGGAAGAAAGAGCAAGGGGGAGGGAGAAAGAGAGAGAGAGAGAGAGACAACATGAGAAAGCAAGCCACCAGGACCAGGACTCAAACTGTAGTCAGCTCTATGGTAGTCCCCAGTGCCTTAAACATGCTGACCCCACAGTACATATTTTTAAAAGCCTTCAGGTGATTTTCATGCTGAGAAGCACTTCACTATCCCATAAAACCCCATTTTCAGCCTTGACCCTGCATTCTGACCATAATCTTATCCCTGGCTAGCATCCCAGATTTCCTGTTCCTGCACTGGGAGACATCTCCGGGCCTGATTCTTAGCACAGTGCTAGGATCACAGCACAGCACAGCACAGCACACTGTCCATGCTTGTTCAGTGGATGAAAGGAAAGGTCTTTCTGCCCTTGCATTTTCTATTTTTTTTTTTTTAGAGGTTTTTGCTACAGGGCACGTGAGTTCACCAGAAAGACAGAGACAGAAAGTGAGAAATCACCCCACAGGGGGGATGGCCACGCCACAATCCCCTCTCCTCCATTCTCCTCTCAGGACCTTGGGCATACATGCACACGCGCCTGGCTTGAGTTTAAGCCTCCAGGTCCGGGACTCGAAACACGGTCGACTACATGGGAGTCCAGCAACATAGCCATTACGCTAACTGCTGGTCCCTGCCCTTGCATTTTCTATGCATACTTTTCTTTTTAATCTGTCATTTGATTTTTGTTTATCTTAAGTCTTATGATGACATAATTTACAAATCTATGCTGATGGTTTATCTCCTCTACTTCAATCCTTCTAATTATTTGGCAAAAACACCATTACTAATCACAATATACAGTAGTTCTTTTCTGTGATTTTGAACACTTGCCTTAAGACAATCCTGAAATATAACTTAGTCTGACTTAGATAATAGAATTCAAAAGTAATATTTAACTTGCTACTAAATCTTGTCGCATTGACTTTCAAAAGTGTCTGACCTTATAAATCATTATTAAAATATGTAAAGTGTTACATATTCTTTGATAGTATACATAAACCATGCTGAAATGTCTTTCATAAGTAAAAGGCAGTGTTTCAGATACACAAAATTCTAATTAGAGTGGCATAGAATATATAAAGTAGACATCACTGCCTTATCTTCAGCACTTGCCTTGAATGGGTTGATGAACATAAATTAAAACACAGGTGAGTCTGCTTGGTTTTGAGGAGTGAAGGGATTTCTCCAGCATTTATACACTCATATAGCAATATGAGTATATAAACATTTACTCAACTGAAATTACTATTAAAATGTTAAAAACCAAACAATATTAATTTAACCACAAGCCAGTCTTACTTAAGTCAGGACTGTGCAACAAAAATATCCTGTCAGCCATTCATGATCTGAGTTCTGTGTGGGAGATCAATTAAAATATGGTACACATAAAGGTGAGACATTTCTGTGCCACCTATTACTCGTTAGTAGCTTTTTTAAGATAAGCTATCAACTCTGCTCTTTCTGACTTCTTTTTTTTAACTATTTTTAAAAATATTTATTTATTATTATTATTATTTTAAATTTGACTAGAAAGAGAGAGAGAGAGAAAAGGAAAGTGAAAAAGCAAGCCACTAGGTTCAGAACTCAGACCACAGTCAGCCACGTTGGAATACAACGCCTTTAACCATCAAGCCACCTGCTGACCCCTCTGATGTTTTAATGCCAGCAAAGATCATTTTTTTGTTCTAGGGATGTACTTCCTGGAGTTCTCCAGATACTCCATCAGTGTATCCTCTCCCCTGGTGATGCCTTTGTTCTTGGAATCTGTATAAGAGAATCCAGGGGCCTGACCTGTGTTCCACCCCAATCGACCATGGAGATTTGGGCCAGTCTTGTGCTCGCCTCTCTTTACTGCAGTGTGGCTCTGGGCACACTGCTCAACAAAAATCTTCTTGCCCTTTTCAACCTCACCCATATTTAATTTTCTCTTTTGTCACTTGAGATACTAGGGTTCCCACTCAGAAGCCGGACATCCTGCTCTCTCATTTCTATCCATTCTAAGCATTACCTTATTCCTGAAACTTGTCATGACTTATTCTACTGTAAAATGATAGTCATTAATGATACCGTAGAGTCACAGAGAAAATAAAGTTTCCTACATGCTTCATTCTATATTATGTCATTTATTTTCCACCACAATCTCATTACTGTTCCACTATCAGATGATGAAAGTGAGAAACTAAGAGACCGCTTACAGCAAACAGCTAGCATGCAGCAAAGAAAAGACGTGTGTGAAGATTTCTGACTCTAGGGACCCTGTGCTTAAGCTTGATTTCACTTCCAATTAAAAATGTTTTCTGCATACACACACCAATGCATATGTGCCAGCTATGACAATAAATTAATTGCTATGATCTTTATTCTTCATACCCCATGGCAAAGTTTATTAGCCAGAGAAACTTTGGCATTAGGTTCTAGTAGAGTTCTACAGGAAGCCAGTGGGAAATGGGGAAATCCCTTTCCTGTGGGCTATTCTTTTAGAAATACGTATTAAACCAAGTGGAAAATTCCTCAGTGATTATTTATGAGCAGAGGCAGGTGGTACTGAATGGTCACATGTGAGGTAAATTCAGGAAATATTCTTGTTGCATGTGTTGATTCTATTAGAGTTGACCCCTTTCTCCATCCCACCTTCTTCAGTTGGATGATCTAGACTGATTATTCAATCCTTGATTTTTCTCCTCTTTATGGTTATCCCCTGGATCATCTTTCACATGTTGATCTGGAAAAGTTAACACTGGAATTCTCCAATAGAGGCTTTCAAGTCCCATTGGTGAGTGTTGCTGGACTTTTCTGTGAGTTTGGAAGGGGAGGGATCTGACCTCTCACTTCACAATGCTCAATACTCTCTGAACTGTGATCCATTAAACAGTTCTTGCCAGAAGATGTGGTCAAATAGCTAAACTCTAGTACGTTGATAAGGCAATATTCAAAACAAAGCTTTAGAGCCCTACAAAGGCCATATTATCTTTTTTTTTTCTTTTTTTCCTCAAAAAGCCAAGGCACAATACATTTCTCTACCACTATTCGTAGTCATTGAATCTACTCTTAGGGCAGATTGAAGAAGAGGGATTTAAGATGTGACTTGGGTCAATTATAGCACATAGCCGCGTCAGGCTGGTACTCAGGGAACCCACTTCCCCCTTTCTCATTAGGTCTGAGTCCCATTTCCTCATTTTCTGTAGATGATGAATAAGTTTCCTCTGAATAAGTACCCATGACCGATTCCTGCCACCCCAGCTACTTCAGAACCATAACATGTGTCTAAGTGTCGTTTAGCCATCTAGTTGGGCAAAAAGATGCAATCCTTTCACTTTTTTTGGTAAATACCTATTAGCTATGCATTTCTTTAAATATGTAGTTTAGTATTTTTTTTGAGAGAGATTTTTGCTATAGAGCGCGTGCACTCACCAGAAAGACAGAGAGAGACAGAAAGCAAGAAATCACCCCCCAGGGTGGATGGCCACGCCGCAATCCCTTCTCCATTCTCCTTTCAGGATCTTGGGCACACACACACACGTGCCCGGCATGAGTTTAAGCCACCGGGTCCAGAACTCCAACCGTGGTCGACTACGTGGAAGTCCAGCGACATAGCCATTACACTAACTGCTGGTCCCTTTTTTTTTTTTCCCGATTGCCCTAACTGGTGGGCCTTTTTTTTTTTTTTTTTTTTTTTGTATTTTAGTATCTTATTTGAGAATCTTGGACTTCTATGCCAGTGTCTAATCAAAAGAACATTCAAATTTCAGAGATTTCAACATTATTATAATCTCAACCTACTCTTGGAAAAAGCGTGTAGGAAAAATATGAGACTGTTCTCAGCTCTTCTCCCCTTTGTTCTTGACTTACATTAATCTATATAACCCTCCAGCCAGTAATGTTTACACAGAACTCACTGTTCACTATTACTACAAGAATCTAATAAAAATCATATTTTTGTTAATTTTCTTAATTCAAATCACTTTAGAATAAATGAGAGATATAACCTTTCATAATAGAGTGTAGGAAGATAAGCTATTGATAGGAATCATGAAGGGGTTTTAATAGGTCCTGCTACCTAATTATGGCCATAAAGGAGGATATTGATGGAGAGCAAGATACTGGGCTTGAACCTCGTGACCTGGTAAATGTTACTTTGCTTCTGTTCTTATCTGTAGAAAGAAGCTAACAACATTACAGGTTGAGCATCTCTCTTTCTTTATTAAGAGTTATTTTTGCTATAGGGTACATGTACTCGCTGGAAAAACAGTGAGAGAGACAGAAAGTGAGAACACTCCCCAGGGCAGATGGCCACACCACATCTCCTCCATTCTCCTTCATTCTCCTCTTGGGATCCTGGGCACGCACGCACACGTGCCCCGCATGAGTTTAAGCCACCAGGTCCAGGACTCAAACCACAATTAACTATGTGGGAATCCATTATGCGTTATGCTGATCCCTGAGGATGAATATCTCTTAATGAGGATCTCTTAATCTTTGAAATGCTTAAGACCAGATGTGTTTTAGATTTTGGAGTTTGGAATATTTACATTACATAATGAAATATTTTGGGGTATGGAACCCAAGTCTAAACACGAAATTCACTTATGTTTTATATATACCTTATACATATAGCATGAAAATAATTTTATACAATATTTTTGTATTGCAGCATTTTGATTGCAACCTGACACATATCAAGTATGGAATTTTCCACTTCTGGCATCATGTTAGCACTCAAAAGTTTCAGACTTGGAGCATTTCAGATTTCAGATTTTTGTATTAAGGATATTCAACCTATGTTTAGCTTAATGTGTTTTTTGTTTTTGTTTTGTTTTGTTTTTTAAGTTGTAAAGTGAGATCATATATATGGAAGCTGTTAGCAAAGTGCCCATCACATACTAAGTGGTCAATAAATCTATTAACAGTTACTCTAAAATAAAGTCTTTTATTTTTTTCAGAAACTGTTCCACAATTTTTATGGAATTATATTCAATTATCTTATAGAATATGGCATTTCATTTTAGCTTCCAGTTTTTTTAATAAGTGATAGTAGGATGTTAATTAAAGACTCAAAAAATTTTTTCTGAGATGAATTTTATGTTCTATCAGTACTCCCTCCACTCATCTCTTCCCTGGTGAATGTCTTCTCAAGCCTTTTACAGAACTATGTTCTTGTCATTCACTTGTATGCTTCTTTGCTTTATCCCTCATTAAATTATTCATTTTTATTAATTATGGCACATGTGTGTGGTCAGGAGAGAGCAAGAGGGAGAAAGAGAGAGAGAGAAGCACCCTCCATAGGGTCTGTCATGCCACGATCCCATTCTTCCAGTCCTCCAGCCTACCAGGATCCTGGGCATGAGCACGCATATGCTTGGTGTGTTTTCAGGCTGACCCTGACCTGAGCAGGGACTCAAACCATGGCCAGCATGTGGCTTCTATCTGTGCAGTTCAGTATGCAGCTGACTGCACCACAGAAACTGGGGCTGTACTCACCATCAAATTATATGCTTTCTGAGGGTGAACCTTGGTCTAGTTTGTGTGTTGTCTCTCCCATATATTAGACCCTCAGTAAGGATTTATTAAATCAATTAATCCATTAGTCAGTCAAGAGGTGATGGATGAATGAATATGGACAGACTTTTAGTTCAAGAAGTATCATTTCAAGCCCTACATTTCCAACGGACATCAATTCTCACTCCAAACTAACTGACCATTTCTACTAGAGTTCTGTGCTTAACTCCTCTCCTGGGATTGACCAGGAGTCAATTTATGGACTCAATACTTAGACTTTTTGTTTTGTTTGCTTTTTAATTTCTGTCGTAGGGGGCATGCACGCACCAGAGAGATGAAGATAGACAGTGAGAAGAAAAGTGAAAAATCACACCCTCCTCCCCTAGAGGGGACGGCCACACCACAACCCCTTCTCCTCCATTCTCCTCCCAAGATTCGGGGCATGCATGCATATGTGCCTGATGTGATTTTCAAGTCACCAGGTCCAGGACTCAAACCCATGGTTGGCCATGTTAGAATCTAACATCTCAACCACTATGGCACCTGCTGGCCCCCAATACTTAGTGTTAAAAAGCCTGGAGGAAAGGAAGCATATAATGATATACATATATATATATAAAATATAGCCCATTTTTTTCTTTCAGATAGATAACTTAAATCCTTCCTGAAATAAGTGACCTCAGTAGAGAGTCGTGTTCCTAACACTGCACCAAGGCACCCTAGAGCTGCTGCTGTTGAATATCGGGGAAGTGGGGCGGTGTGATGCTATGACCTGTGTGCCCTCTGTTATAAGAAGCTGTCCTGTGATGCTTATTACTGTTCACTGTCGAATTGCTATTGAGGGTGTCATACCGCACGTCATGCCTTTCTGTATTGGTAGTATTGGTGCTTTCACTATGCACTAGGCTTGTTTATATGACGTAGATGCCATCTGTGTTGTGGGGTTTTTAAAATAATTATTTCCTTTATTTTATTTATTATTATTGTTGTTTTTAATTTGACCAGAGTGAGACACAGAGAGAGAGAGAGCAAAGGTGAGAAAGCCAGCTGCCAGGCCCGGGACTTGAACCGTGATCAGCCATGTGGGAGTCCAGCGCCTTTAACCACCATGCCACCTGCCAGCCCCCATTTGTGTTTTTATAAATGGCTATTTTGTCTGCCAGAAAGGCTAGAGCCAAGTTTGTGCCTTGCTGCTAGCAAGTGATTGTTATGTCTCAGCATGAATTATGTGAACCAATCTTCCCACCTGCCTCATCTTACTGCCCGGCCCTCAAATTCCCTTTAGTACATCTTTCAAGTTTTAGTGGCTTTTCACTTAATATATTTACCTTTTCAAGCTACACAAAATCTTTTCTGAAATGTGAGGTACTGAACTAAATCAGTGACTCATAGAAGTGATTAGACTGAGTCCATGAGCCGCTCTGCACAATTCCCGGGGCAATAGTATCAGCTTTGTAAGTCTTACTTAAAAGCCTCAGTGGATACTCATTGGCCACAGGATCACCTCCTGGCTCTCTCCCCCTCACTTCTACTGCCAGTTGACACCTAGTTGTGGTACTGATTTGAGGATTTGGAATTCACTAGGGATTCCTCTAGATTCAGGCCTCTGTGGCTTTGCAAACTGGTCTTTTCCCCTCTTCACCCACTACTCACCTTTCAGCACCTGGTGCTCATCTCTCCCAGGTGACAAACTTTCCTAACTCCTTATACAGAGCTGGCCCTCCCTTTAGTGCAGTGGTCCCCAACCTTTTTGGCACCAGGTCTGGTTTTGCGAAAGACAATTTTTCTCAGATGGGAGTGGGGCAGGTGGGGGGCATGAGTTGGGGGTAGATAGTTTATGAGATCGCACAACCTAGATCCCGTGCATGTGACGTTCATAGTAGGGTTCATGCTCCATGGGAATCTAATCCACCATGGATCTGACAGAAAGCAGTAACACAAACGATGGGGAGTGGCTGTTAATACAGATGAAGCTTCGCTCGCTCACCTGCTGTGCAGCCCAGTTCCTAATAGGCCACCAACCAGCACTGGTCCATGGCCTATGGGCTAGGGAATCCTGCTCTTGTGCGTGTTCCATGGGTCACTCTTTAGGTCACTCTTTCACTCCATAGCTAGCACTTAATCTTAATTTCTTTTTAAGAGACAGTTTTGCTATAGGGCCCATGCACTTGCTGGAGAGACAGCGAGAGACAGAGAAAGAGAAAGCAAGAAATCATCCCAAGGGGGATTGCCATGCTACAATCCCCTCTCCTCTACTTTTCTCTTGGAATTTTGGGCACACACACACACACACACCTGATATGAGTTTCAAGCCTCCAGGTCTAGGACTCAAACCAGAGTCAACCATGTGGGAGTTCAGTGACATAATCATTACGCTATCTGCTGGTCCCCAGATGTTAATTTTTAAAACCAACATTTAAACACCACCCTCTAGTTTATAGCAAATCATCTAGAAAAGATACTAAGAAATTGTTTATAATTTTATCCTAGTTTAAAAAGGGAAGAAACAAAACCAAATAAAAATTTGTATCTCAGAAATAGCCTGACAGTTTATGAATATTAAACTTTAGCTGTTCTCTTGATATAATTTCATGCCATTATTAAATATTAACTATAATGTTTAATTTAGCTATATTTATTTATTTATACTCTTAATTTCACAAAGGATTTGAATTGGCTTATAAGAAATGCATGCATAAAATAGTTGAATTAAAAAAATAAATAACCATAATTGAGAATATGTATATTGGAAAAAAATAGGACCGTAGGGAAAAAAATGGGATATGCATGTGTAAGTCATAACTTTCTTTGCAGCATCGTTGAAACACAAATATAGCCTTGATCTGTCTAATCATCAAAGGCAAATCAGGAAAAATGATTTAGATAGATAATTCTCATTGTATTGGGGAAAAGGAATGTTACCATTATTTCCTAGTGAGATTTTATGTTGGCTTTCCTGTAGAGGATACTGAGATACATAATGGAGGGAAAAAAATTCATCAGCCATGTCAGACCAGCAATGAAGCGATGAATTTTATATGGCCGTTCCAGAAATTTCCATCAAAAGAAACCAAGGCATAACATATAAATAGTTCATCTTTCCTCATTGTAATTATAGTCTAGCTGTTAGTGCACATTTTTTTAATCCCTAGCTATTCATGATAATCCAGCAGGCAAAGTCAACTGCAGAAAAGGCCAAGAAATGTAGAAGAGGGAAGATAGCCAGAACAAGTCATGAGTGTCTGGAAAAGGCCTCACTTACATAAAAAGGAAGAGAAAGCCCAAAGTGGCCAGATCGTCCCATTTTTTCAGAAGTTGAAAATCCAGAATGTTTTGTGTGAGATAGTCTCATTGATAAATGTTGGCAATGTATTCAAGTAAAATCGAATGTTCTATGTGGCAAACAAAACATGTTTGCTTTATTTCACTTTCTTATAAGTATTTTTAGATAGCTCAAATATGAATCTTATACAAGATTTTAAATTCAGGCTGGTATTTTCTTGCGTCTCTTCTGTAATTTGAAAGATGTTCTTTACAATGGCAAAAATGTGTTTTTTTGTTTGTTTGTTTGTTTTTTAGGTGAGAGGGAGTTCATTTTTGTGACCGTTGTTTCAGTCACTTTCGTTTTGTTTGCTATGATCATGCTTGCTGATGTAACAAATGTCTCCCCAATGTCAGTGGCTTCCTGCAATGAGGGTTTCCTTTTGCTCAGTCCTTTTGGTGAGCAGACTCTGCTCATTTCCTGTTACTAAGGGTCATTCAGTAATTAGACCAAGTGAAATTTAAGATGAACATTTATGCAATAAATACCAGACAAAAGATGGAAGAAAGAATGTACACTATACCTCTATGTAGCGCTCCATGATATTTGATGGACAAGAATATTACTTTTTCCTTTTTTAAATAAAATCCAATATGACTCAGGTCCCATTTGTCATTGCTCGCAGAAAATTCAGTCTCAGTAACTTGGAAGAAAGGATAATCCTCTCTCTTGAGGTTTGCATGGGTACGCAAAGGATTTTACTATTCAAAAGTTGGGGCCACTAGCTTCTAGTCAATTGTGGCTGTTGTTTACTCTGCTCCATGTCCTTGCCAACGGGCCCATTCAGAGACATTTGGCTCATTCTGCTCAGTGTTCAGCTCTAACAGAGGATTTGAGATGTTCCCGGTGTTGGTTTCCAGCTTCCCTTAACATACCTGCCTATCTGAGGTCTTATTACCCAAAGGACCTGGCTACACAGGAAGTATGGTCCCTACTGTCTTTTTGTTCAAGAATTATTTACTTCATTTTATTTATTATTATTATTGTTAATAATAATAATTTGCTATAGATCACATGTGCTCAAGAAAGAGAGAGAGAAAACGTGAGAAAGCAAACCACCAGGTTTAGGACTCGAACCGTGGTCTGCCATGTGGGAGTCCAGTGCCCCCACCACCATACCACCTACTGACCCCAGTCCCTGCTATCTTAAGAACCCCAAATACTTAATCATTTCTATTTTGGGTAAACCAACTTCCTCCCTTAGGTCTGTCTATTTCCTTTTCCTTCACAAAACATCAGCCTTTATCCCTTCTCTACTTGGGACATTTTCAGGTTCTTTTATTAATAAGACCAGAGCTCCAACCAAAGGCTTTCTACGTGCTCAAAACTAGCAGCAAATGTTAATTTCCTCGCCATCTATGGGAGGTGGGAGTGGTGTTGGTTTTGGAATATGGTCAATTCCTCTTCATGAAATTGTGGCTGTTGTTTACTCTGCTCCATGTCCTTGCCAACGGGCCCATTCAGAGACATTTGGCTCATTCTGCTCAGTGTTCAGCTCTAACAGAGGATTTGAGATGTTCCCGGTGTTGGTTTCCAGCTTCCCTTAACATACCTGCCTATCTGAGGTCTTATTACCCAAAGGACCTGGCTACACAGGAAGTATGGTCCCTACTGTCTTTTTGTTCAAGAATTATTTACTTCATTTTATTTATTATTATTATTGTTAATAATAATAATTTGCTATAGATCACATGTGCTCAAGAAAGAGAGAGAGAAAACGTGAGAAAGCAAACCACCAGGTTTAGGACTCGAACCGTGGTCTGCCATGTGGGAGTCCAGTGCCCCCACCACCATACCACCTACTGACCCCAGTCCCTGCTATCTTAAGAACCCCAAATACTTAATCATTTCTATTTTGGGTAAACCAACTTCCTCCCTTAGGTCTGTCTATTTCCTTTTCCTTCACAAAACATCAGCCTTTATCCCTTCTCTACTTGGGACATTTTCAGGTTCTTTTATTAATAAGACCAGAGCTCCAACCAAAGGCTTTCTACGTGCTCAAAACTAGCAGCAAATGTTAATTTCCTCGCCATCTATGGGAGGTGGGAGTGGTGTTGGTTTTGGAATATGGTCAATTCCTCTTCATGAAGTTGATGTTTTCAGGCTGGATTTAATAGAATCTTAATATTTTTTAAAGTTGTATATTTAGAGAGTAATGCTTAGAAAGGCTTAGACAGAAAGACCTACCTAGAAATGTAAATTTAATGTAGTGTAGTTTGTTTTGTTGCTAAACGTGGAGAAATACTGAAATAACTGGATTAAAAAAAAAACACACTACCCTATTAACGTTAGCTATCAGCACTGTAATTAACTTTAATAATTCACGTTAGATACCTTATAATCCACATTGGTCTGTCACTCATCGTTTCTAGGTATACCAGGTGGTAATATGCAGAAGAGGAAATGTGAGCATTTACACTGATAGCCTAGATATATAACAGAGTCACTGGCAAGTCTGTGGAAAAAAAGAGAGAGACAATGTCTCTCCCAAACCTGTGCCTCACACTACCCAAACACATACTTCTCCCTGCCCTAGTGCATTGGATGAGCTGACCAAATATATAAGAAATCCTTAAGCATCAACCACTTGTACAAAAAGTTTTTCCTCCATAACGTTCAAAACACACTGCCTGGCTTTAGAGCCCAGCTCCACCATTTATGAGCTGTGTGTCTTTGGGCATGTTGTTTGATCTCTTTCAGGTTTAAGTTCCATAACTGTTAAGTGGGGATCAAAGGGACCAGATGGCAGTGCAGTGGTAGTACAACTGGGCCCACAAAGGAAAGATCCTGGGTTCACATCCTGGGACCTCCCTGAGCGTACCAGCAATGTATGCACATGTCCCCAGCCTGAGCTGGCAGATACCAGGGATGGGCTTCAGGGTGAGAACACTGTGAAGGTATTTCCCTCTCTCTAAAGAAATAAACTTGTTTTTTAAATGGAGATGTTAAATATATCTATTAGCTCAGAGGGTTGTCACGAGTATTAAATAAGCTTATAGAGTTCTGGAGCCTGCATGTGGCATGGTAGTTAAGGGCAGTGGGTTCCCAGATGGCTGACCATGGTTCAAGTCCCAGACCTGGCAGCTTGCTTTCTTGCTTTCCCTTTCTCTCTCTCTCTGTCTCTGTCTGGTCAAATTAAATAAAAATAATAATAAATGGAAATAAATAAATAAATAATTCTTTTTAAAAATAATAAAATAAAATTCTTAAGTCAGTACCTGCAACATACTATTGGGTCATCAGGAAAGCTATGCCATATGTTTGCATAGAAAAATGCATCCTGACTTTCCTAGTGACCTAGTAAATCTTACGTGCGAGCTTATTCTTTGAACTGAATGTTCAGCATCTTGATTATCTGTAAAATGGGATCATCATAGAACCAACTTCAACAGAGATATTGTGAAGATGAAATGAAGTGACAGAGGCTAAGGGCTTAAAGGAGTGCCTGGGATAGAGTCGACCCTCATTAATGCTGCCAGTGATGATTAATATTGCTGCTGCCCCTGTTGCTGTCTGGCCCTGACCATCATTTCCACTATATAATTTGACGTTCAGCTAACAGTTTAGGAACGTATAATGTTCAGTACCAGATTCCACTGTACTGAGTTTAATTCTTAATAACATCACTGTCTTCCAAATAAATGCATGTCTGCGATGAGCCCAAGGAATTACTCATTTCTTTCTGTTTCTGGGAAGAATGTGTAGGAAACCATTCTGTGTCTGTAGAAAAAGGCCTAGAGGAAGGACCATGGACGTCTCTGCCCACCTTCACTTGAATGAGAACATGATGATTGTGTTAGTCGGGTGTTGCTGCCACAGGGAATGGAAAAATACTGCAGAGGAGTCTGCAACCAGAAAAGAGCAACTTCAATGCTAGAGGCGATTCTGACCACGCTCCGCCCTCCAGCTCCGCCTTCTTAACCTGTACTTCCTCAGGCCCCTGAAGAAGGCCTTACTACCTGTTTCTCTCCAATTCCTACTTGATCCCAGAAACAAATAGCCCCAAGTGGCGGTGTTTATGACGCATAGTCCTTGTGCTTAGTACTAAATGAAATGCAGCTGACTCTCTCAAAGTTCCTTTGGATCCACATTTCTGAAGATGTCTGTGGCCTTGTACTGTGGGAGCCAGTGTGGAGTAGAGGACCACCAGGTGGCACAGGCCGTTCAAGGATACCATTTTTCACGTGACTCTTCGCCTTCCTGATTTCAGTGCCCAAGATAGGATTTAAATTGTCCCTATTTTATTCTTGGGTCCTTTTTCTGCTTTTGCACTCCATTCTCAAAGTCTCTGTGAGGAATTTTTCTTTTTTTTTTTTTATTTTGTGAGGAATATTTCTAAACTAGAAGCTCCATAACCACATTGAATAAGAACCCTTATTCAACAACTTATCAACAACTAAGCTTTAAAAATATATATTTATTTAATTTTTTCTTTTTTTAATTTTGTGAGGAATATTTCTAAACTAGAAGCTCCTTAACCACATTGAATAAGAACCTTTATTCAACGACTTACCAACAACTAAGTTTTAAAAATATATATTTATTTAATTTTACTTATTACTATTATTTTTTAATTTGCTATAGGGCACATACACTCATTAGAGAGAGACAGAAAGAAAGTAAAAAAGCAAGCCTCCAGGTCCAGGACTTGAACCACAGTCGACCGTGTGGGAGCCTCAGCCACCACACCTCCTGCTGGCCCCTACAACTTAACTTTTTAAACAAGTAAATTTTAACAGTTCCTTGAGGATGTCAATTCCCTCTTATGCAAAATAAATAGAAAGGAAGTTGTTTCTAATTTTAAATGTTAATGTAAATAACTGCTTATGTGGAGATGTTTATCTATGTCAGAGCACTTCTCTTTCCTTTGTTTAAAGTGCCATTCCTTGAGGGTTGACCTGAGCCCCACAGGGAGGCTGAGGGAGGAAGGAGGGGTCTGGGAGAGTTCTTCTGAGCTTTTACGAAATGAAAAGGTATTGTCATGGCCTCAGAATCTGAAACAATAAGAGACCATCTGAATAAATGATTTAGACAGACTTGTTTAAACGGGTATCATTTCTCAACGGAGGATAACCAGGTTAGATGTGAGTCATCTTAAAAATAAAGAAAAACTAAAATAATAACTCCACACCCATTAAACTTTTACCTTAAGGACGCACGGCAACATGGTGTTACAGGAACTAAGGAGGACTTGAGCTTTTCAGAGAACGCGTACAAATAAGTCAGAAAATTCCAGGAAGAGGCAAAGGAACACAAAACTGAAATACATTATTATGAATTGTTCATTCTTCAACTATTTTTGCTGATCCTAACAAGCAGGTCTCTTATATCCTTTGGGCTTAAAGAGGGTGGGGAGTCTTGGTTGTGAATTGTTAGCCTGTATCCCCATGGAAGAACCAGCTAGGAGGAAGGATTAAGAGGAGGAAAGGAGGGGGCTTAGCAGATCAAACGGGGAGGCTGGGGCAGGGAGGGGAGAATGCAGAGCACACCAGGGTGGGAGTGGGAGCCCAGAACAATGCGAACAGTCAGGCTGGAAGTTCAGCAGAGGGAATAGGCGGAAATGAGAACAGGAGGCATTATTCTGCGTTGTGGAATCGCTAATGAGAATGCAGCTAGATGTTTACGTTAAGCATGAAAAACAAGTTATGTCCAGTTTGAGCTCCTGGGAATGTTTCCCCCTAACACTCTTCCACGCACGGCACACACTGATCCCCAGAGAGAGTCAGGAGGTAACCACAGTCATTACAGAGCGCTGCCACAGTAACCCTTAAAAGGCAGCGGTGCCTGTTCCAGCATCCTTGAAGACGGGAGTTTCACAGGGTGGAGACACAGGCCTGAGGTGCATTTCAGCCCAAACAACTGCCATGTTAGACGCTCCTAACTGTTGTTTGTAGTTGTAATAGCTCAAGGTTTCACTGGGAAGAGACTCAGTGACACTTAGGAGAATAGTTTATGGCTTCTCCAAACCTGGTGCCTGGAGATTTCAGCCAAGGATCTTAGAACAAGAATTAAGACTTCAGAATAATGTTCCAGTAGTTGATCTTTTTGCTGGTCAGTTTCATGTCAATGAAGTTATATGCCACTTCTTCATCCATTCATGTCCTCTGGACCAGCCTTGTTTTTTGTTTTGTCTAAAGTTTCTTGCCATAGAGCATGTGAGCTCACCAGAGAGAGAGGGCAAGTGAGAAATCACCCTGGGCGAGGGGGGTTCACATCACTATCCCTTCTCCTCTGTTTTCCTCTTGGGATTTTGGGCACACATACACACATGGCCAGCGTGATTTTCAAGCTGCCAGATCCGAGATTCAAACCACATTCAGCCATACGGAAGTACAACCACCATGCCACCAGCTGGCCCCAGATCTACCTTGTTTCAAACACTGTGGATAAACAGTGTTTTTCAAGGTCTTCGATCTTTATTAATTATGGCAATTTTTCTTAAGATAATTTAATTCTGATTAGTTTCTATGAATGTGTTCTTGTTTATTTTTATTTTTAAGACCATATGTTCTTGGAATAGTTCTAGCCTCAAAATATAATTCTCTGCACCCTTCATGAATAAATATTTTGATAGTAGCATCTATATCTTTTAGCAATATCCATGTGTAGGCTTCAAAATGCACAGTAGTAAGAATCCAGGCTGGTGGTGTTTCTTGGTCTGAAGCTATAGGCCCAAGGGTATATTTTAAAACACATTCACGTGGTGGATGTGTATACTGTGTGCTTTGGCAATAACTATCTACATCAGCTTTCACATATTTCAGAAAGAGCTGATGGACATTTGTGTCATTTTCTGTGGATTCCCACAGAAAAGTAAACCAGAAGTAGATTAAACTGAAATGTCAGAATGTCAAGTGAAGCCCTGCCTTTTTGTGTTGTATTTCATTAAGAAAAGAGTGATCTAAACCTTGCATCTTAAGGTTGGGTCTATGCAGTGCCCTATTTGGCAATAGGGTTAGAAGTGGGGGAATATCAGGTTTAACATATATATTTTTTAAATGTACATGTTCTTGCATGAATTTACCTTCAGTATCACAGAAATGATCCCTTCTTGGGACCCACAGATACCATAATGGGTACATGGCTGGACTCACACATAGCCGACTATGATTTGAGTCCCAGACCTGGAGGCTTAAAACTCACGCTTGGGTGCATGTGTGTGTGTGTGCCCAAGATCCCAAAAGGAGAAGGGATTGCAGTGTGGCCATCCCCCCAGGGGGTGATTTTTCACTTTCTGTCTCTCTGTCTCTGTCTGACTCTCTGGCACGCAAACACGCCCAATAGCAAAACTCTCTCTCTCTCAAAAAAAAAAAAAAAGAGAAAGCAAGACATGATCTCTTCTTAGGCCTTCCAAGTTGCCCACTGGAATCTAAGGAGTTTCTTTAAATAGAATGTACAAGAAAGGAAATTTGTCAAAATCCATGGTCTGGTATATTCTTGATTAGGCATTGTTATATATACAATGTGTATAAACGGAGTACAAAAGTTACAGATCCATTTTGTTTCTTAAACTTTTCATCCATCATTGAGGCTCCTTGAAGCTATTAAAATTTTCTCTAGGAGCCAGCAAATGGCATAGCAGTGACGTCACTGGACTCCCACATGGCCAACCATGGTTCAAGTCCCGGATCCAGTGGCTTCAAAATCACGCTGGTGCATTTATGTGCATGCCCAAGATCCCAGGAGGAGAAGGGATTGCAGCATGGCCATCCCCCTGGGGACCCCTCTCAGTGTCTCTCTCTCTTTCTCTCTCTCTCTGGAAAGCACACGTGCCGTAAGGCAAAAACCTCTTTAAAAAATGTATACTCTAAAACTGTCATGGTATATTAGTACATGTTTGAGAAAGGAGTAGGGTGAGCAGAATGGTTAAGAAACACGGTCATCATATAGCCAGAGGAACTTGGCAACAAAATGATAATCCCAAGTCAATGGTTTAGAGAGACCACCTTTGAAATCGACATACTGTTGAGTGAATAAATATGTCACCATTAATGTTAAGTATCATGAAGGGCTCAAATCGCATCAGTAAAGCCTTTATTTCTCTATACCCCAAGTGGAAGAGGGGATTTGCAAAACTGAGCCATGAAAGTCAGGGAAGGTATTTTTCTGCAAAGAAAGCAAACAGATTTGCCAGGACCACAGAGCTAATTCGCAAATTCACGATGAGCTTATACTGAAAATTTAGCATTACTGAGGCTTCTAAAGTAGAGTTTTGTGTATTACTCATGTTCTTGCTAAATGGAAATATATTCTAACCAATTTAAATAGAATAGGTATGAATGAAAGGTTGTGGGTAATTCCAAGACTCTCCAGGAGGGCCAGAGGACCAGACTTGGTAAACGAAGCCGGAAATGATGGTCCAGTCACATCAAGAACTCCCCGGTGGAGCTTCACAGCTGCCCAGTTGTAACTGGTACCACTGGCAATGTGCTCTGGAAGCTTCCATTAGAACTTGTGCTTTCAAACAGGGTGTCTATGCTGTGGCTGGAGTGCACATAACAACTATTCTGATCTGAATTCTGACATGAGTGCTTCCAAATGGTGGAAAGGAAGTCTCAAGCCTATACTGAAAATGTGAGGAAAGTGAAATTTAAGTTTCTATTCTGAGAAACTAAGGACTCAGAAGATAGAGAAACACTCAAGCTTAGGGAAAGTGTTTATAGATGGTTAGCGAGCAAAAAGAATGATGTATTTCCACCACACTTACCAAACCCAAAATCTGCTTCCTAGAGCTAGCCTAATGTAGTAAGCTCCCAGTTCTCCAAAGAAAGAAAATCAAAGAAAGTTCGATGTAAGCTGGGAAAATATCTGAGTTCTTAGTTATGGATATATTCCAAGCTATTTATTTCTTTAAACCTTATAGTTTATTATCTAAATTTAAATTTGTCAAACTAAAGTGATAATATGATATTATTAATTATTTATACTGTTAACTAGTGATTACCTTTCTATTATAAGTCTTAACTGATTGGAGGCTACAATAGTTTCCTTCCTACCTATTACCAGGTAAAATGTCACCCTTGTTGGCAGGTGTGGGGTTGTAGGTAAGGTACGTTGGAGGACTGTCACATCCTAGGAAAGAGGTTCTAAACTTTAGTGAGTCCTAAAATCATCTGAAAAGGTTGTTTAAATAACAAGTAGGGGACCACCAGGTGGTGTGGTGCTTAAGGCACTGGACTCCCACATGGCCAACCACAGTTTAGTCCCTGACCTGGTGGCTTGCTTTCTCATTTTCTCTCTCTCTCTCTCTCTGTCTCTGGTGCCCTATAGAAAAATTAAAAATAATAATAATAATAATAATAAATTAAAATATATAAACAATTATTTTTTAAAATACAAGTAGAAGTTACAATAAGACTTAGCAATTTCACTCATATATATGTGTGTGTGTGTGTGTATGTGTGTGTGTATATGTATAAAATGAAATTATATAAAAACTATTATTAATATATTCACAACACAAATTATAATAGCCCAAACTGGCTACAACCACAATGTCCATCAAGTGATGAACAGTTGAACAAAATGTGGGGTATCCAAGCAATGGAATATTATCCCATCATTAAAAGGAATTCTGGGACTAGCAGTAGGCATAATGGCTATGTCATTGGACTCCCATGTAGACAACCACGGTTTGAGTCCCAGACCCAGTGGCTTAAACTCACACCAGGCACATGTGCGCATATGCCCAAGGTCCCTGAGAGGAGAATGGAGGAGAAGGGATTGCAGCGTAGCCATCCCCCCTGGGAGGTGATTTCTCACTTTCTGTCTCTCTGTCTCTCTCTGTCTTTCTGGCGAGCCCTATAGCAAAAACCTCTTAAAAAAAAAAGAAAGAAAGAAATTCTGGTTTATGTTACAACATGGAAAACACTGTGTTAAGTAAAAGAAGCAACAAACAAAAATCTACATATTTCTGACACGATTCCATTGTTATAAAATGTCAAGAATAGGCAAATTCTTCGAGACAGAAAATTAATTAGTAGTTGTCATTGGCCTGAGGGGGTGACATGGATGGGAAGTGATTGCTAATGGGAATAGATTTCTTTCTGTGTTTATGAACATGTTTTGGAATTAGAGTACTGATAATTGCTCTGTAACTATAATAAAATATTATTGCATTGTACACTTTAAAAGAATATATTATATATGAATAAAAAAGAGAAAAAATGCAAAAGATCTAAAAGCAGATCTTGGAAGGGGGCTGGAAACATATATTTTCTTTTGAATGTGACTGATCTGTGAACCACACTGAGATACATCGCATCTCATCCTTATGGGTACTAAAGCCCTAAGCTATAACATTGTGGAATGCTTCCCCAATGAAGTATTCATACTTTCACAGTTCTTCAAAGTTCATAACCTCACTATAGAAATGTCCATAAAATAGTACAAAAGACTGTCAGAGGGTTTTCTTACACTGTCTAGTATATGATATGTGGGGGGGGGGGTAAAATAAACTGTAACATCAGTAGACTTAATGATTTTAATGAATTTGCTTTTTTTTTTTAACTCTTAATCTCCTTGCCTCCTGGAATAAATAAATTGCTATCTCTTAATGTCACTTGTGAAGTTTGTAGGGGCCAGTCTATGATCTTGCGGTAAAGAGAGTTGGAGCCCACATGGCTGACTAAGCAGTTTGAGTCGTGAACCCACGAGTTTGAAAAACATACCTGGTGCATGTGTGCACATGCCCCAAATATTGAAAGGCTGGAGAAATGGAGGAGACAGGATTGCAGCGGGATCATTCCCCATAAGGAGTGTTTTCTGCCTCTCTTTCTCTCTCTTTGCTTCTCTCTGATGAGCATGTATGCCATCTGCCAGTACTGAAAAAGAAAAAAAGAAAAAAGACAACTCTAAAATATTCTAATTTGGATATATTAACTCATTAATTTAGCAAAATGTTAGCATCAGTCTGGCTTGTGCATCGTGTTGACATACACAGGCTATGCCACTACAACTGTGCTATCTAATGCAGTGGTTCTCAACCTTGGCTATACACTGGTATCGACTGGAAAGTGTTTAAGAGTACTGAACTCTGAATATTGAGATCCTGATTTCACTGGTCTGGAAACAGAGAAGACCTTTCAAACTTCCTCAGATCATTTGAATGTGCTACTGAAGTTTGGAACCACTGCTGCAGGCAAGAGATTAGCCCACAGGTAGGCTGTGTAACAAACACATTATGCCAAGTGATATCGTGACAATAGTCAACGATTATTGTGAGAACTCAAGTGGAGCCATCCCTAACTCAGGCTGGAGAAGGACAACCCTTCAGGGAAGCCTTCCCGCAGACAGTGCTGCCTGAGCTGAGAGTAAATATGGAGAGGGATCATCCTAGTGAAGACAGGTGAGAGTGGTGTGACGCAGGCAGAGGAAGCAGCCTGTACCAGGGCTAGGAGAGGTGAATGAGCCTGAGTGTTAAAAGGGAAGGACTAGGGGGCCAGAAGGAGGTGTCATGGTTAAGGTGCTGGACCCCCGCGTGGCCAACCATGGTTTGAGTCCTGGACCTGACAGCTTGAAAATCACACTGGGCGTGTGTGCATGTGTGCCCGAAATCCTGAGAGGAGACTGAAGGAGAAGGGACTGCAGTTGAGCCATCTCCCCTGGGGGGTGATTTCTCACTTTCATCTCTCTGTCTATCTCTTTCTCTCCAGCAAGTACACATGCGCTACGGCAAAAACCTAAAAGAAAAGAAAAGAAAGGACTGGGAAGTCAAAATCTTACAGATATGTCACAGTTGGCTAAAGTCATCGACTGTTTCCTCAGAGAGCAGCCTGCCTGAGTGGCATTTTGGGAACTTTCAGGTTTGGCCCTTGCAGAGAGTCTTAGAATCACCTAGAACCTTTCATTCATACCTATTTCATTTACACTGTCTAGAATACATTCTGTTAAACGAGAACATGACTAAAATGACCGAACTCTACCTCAGAAGCTTCACTGGTGCTCACTGTTCAGACACGGCCTCTTCGAGCTCTCTTTCCTTGAGGAAAGGCCACAATATCGTCAGAGTACATTGACACATGGGAGAAGGAAATCTAGCAACGCTGGGCTTTTCCGGTGAGGTTATTAGCTGCTGAGACGCATCCGGGAGTTTGTTATTTACTTTATAAAGTATTTCATACCTGTCTGTTCATATTAAGGTTAGAGCCACTTTCTTCAAAGTGCCTAAACCCACAGTTGCAGGTAAAGAGCCTCAATTGTCCCCAAGTTAAGCAAACATTGAAAACAAGGAGGGCAGGAACTAGGTGGCGATTAGAAGCAAACCCACACTGATTCCTTTTTGAGCCAGAGAGGCCTGTTTCTTACCCTCAAAAGCACTTTGAGGGTGGGACAGTCCCCACCTAATTGTGTCCACAGACCCTGCCTTAGTGCTTCACCTCGTACTCTCACTATCTTTGCAGTCAGATTACAAATACGGGTGGTGCTCAGGTAGGGTAAATAGCCCGTGTGCTATCTCCACGGGAATATGTGAGGTTGCCTCTGTCCGATGTGGTGGAGTCAGAGATAGGACAGCACGTGTTCCATCCTATGACTGTAAAGATCTGAAATGGAAGAAGCTTACACCTTAGCACGGTGAAGTTGGCATAGGAGCCAGGCCTTCGGGTGGCTGTTTTTTTTTTAGAGGTCTTTACTGCTAAAATGGTGATGTAGTGTCTACTGTGCCAGGACGTCTGAGCTCCTTCCCCAAAGAAGTTTGCTCTTTCCTCAGGTCCCCACGACACTCCCTTTCCAGGAGATCTGAGAGCTGGCCCAAGGTTAGAGAGTCATTGGTGTCACACTCAGAACAGGCTGAAGGACTTCAGTCTCCTGCCCAAATGAATAGCCCATTGTCTGGAAGGTGCTTGTTCTGGGACAATGTCTGGGATGCCTTAATCCTTGTTTGTTTTCACAAAGTATTTTAAAGCACACTTGCACACACACAGACACACACACACACACACACACACACACATACACAGACACGCAACCCTCTAATATTTTAAACTAACCTAATCATTTTGTCTTCTTACTCTGACTTATGTTATTTTAAAGTATTCCCATTTTGAGCAGATAATGTTGCATATCTTACCTGAGGGACTAAATAAAGACAGCTTCTCTCAAAACTGTTCATATTACCATTCTATTGGACAGTCGGAAAAAGTCATGATGCATCTTTGCATAGGAAAACATAGAGAAATACATCATGACTTTTCCGACAACCCAATATATCAGTCCTTTAAAACTGTTTCACTCAGCCTTTGCTTTGCAACCCCACAACATAACCAATGAATTCTTGGCCAGAGACTGATAATATGAAAGCATAAGACTTTAAAGATTTCTTGGGAACCAGCAGTTAGCGTAATGGCTATGTCACTGGACTCCCACGTAGTCAACCGCGGTTCGCATCCCGGACCTGGTGGCTTAAAACTCACACTGGGTGCATGTGCGTGCGTGCCCAAGATCCCGAGAGGAGAATGGAGGAGAAGGGATTGCGGCGTGACCATCCCCTCTGGGGGGTGATTTCTTGCTTTCTGTCTCTCTGTCTGTCTCTGTCTGTCCGGCGAGTACACGCTCCCTAAAGCGAAAACCTCTCCAAAAAAAAAAAAAAAAAAACTTTAAAGATTTCTTCTTCCTCCTTTTTTATTTTCTCATCCCTATGGTAGCAACTTGTCATTTCTATAGTCTGCAACATGTAACAGCACATATTTATGTGTTATTTCTTCTAGGTTAAAATTTTTTTGGTTTGTTTTTATAAAAATATGATTTTCTTGGGATCAGCAGTTAGCGTAATGGCTATGTCGCTGGACTCCCACGTAGTTGACCGCGGTTTGAGTCCTGGACCTGGCGGCTAGACCTCACGCCGGGAGCGTGTGCGTACGTGCCCAAGATTCCAAGAGGAGAATGGAGGAGAAGGGACTGCAGCATGGCCATCCCCCCTGGGAGGTGATTTTTCACTTTCTGTATCTCTGTCTCTCTCTCTGTCTTTCTGGCGAGTGCACGCCCTATAGCAAAAACCTCTCAAAAAATATATATATATATATGATTTTCTATATGTGTTGTTTTCCAAACATATGTATCACCTCTTCCCCTAATTAATAAGTCATAGACATATTTGTACTCCTAAACTATCGAAATTTTCACCAAAGATTATTTTAATCTAAATGTATTTTTAGTATAAACATGCCTCATTAGCTTTTATACCTCATTTCCTTTCTTTCCCCATCTGGCCAAGGGTTCAAATGTGGCTCTTATTCAACATGATTTATTCTTTTTTTCTTTTTCTTTTTGAGGTGTTTGTTATAGGCCACATGTGCTCACCAGAGAAAGAGAGAGAGAAAGTGAGAAGTCACCCCTGAAGGTAATATGGTGGCCACACCTTCATTCTCCTTCTGGGATTTGGGGGCACTCATGTCCATGTACCCAGCATGGGTTTCAAGCCACCAGGTCCAGGACTCAAACCGTGGCCGACCATGTGAGAGTTCTGTGTCTTAACCACTATGCCACCTGCCACCCCCTCAAACATTATTTTTTCTTCTCAGCCCCATTTTATACACATACTATTTATACATGTGCACATGCATGCACACACACACACACACACACACACACACACACTGGAAGCTCAGGAAGGCAAGAGCCCACCATAATACAGAGTGATGACTAGTGGCTATTCGGGCTAGTAAATGTTTAATGACCAGCTCTTGGGGGAGTCCTAATTTATATACGGTCTCCCATGATAACTTTTTAAGCTCTGATGTTAGATGAACCAGTTCCCGTTTGATTTATTTATTTATCTTTGAAATTCTGGCAGCTGGCTCTCATAAGCCTGTATGAGCTGCCCCCAGGATGCCGCCAGGCCCTGCTGCCAGTAGTAGAAGGTACCATGGCTCATACAGGCATCCTGAGGTTGATGGAAAAGTCATCTAAGGGCCAACATCTTTTTCAGGAAATCCAAAAGGTCATCTCAGCCCTCTGCGTTAATCCAAAATTGGCAGGACACTGGGAACTCATCTTTCTAAGGATCCCATGAATTCCTTCTGAATACCCTAGGGATCTCTAAACTGGATCTCATTCTGGGATTAGGCAACCAGGCTCTCCTGGGCTTTTTGGGCTTATCTGCATTTTATCACTGTGGAAGTTAAGGCAGGTTCCAGGCCTCCTGCAGCAAGTCTAAAGCCCAGCACAGACCGGGCTTTCTAGAACTCAGAGTTACAAAGATGGGAGCATAAGAAATAAAGTACCTCTTCAGGTTGACCTCAAATCCACTGACGTTAGAAGACTCCTTTCTCAGTGAGTGGCCACTTCCTGCATGGTAGCAGAACCATAACTGCCTTAAAAGCCCTGAGATAGAAGGTGGCATCCAGAAACCGTGGAATAGCACGGTTAACAGAAAAGGCAGCCAACTACAAGTCTTTCCATACAATGTTCTTATAAAATAAGACTATATTCTTATAAAAATAAGAATAACTACAAAAATTCACAAGCTTTATTGGTTACCTTGGTTTCAAAAATTAAAATCAAGGGATGGTAAAAGGAAGGTTTAGAGACTGGCAAGTGGTATTAGTGTTTAAGGTCTCTGGATTCCCACATGGCCCACTGCAGTTCAAGTCCCAGACCTGGCATCTTGCTTTCTCACTTTCTCTGTCTCTCTCTCTCTCTCTTCCTTTCTTTCTCACTTTCACTCTGTCCCTCTCTGGTCAAATTAAAATAAAAAAATAAATCAATAAATAAAGTTAGATGAAATAAATCTTTTAAAAAAGGGGGATTTAAAGAAATTAAACTCTAGAAACAAGTTAGTAACTATTGAGCGCTGGCATTTTCCTGGGTCACTTTCAAATCATTTGTCCTGAGCCTATCCTGTCTTTCTTCCTAACAACCAGGAACATGCCACTGAGAATCCAGGGACGGCATTCTGGGCTTGGTAGGGCCCTGCTTTAGAAACCTAATCAGGACAGGACCAGCAGATGGCGTAACGTTTACATTGCTGGACTCCCACATAGTTGACTGCAGTTCATGTCCTAGACCTGGTGGCTTGAAACTCACGCCAGGTGCGTGTGTATGCATGCCCAAAATCCCAAGCAGAGAATGGAGGAGAAGTGATTACGGCAAGGCCATTGCCCCCGGGGGTTGATCTTTCACTTTCTTTCTCTGTCTCTGTCTCTGTCTCTCTCTCTCTCTGGTGAGTGCATGTGCATTGTAACAAAAAATATTTTTTAAAAAACCTAAGCAGGAAGGGCCAGAAGGTGATGTGGTGGATAAGGCACTGGAATCCCACATGACTGGTCACAGTTCAAATCCTGGACCCAGTGGCTTTTTAATTACACCAAGGGAAAAGAAGAAGAAGAAGAAGAAGAAGAAGAAGAAGAAGAAGAAGAAGAAGAAGAAGAAGAAGAAGAAGAAGAAGAAGAAGAAGAAGAAGAAGAAGAAGAAGAAGAAGAAGAAGAAGAAGAAGAAGAAGAAGAAGAAGAACCCTTAAATAAAAAAGAAGAAGAAGAAGAAGAAGAAGAAGAAGAAGAAGAAGAAGAAGAAGAAGAAGAAGCAGCAGCCTAATCAGAAAATACTTCGAACTGTTTACCCTTCTTAGAGTAAAGGGGCTTCTGCTTTGCCCCCTTTGGGTACACTGATAAGCCTGGAGACCCTGACCTTTTTGGTTATGAATTTTGAAGAGTCTTTTCCATATGTCCTTTTCCTCAGGGCTCAAACTGCCAAAGGGCCTGAGGAAACGGAATTAGACAGAGATCAAAGCTTCACGTACAGCCTCATTGCTTCATCATTCAGACATTCACAACATGCTTGTATTGGATACAGCAGTAAACCAAATAGACAAAACCCTGCCCTCGTGAGCCTTACATTCTAGTGGGACAAAATAAGAAAGCGATAAACTAGAATACTTACAAAATATCAATGGTAGGAAGAGCTAAAGAGAAAAAGAGTATGGAAGGAGATAAGGCTCCAGGCAGAGGAGGTTTGTGCAGCGATGGGAACGGTCTCCCTGGGAAGCTGGTTTCAGAGCAGAGTTTGCAGGAATGAGGAGGCGGGCTCAGAGGCCCCAGAAAGGACAAAGGCTCATGTTGATTTCAGGGCACAAATCTCCGCAGATGAGGAGTTCCAAAGCGTGATGGGTAAAACGGCACTCAAGAGAGGCTAGCAGATGGTGTAGTGGTTATGTAGCTGGACTCCCACATGGCCAACCGCAGTTCAAGGCCCAGATCCAGTGGCTTAAAAATCAAGCCATGTGTACGCACATGCATGCCCAAGATCCCAGGAGGAGAATGGAGGAGAGGGGACCACAGCATGGCCATCCCCCGCAGAGGGTAAATTCTCACTTCCCCTCTCACTGTCTCTGTCTCTCTCTCTCTCCAGTGAGTACATGCACCCTAGGCAAAAAAACCTCTTTAAAAATAAATTAAAAATAATAATAATAAGGCACTTGAGCATCACGTGCTGTTGCCACAGGGTCAGAGACTGTGCCCAGATCTGTCGGGCCTCTAAAGCACAGTGAATGGCACCCAGCTTCAGGGTTAGACTATGTCTGCATGGCAGGCCTGATCCCCACTACTGTTTCAGGGGTTACAGTAAGACTTCTAGGAAGAGAAGGAACCACCACCCCATCAACACTCCTCAAGGAGTGCTCCAAATCTAGCAAAATACCAGATTCTTTTCTGAGGACAATAACTCCGCATCCCGAGAGGGCGACCCGAGCAGACCTGCGCCTCCAGGAAAGGGGTCTCTCTGGGCGTTCGTTGGTTTGTGCCTCCTCTGAGCACCTCCTGACAGCAGTGGTCAGTGATCTCACAGTTGTATGGGGAAAGTCTGTCTTTTCTAGTCTATGGGTACATTCGACGTTGACAGAGCCTAGGGCTGTTTGCGGTCATGCCTCTTTCCTCTGCCATCTGCCCAGTCTCTGGTCAGAAAGAGTCCCTCTGCTTCCGATTACTGAGTGCCAGGATGATCCATCTGTCCTTGGGAACATCTCCATGGTGCCACATTATTGGGCATCACATCTTAATATGTCCTTAACATATTTTCCTCTTCTCTCCATCAAGTTTCCCAGTTCAGCTCCCCACACTGAAGATTATTTCGCTAGTGAGTTATCTGCTCCCCATCATATGGGTTAAAGGTTTCAATGCTGTAATAGACCAACTTTCCCCTGTTCTAGCAATACAATTTAAAAAAAAATAATTGCCTGAGGGTACGTAAGACACCAGAGAGAAACACAAAGAATCAGAGGAGAAAAGCACCCCAGTGATCATGGCAGAATCCTTTCTCCATTGTTCTATCCTGTTGGGTTTTGGGACACACACACACAGAGCATGTTGAGTTTTTCTTTTTCGGGGGTAGAGGTTTTCGCTATAGGGCACGTGCACTTGCCAGAAAGACAGAGAGAGACAGAGAGAGAGAAAGCAGGAAATCACCCACCCCACCCCCCAGGGGGGAAGGACACACCGCAATCCCTTCTCCATTCTCTTGGGATCTTGGATCTTGGGCAGGCACGCACACGCACCCAGAGTGAGTTTAGGCCACTGGATCCGGGACTCGACTACATGGGAGTCCAGCAACATAGCCATTACATTAACTGCTGGTCCCTCAGCATGTTTTTTAAGCCATCAGGTCCAGGACTTGAATGGCAGTAGGTCATGTGAGATCTGGCTCCCTTAACAACTGGGCTGGCTTTGTTGGGGTCTGTTCCTTCCTTCTAAACAGCCATTGAGGACACAGAGGACAGCACTCAGTGGAAAGATGGTCTCCAAATTTCCACTCCTTCTCCAACCTCTAAGGTCCCCCTGAGAGTCCTTAAATGTTCTAATAAGGTCATAGGATTTTCCCTGATACCTCTACAGTCATGTTCCAGAGATTTTATTAAAATTTGTGAAAGACTTTCTGTTCCAATTGTGCCTACACAAAAGAATCATTATTGGTTTGACCTAGTTGCCAACTGACCAATATTGACTTTGCTGATGGAAATCATGAGCATTTCCAAAATGCCCGAACCTTGTGCCCTCCAGCCTGACAGGCCAACCAGGTTGCCACAGCAGCCATACGGGCACTTCTACCTGATGGCGAGACTCCTAATCCTGAAGCACATGTAAGAAAGAAATGAGAGCAAACTGATGGAAGAACAAGGGCTTCAAGGACCACCTTTGGCCTTTGGAAAATAGTAGTTAACTACATCTATAAGCGCCTATTTTCAAGAACAGAAGCAATAATGAAAGATGCCCTTCACTTAAGAAAAAAATTAACGGCTGTGATTTTCTTTGAAACATTAACAATAATATCAACAGCTTCTTCCCTAGCCACTAAAAAGGATAGGGAGAATAATATAACCTTTAGTCTTGATTGAGAAAGGTGCCGGAATTGTTCAATGTCCCATGAAATCCATTTGAATGGATCCTGTTGAAGTGTGCCAGCTGGAAGAAATACTATTTATAAAAGCAACAAGCGACACTCAGTAAGGAAGCAGAGCCTGCAAAATAATGTGGGCATTTCTTACTTCAAAACTTCCATTCTCAATGCCTCCCTCACTGGGGGTACATAGAAATAAAACAGGTTTTATTCTAGTATTTTTCTCTTCTTTCTTTTTCTTTCTTTCTCTCTCTCTCTCTCTTTCTTTCTTCCTCTTTTTCTATAGGGTGTGTGTGCTTGCCAGAAAGAGAGAGAGAGACAGAGAGACAAAAAGCAAAAAATCACCTCTGAGGGAGATGGCCACACCACAATCCCTTCTCCTCCATTCTCCTCTTGGGATCCTGGGCATGGACGCACATGTGCCCGGTGTGAGTTTAAGCTACCAGATCCGGGACTCAAAATATGGTCTACTACATGGGAGTCCAGCGACATAGCCATTATGCCAACTGCTAGTCCCCTAGTATTTTCAAACTCCCCCAAGTTTTTGCTTAATGGAGCTCTTTCTGAATACTTTGTGCATGGAATTTCACGGACCCAAGGACAAAGACACAGCTTCACTGATTTTGGAAAACGTCCCATTGAGACATGGTCTTATAGATCTAGATGAACTCTGAATCTTTGTTGAAAAGTGCATTAGGACCAGCCCTATGGTCTAGTGGTAAAGGGGGGTGGGTGCCACATGACCCACCATGGTTCAAGTCCCAGCCCTGGCCCCAAATCCCGACAGGATGGAGAAATGGAAGAGAAGGCATGACCACGCCCCACTGCGGGGGCGGGGGTGCTTTCTCCTTCTATGTTCCTCTCTGGTGAGCACCTGTGCCTTCTGGCAATTTAAAGAAACGAAACAGGGCATTCAGTTCAGGAGGTTCTGTGACAGCAGGGTTACCATAGTACTCCTCCCCCTGCTCCCCTCCTGCCCCACACAGCAAGGCCGTCCTCCAGTCAAGTCATCTCTCTTGGAAGAGAGAAGATTCAGGAAGCCACCGAGCTGCTTAGGCAGTAGCTGTGTTAAGATAATGAGGTTGTGTTGGTGCCAACATTGAATCCAGCAATACTTGTTTCCACAGAAACAATGAAAACTTTCATTGAAAGGTTTTTTATTGATATATGGAAGAGGACGAGCTTGGTAGTTGTTCAAGTGCATGAGCTGATCTCTAAGTTGGTTTGCGTACCTTGACAGGAGTATCACCAGAGCTGTCAGTCTCTTTGACCAAATGTTGATACTCTTAGGAAACTAACAGTAAGGTACTTCGTTTGAATTGCCTGGTAGATGATTGATTAAGAATGGGGAGTCATTCAGGAAGGCATTGATAATAGCATTTACTTACATTTCTATATATTAAAACACAGTTCCAATTTATAATTAATTTTTTTTCTTTTAAGAGAGATTTTTCCTGTAGGGCACGTGAGCTTGTGGAAGGACAGAGAGACAGAAAGTGAGGAATCACTCCCCAGGAGGGATGGCCATGCTGCAATCTCTTCTCCTCCATTCTCCTTTCGGGATCTTGGGCATGCATGCACACGCACATGTACCCGGTGTAAGTTTAAGCCACTGGGTCCAAGACTTGAACCACAGTCAACTATGTGAGAGTCTAGCAACATAACCATTATGCTATCTGTTGGTCACTCACAATGGCATCAGAGTAACAGCTGAGAGATATAACCTAGAAGCCAATAAGTCATATTAGATATATCTTTCCCAAAATATCAAGATAACAACCTTTGAAATAAAACTTGTAATTAAAATTCAGTAGAAACATGTGCAATAATCTCCTTGCAATCATACATGGTGACTCCCGGGGTCAACAGGAGGCTTAGAGGCCATCTGGTTCAAAGCTGATGGAAGACAGAACCTTTCAGCAGCATCCCAGCATTGCAGGATCACTAGCTGTGCTCCATCAAGAATGTCTGGGCTTCTGAGTGGGGTCGTATCTCTCAGCTCAGCCCCGAAAACAGCAACTGTCCTCTGGACATGACTCCAGGGTGTCCCGAGAATGTTTCATATCCCCAGTGGACCTCTAACTGATCCTTTCTTTCACTTATACTCAATTATGTACAATTCTAGTCACAAGGGATCTTCAAAAAGTTCATGGAAAATGCATATATAAGAAACTGCATAGAAATTTTTTTTTGGAGAGGTTTTTTTTTGTTTTTTTTTGTTGTTGTTGTTGTTGTTTTTTTTTTTTTTTTTTTTTTATGATCATCATAATCTTCTTTATATTACATTGGATTACATATAACTTTACAGTGTAATACATTGCTTTTTCAAAAGGGAATGCCATGAAGGCTGCCCTCCTCTTACGGTGTCAGTCACAAGTCCCAGGTTGTGACCTGTGCATCTAACCAACCAGCTAAAAATCAAGTGTTCACACTGAAGCTGGAGACTCTCCCATTACGATGAAAGTCTAGCAAGGATCCAGCAGATAGTGCGGAAGTTGGGACTCTAAAAAACTTGGACTTTAATTCCATGATTTCATAAACTTTTCAAAGACCTCTTCTATAGTCACTGTTTTTGAAGACTAAAGCATTTTTTTTGTTTTTGTTTTTACTAGTTAAATAGAAGATGAATTATTATGGACATTAGGGATTATGAATATTTAAGGTTCATAAACTAAACTTAGCACATTATCAGAGTTTAAGGAAGAAGATGCCCTGTCAGTCAGTCTAATGCAATACTGGACCACACTGGAACGGTCTTGCTTGGCATATAAGCAACCAGCATGCTTTGTTCTCAAGATGTCATCAGTCTCATGAGTTGATTTTTGGTTTTCAACTTGTCCTTTTTTGGCTTTGTAATTATAAATGAAAGCTAATTTACCTTTATCATTTTCAATTTAACTTACTGAAATTGGTTTTATATTGAGAATTATTTGTTTAAAGACTGGGTATTTGATTGAAAAGTATTAGCTATCAACAATATTTCTGGTTTATCTTTCAAATAACTAGTGGTTAAGAATACATACATATTCGCTGGACTCCTATGTGGTCAACCGCAGTTCAAATCCCGGTGGCTTAAAACTCACTCCAGGCATGTGTGTCTGGGTGCTGAAATTCCAAGAGGAGAATGGAGGAGAAGGGATTGCTGCATGGCCATGGCTTTCTGTCTCTCTGTCTCTCCAGCAAGCACGCCCACCCTCTAGCAAAATTTTCTCTTAAAAAAAAAAAAAAGAGGGAACCAGCAGTTAGCGTAATGGCTATGTCGCTGGACTCCCACGTAGTCGACCGTGGTTCGTGTCCCGGACCCGGTGGCTTAAAACTCACGCCGGGCGCATGTGTGTGCGTGCCCAAGATCCCGAGAGGAGAATGGAGGAGAAGGGATTGCGGCGTGCCCATCCCCTCTGGGGGGTGATTTCTCGCTTTCTGTCTCTATGTCTCTCTCTGTCTGTCTGGCGAGCGCACACGCCCTACAGTGAAAATCTCCCCCCCCCAAAAAAAAGATATGTACATATTAAGGTTTACATAGGAATCATCAGTGTCACTAATGTCACCTCAGCCCACCTCTACCAAGTGACTAACAGCATGACCCCATTGGCGAGGTGTACTAACTGAACTTGGGATTAAGTAAGTAGCAACATACTATTATTATAAGTCTGATTAAATTAATCCATTGATTTTTATACCCATGCTGTGCTATAAGGACATCCTTATAGCACAACATGGGTATAAACTCAAACTGCAAATTGTTTCCTTTTTTCTTATTTATCACTGAGTTCTTTCGTAATTGAAAAAGAGGAATGAATGGATTATTATCTCTGGCATTCCTCCAACCCCCTTCACTGAAGTAGGCCAAAACTAAAAAAGGAAAAAAAAAATGTGGAAGAACCATTGCTTTAAACCACAGCATATTCTCCAATGTATTAAATAATGTCAGAGACATGTACACATAAGCCTTAACTGAGGGGACATAGGGCACCAAAGAAATCATTTTAATATAAGGGAAACCAAATGACTCAACAAATTCTTATCCACGTTTGTTGGTTCTACACCTGACCTGTGCATATCCTGAATCACATATAAAATAAACTGATTAATTATTTTATGAATATTTCAATATTTTGTAAAGACTTGGCTGGATCTGAAATGTCTGTCTTCCAGGGGTAAATGTCTCCAGTTCTTCAGAGATTTATACTTAGTCATTTTCCTCCTTGCAGTGTTTTATCCTAGAGTAATCTTGAATTAAAGTTTGTAATGATCTTAGAAATAAGTCTCTTTTACTGGAGAACAAGAATAAAGATCAACTCTTGAGTTTCTTTACCTACCATGTCCCGATGCCAATGTGTTGATAACTTAAAAACATTTTTTTAAAGGCAGTGTTTTGGCCAATGTAGCTTTCTACAAATAACTTGAAATCAAATATTTTTAAATGTACAATCATTTTTTTTCTTCTTTTTTTTTCTTTTCTTTTTTTCTTTTTTTTGGAGAGGTTTTTGCCATAGGGCGCATGCGCTCGCCACAGACAGAGAGAGACAGAGAGACAGAAAGTGAGAAATCACTCCCCTCGGGGGAGGGCCATGCCGCAATCCTTTCTCCTCTCGAGATCTTGGGCACACCCACACATGCGCCGGCGTGAATTTTAAGCCACCGGGTCCAGGACATGAACCACGGTCGACTACGTGGGAGTCCAGCGACATAGCCATTCTGCTAACTGCTGGTCCCAAAATATACAATCATTTTAAAAACATGACAAATCAAGATAATATGGATATGTTGAATAAGTCACGATTAGTGTAGTGTATGAATTTAGTCACCTATGCATTCTCTCCAAGGCCTGTGTCTGAAGATGTGATCCAGTGGTGGAAATGTAGGAATATCTAGGGCTGGGCCAGCTCCACAAAGCATGAAATTCCACAAAGTAGTGAAGAACCTTTTCCAGAAAAGTCCATTTTCCCTTCAACCTATAAAAACTAAGAGGAGTACAAGTTTCTTTGCAGGCACCACCAACTACTCATTTGATCCATTAAGACATTAGATCTTGGCACTAAGCTTCTAAATATGCTTTCTTATAGCATATGCTTTTTGCATCCCTACATATGATCCATTGTGTCCACTGGGAATAAAGCCTGAAAAAAAAATGTTGCCCCAGAGTTCTCTCTTAGATGTTCCTAATAGCACCATCTAAAACTCTATATCAGTTTAGAAGATTAGCTTATTTTTTATCATCCTCATTCATAGTTTTTATCATCCTCTTGGTGAATGATTAGCCCAAGGTCTTAGCGATGTCTGATGTTTTAAAGGTCTTTTGATTTAGATTGGCATGGTCCACTGTGTCTTTTAATACGGAACTTTTCTGTTCTTAAATATTTAATCAGTGTAAAAGAATTAGGTGTGGCTGCAGAAGAACTCCTTGTGCTGTGGATTGTCATTTCCACAGGCAGTTTGCCCCCCTGCCTGGCCACAGCTGTGCACCGTGAAGGGGCTGTCTTAAAATACTGAACCAACAGTATGTCAAATCAATAAAGGAGCATTTGCCTTCAACTTGATCCATCTGTCAGATAGTAACTTCCTATTCCTTTGAAGCAACCCCAATGGTTCCTGGACAGAAATGCAAGAGATACATACCTGGATTCTTCCCCTGTTAAGTCCTTGACCAAGGCCAGTAA
Organism: Tupaia belangeri chinensis; assembly: GCF_000334495.1. Taxonomy (NCBI): domain Eukaryota; kingdom Metazoa; phylum Chordata; class Mammalia; order Scandentia; family Tupaiidae; genus Tupaia; species Tupaia belangeri. The sequence continues at coordinate 2,005,906 of NW_006159623.1, forward strand.
TTTCTCATCCATGTATTCTCTAAGACTTTTCAGACTTGACTCATTAATTGTTTCTTTTTTGGGGGAGAGGATTTTGCTATAGGGCACCTGTGCTCGCCAGAAAAGACAGAGAGAGAAAGAAAGAGAGAGAAAGAAAAACAGACAGAAAGCTAGAAATCACCCCTCAGGGGAGATGGCCACATCACAAACCCTACTTCTCCATTCTATTCTCGGGATCTTGGGCACACACGCACATGGGTCCAGCATGAGTTTAAGCCACTAGGTCTGGTAGTCGAACAGTGGCCGACTACATGGGAGTCCAGCGACATAGCCATTACGTCAACTGCTTGTCCTAATTGTTTCGTGTTTTATTTCATTTTTGATTCATTTTTCAATCTCTACACCAGTTTTTCAAGAAATGTTAAGCATCCTTCATGCTCTATACATAGTCTCTTGAGTAACTAGAAACCACTGGGAACAATACATTACACTTGAGAAGAGCCATGTGTCATGCTACCTATTTATTTGCTCTAATTTTAAGTAACTGGAATGGCCTTGGAGTTGGTATTTTAATCCATTTGGAGTCAGTGCCACTTAACTGCCCCTCCCTGTCAGCACAGTGCCTTTGAGAGTTAGATAAGGAATAAGATAAAGGTTCACTGAGGGTAACTTCTGAATTTTTAAGTACATTTAAGTGATCTGCTATATTACTTAAAAAGATAAGAGGGTCATCAGAAACAGTTTGGCCTTTGCTGATTAATTTTGCCTGTTCATTTAATAAATAAAATACTTGGTAATCATCGATGACACACCTGACTCTATGCACATGCAGTGGCAAACAGCATGAAGCTGCCTGTGTTCTGGCACTTTCGGCCTGGTGAAGGGGACTTGCAGGTCAGCAGACACCTGCAGTGCAGTATGGACAGTGCTAGGACAAGGTAAATACACGGCTGTGTGATGATGCCTGGGAGGAGCCACTCACTGGGGCTGAGAGCAGGTGAGGAGGTTTCCGGAAAGAAATGACACATTCATTGAAACGTGAAGTGGGCACAGGAGTATAGGTGAGAAAGAATACAAAGTAGAGGGATATCATAGCTCCTCAGGAAGCAGAATGAGCATTTCCTGGAAAAGTGTCCCAAACTAAAGCTAAAGGTGTAGGCACTACCAAGAGCAGCTAGTACGACTGAATGGTCTTAGATATAGTCAGATTTGTATTTTAGAAATATCCAACTGGGAGCGTTGGAGGAAAGACTGGGATTGGCCAAGGATACTTACTATAGTAACCTGGTGATGACAGATTCCATTGGACAAAGGCAATGGGGATGGAAAAGGTGAGCTTCGCAGGAGACCATGAGACACGGGAGGGGTGCAGAGGGAAGGCGGAGAACGTGGTAGGTGGCCTGAGCTCGAGCAAGGCAGCGGAGGGTGGGTGGTGCCCCTCACTGAGGAGCAGGGTTAATCTAATTCTCAATGCATTGCCTTTGATTGCCTTTGGGATCTCTACCTCACACTTGGTCAGAAGTAGTTGAATATGCAGACCCGAGGGGCCAGCAGGTGGTGTGGTGATTAAGGCCCTGGACTCCCACCTGGCCGGCAGCAGTTCGAGTCCTGGATCTGGCCACTTGCTTTCTCATTTTCTCTCTCTCTCTCTCATTCACACATTTGCCCTTTCCCATATGACACATAAGTGGTAGCATGAAGCAGGTGTAGGAGTACAGGTGAGAGAGAGTATCAAGCAGTACCCTGCTCAAAAGTTAAATTTAAAAAAAAATTAAATAAATAATAAAATAAATAATTCTAAAAAAATGGAGAAGAGGAAGAAAAAGAAAGAAAGAACAAAAGAAAGAAAGAGAAAGAAAATGCAATGCAGACCTGGTGCTAAAAAGTGAGAACAGAGTTGGAAGCAGTTTTAGATACAAGTAAACAAATAGAAAAATGTAATCCTCTTTTTTTTCTCCACAATTGTTTTGTGGCAGACTTTAGAAACATCTTTTGGAATCTGCAGAAGAGAAAACACAATCTCCTGCCTTTGTCTTTCAAATATCTGTGACAGTACTATAATTTCTAATGAGTTTTTTGTTTCTTTGTTTGTTGGTTTTTGCTTATTTTTAAGATCATTGCTGGTAACCAAAGAGGAAAAGACAGCAGGGAACAAAGCAAAATTGTTCTAGAAGGAGTGAGGTGAAGAACACTGCACCATGAAATGTTTGATTTTTTTTTTTTTTTTGGAGAGGTTTTTGCTATAGGGCGCATGCGCTTGCCAGACAGACAGAGACGGACAGAGAGATAGAAAGCCATCCCAGGAGGGATGGCCACGCCGCAATCCCTTCTCCTCCATTCTCCTCTCGGGATCTTGGGCACGCATGCACACACGCCCGGCGAGAGTTTAAGCTACCGGGTCCAGGACTCAAACCGCGGTTGACTACATGGGAGTCCAGAGACATAGCCGTTATGCTAACTGCTGGTCCCTGATTTTTTTTTTTTTAATTAAAAGAAAAAATAATTCTGGAACTAGCAGATGGCATAATGGTCACATCACTGGACTCCCATGTAGTCAACTGTGGTTCGAGTCCCAGACCCAGTGGCTTAAAACTCAAGTCGGGTCCATGTGTATGCGTGCCCAAAATCCCGAGAGGAGAATAGAAAAGAAGGAACTGCAGCGTGGCCATACCCTTTGGGGGTGGTTTCTGTTTCTCTGTCGTGCTGTCTCTCCAGTGAGCATACAAGCTCTGTAGCAAACATCTCTCTTTAAAAAAATGTCCAATTTGATAAAATAGCTGCAATAAAATTATATACATGAATTGGCTTTTATTTTTCAGTTTTATAAAGATTGCCTCTCAGTTTGCTAATTTCCAGATTGAATGATTATGTGTCTTTGCTGTTTAATGTGGAGGCAACTAAACACAGCCCAGGAATAGTGTCAATGGCCCTTCCCCAACTGTGGCCCCCACAACACAGACACACACAAGGATCATTGACAAGAGAAGATAATAGGCTAATGGCTTAATTAGAGTCATGAAAAAAAGTCTTTTTCCATTTCCTAGGAATTTCCATTGTGAAATGAAATGAAAATTTGATCTCATATTTCCTACCTACCCTTTATTTATTTCTATGACTTAAAGAACTGTTTTTAAAACAGTCTACATTGTCAGGTCATAATACATCCTAACATAGCAAAGAAAAGAAAATTAATGCAAGGCTCACATGCCTTTTAACAGTATTGTCAAGAAAATCAAGAATTCTTCTAGTATACTGTATGATTTTTCTTGATTTTTTTTTTTTTTATATAGGGCATATATGTTCACCCGAGAGACACAAACAGAGAGACAGAAAGCAAGATATCATCGTCCGGGGGGTATGGCCATGCTACAGTCTCTTCTCCATTCTCCTCTTGGGATTTTGGGCACACACACACACACATGCCCGGAATGAGTTCCAAGCTGCCAGGCCTGGTACTTGAACCAGAGTTGTCCACATTGAAGTCCAGAGCTTTAATTACTATGCCACCTTCTTGTAGATTTTTTAGTCAAGAGTTCAATGGATACATTCTTGTCCTGACCTGGATTCTAAGGTCAGTAAAGATAGTGCTCTCTGGGAGTAGTTTCCATTCGTTCCTATAAAGACTGAAGGGATGGTGTGATTACCCTGTGCATAAGTCAGATTTACTGTTAAGGCAACCTTAATAAAGTGCACAGGCCGGGTGGTTTAAACAGCAGCCATGCTCACCCTCAGTTACAGAGGCTAGAAGTCCAATATCAAGGTGTCAGCAGGTTTGGTTTTCTCCTTTACTTGCCAATGTTGGAGCTCAGAAAATGATACCTCAAAGACTGGTTCTTTGACAAGCTGAATTAAAGAAACAGCCACAATCAAACTCTCTATCTGCCTTTCCCTGGCCCCCGTCTCTTGATCATCTTTGTTCTTCTTTCTCACCAGAAATGCTAGGAAGGGTTTCACTCTGATATTCCATTGCCTCTTTAAATGCTAGACCCACCAAAGAGGAAAGCAAGTGTCTTTGGTGCCCTCCCTAGAGTTTCAATAACTGAACTTATATCATAAGGAGGAAGATTGGGACCAGCAGATGGCGTAATGGCTATGTCACTGGACTCTCATGTAGTCGACTGCGGTTCGAGTCCTGGATCCGATGGCTTAAACTCATGCTGGGCACACGTGCATGCATGCCCAGGATCCCGAGAGGAGAATGGAGAAGGGATTGTGGCATAGCCATTCCCCTGGAAGTTTATTTTTCACTTTCGGTGTCTCTGTCTTTCTCTATCTTTCTGGCAAGCACATGTACCCTATAGCATAAACCTCTCCCAAAAAAAAGAAGAAGAAGAAGAAGGAAGATTAAGGAATGTCAGTACACCAGAACAGATTTTGTCCATCTCCCAGGCCCACCTAGCTCTCTAGGAGAATCACTTACTCTTCATTGAACATCGAACCCATTCTTTTCTCCCACCAAAATTATTTACTCAGGAGGCCAACAGGTGGGATAGTGGTTAAGGCACTGGACTCCCACATGGTTGACCATAGTTCAAGTCCCAAACTTGGTGACTTGAAAATCATGGGACCAGCAGTTAGTATAATGGCTATGTCGCTGGACTCCCACGTAGTTGACTGCAGTTCGAGTCCCAGACCTGTTGCTTAAACTCACTCCAGGCACATGTGCGTGTGTGCCCAAGATCCCAAGAGGAGATAGAGGAGAAGGGATTGCAGTGTGGCCATCCTCCCTGGGGCGGTGATTTCTCGCTTTCTGTCTCTCTGTCTCTCTCTCTCTTTCTGGTGAGCGTACGTGCCCTATAGCAAAAACTTCTCAAAAAAAAAACTTATTAAAAAGAAAAAGAAAAAAAAGGAAAAGAAAAGAAAAGAAAAAGGAAAAGAAAAAGAAAATCACATCAGGTGTATGTGCATTCCCCAAATCCTGAGAGGAGAGTAGAAAAGAAAGGACTGCGGTGTGGCTATCCCCCTGAAAAGTGATTTCTCACATTCCCTCTCTCTGTATCTCTATAGAATGTCCTATAGCAAAAGCTAAGGGAAAAAATTATTTACTCATAAATTGCCTTACACATGCCCTTTTCCTCTCCCTTCTGCAGGTGGTATTTTAGCCTCAACCAACTGTCCCGTCTGAGTTCATATTTTGTATGACACACACACACACATAAATATACACTTTAAATAAAATCAATGTGCATTATCTATTATTAATAGGAACATTCCCTCCCCCACGCAGTCTTCTTAGTGTGTCCTCACAGGGCTCTCCCACAGCACACATCTGTCTAGTGTCTAAGGACCTGTCTATAAGGACCTCAGTCAGGTAATGCTAGGGCCCACTCCAAAGGTCCCATTTTTAATTTAATTCCTTCTTTAAAGACTTTACATCAAAACATACTTATGTTCCAAGGTCCTAAGGATTATGAGGTCCATGTATCTGTTTGGAAGAAGTTTTGTCCATAATATCCCCTTTGTCTCACATTAACCAACAGGCAAGAAGGAACAAGTCTAAAAGTTTAGAAGGCAAAAGGAAATGAGAACTGTTTCCTCCTTACTCCTACGACTTTATAATCTATGAACAACAACATACACACACACACATATCTGTATATACGTATGTATATATACATACGTGCACACACTTCTTTATAAAAAAGTAAAAATTTTGAATTTAACTAAGTATAAAATGTTTAATAATAGCTTTAGGACATACATTGGCAGCCCATGAGAATCAAAATTATATGTTAATGTATTGTTTTCAGCAGACTCACCTAGCAAGCTTGGCCAAAAGGCAAAACCTCTTGAAAAAGTGAGGACAGGGTTGGAAACACATATATACAAGCAAACAAATGCAAATTTTAGCTATTCTAGAGCTAGCTAACTGATTACAGTTCATTCTGAGGGATGCCACTTCTAAATTTGTACAAGTTGATTTTGTTTTGTTTTATTTTGTTGCAAATAAGCACTAGGGGCCTTCTAAATTCAATGGTCAGTTTGGAGATGAGGCCCTAATAGCAAAATAAATTTTTCCCCTTAGAGTGTCACTTATTTCTTCTAGCCTCAAGGTTTATTATTTTTTCTGTGCTAATGAAAATAAGAAATGCTGTATTTAGGGGTCAAATGGTGGTGTGGTGATTCAGGTGACTGATCCCACATAGAAAACTAAGCACTTTGAGTCCCAGATCTGGCAGCCTGAGAGACACACCGGACACATGTGGAAGGGAGTGGAAGGGAAGGGATTATGGGATGGCCATTGCCCTGGGGGTGCTTTCTTGCTCCCTCACCTTGCATCTTCAGTGAATGTGTGCCCTACAAAAAAATTACCAAAAAAAAGCTGTATTTTTGAAGTTTATAAGAGTTTTGCACTATTGCAATAAAAATGAAATAACCTTAAACATTAAATCTGTAATTATCATAAGAATACATTGCACTTCAAAATTGTGCACATGTACATATCTCCAATCACTCAATGAGCAAACCATGAGCAAAACATTAGGCATTTTTATATCCTGAGTTTTTTATATAACTTTCTTCCCATCAAAATAAAACATCTATAGTGTGACATTTTCTTTTCTCCAGCTAGTTGTTAATAGAAAATAATCAGATAATGACAATGAAGACACGACTTATTGAGGAATTAATCACCAATTATGATATACTGTGAAAGTCATACAAATGAAATAAATCAATACATAAAATTAATTCTTAATGGTAGAATTCCAACTATTAAGGCATACTGATAACAACTCTCTTCGGCATCATTTTTTGTCTGTGACACTGGTCAGACTTCACGTTTCCCAGTTTTCTGAAAATCTGAAGATCCGGAAAAGATCCGTAAAGGGATATTCAATTAGTTAAAATGGGAATTATCACATACATAGGAACAGATTCTATTTAATGAGTCACTTCTTTATCAGACACCAAGACAAAGAAGCAGTATGTTGGGGCCAGCAGGTGGCCTGGTGGTTAAGGGTGCAAGACTCCCAGATGGCCTACTGCGGTTTGAGTCTTGGACCTGGCGGCTTGTTTTCTCGCTTTCTCACTTTCTCTCTCTCTCTCTCTTTCACTCTGTCTCTCTCTGGTAAAAATTAAAATAAATACATAAAGTTAAATAAAATAATTCTTTAAAAAGAAAAAAAGAAGCAGCAGCATGTCAACAATAAGCCAGGCCTTTCATAATTTCTGGATTTCTTTAGAAGGAAATCGTCTAAGCTCTGTTGAGACATTTACATGTTGGGTAATATGGAACAATCTCTTTACACCATAAAAAAAAGAATTTAAATACATAGGACAGATTAAAAATCAAGAAAAAGACATCCTGATTTCATACACGAAGAATAACTCAAAATAAGAATATTGTGTTAGAATTGAAGCCAAGGGCTCAAGGAAAATCAGCAACAAATTATTGATTAATAACTGGGGACTTGGCTACATGGAGAGGGGATCCCAGATCATGGGCTCTGGGCCTCTGGGAGGCGAGAGCTGGAACTAGGATTCCTGCTTGAAGCTGAAGGTCAGGAAAGACTATTCCATCAATGCACTAGGACAGGAAAGAGCTGACATGGTAGGAAGGAAGTTTTTAATTACCCAGCACCGTGTGTCAAAATGTAATTGACCGCAAGAAGTTGAAAGCCTAGGCCTGCTCTGTTTGAGGATGCCAGGTCCAAATTCATGGATACACAAAGCATTACGTGTCCAATCTGAGAAACTAACACAAAAAATTTACCAACAACTAGTGTAAATGGGATGGAACTCATGAAAAAAGAGTGTTTATAGTTCTTCAAGACAACTATCTTGAACTTATCAAAAATGTCAAAAATATAAAAGAAAATAAAAGGCCAAGTCTCCAGATGAAAGAAAACTAAAGAAATATAACTGTGAAATGCAGTGCATAATCCTTGAAATGATGTTGGAGTAAAAAAAAGAAAGGATTATAAAGATATTAACTTTGCAACCATTGAAGAAGTTAGAATGTGGCTGGGAATTCGATAATATTCTTATATCAGTTTGAATTTCTTGGATATAATGGTGGCATTGTGGTTGTATAGAAGATGCTGAAGTACTCAGGCAGGACAGCTGCCGTGAGAGAGAGAGAGAGAGAGAGAGAAAGAGGAAGCACATAGGTGGCAAAATGTGAATAATTGCTGAATCTAAGTGAAGAGCAAGGGTGTTTATTATATTGTTCTTTCTGTAGGCTTGAAATCAATCAAAATAAAAGTTGTTTACAGATTGAGTCAAGATGAAATGGTCATTTTGAACAATCTGAACATGAAAGGTTGTAGGTGGTGGAGGAAGATTTGAGTTAAAGAAATCTAATATTCTTGTAATGTTTGGAATAGGATTTAAACATGCTTATCGGATCCTGCTCAGCTGAACATGTTTTTCTGAATGGGGAATGCTGTGGATTAGAAATAAATGTGACAGGGACCAGCAGTCGGTGTAATGGCTATGTTGCTGAATCCCATGTAGTTGACTGTGGTTTGGGTCCCGGACCTGGTGGCTTAAATTCACGCCGGGCATGTGTGCATGTGTGCCCAAGATCCCTAGAGGAGAATGGAGAGAAGGAATTGTGGCGTGGCCATCTCCCCTTGGGGGTGATTTCTCACTTTCTTGTCTCTCTCTCTCTCTGTTTTGTTTTTCTGGACACACACCCTATAGCAAAAAGCACTCCAAAAAGAAAAAGAAAAGAAAAGAGGAAAGGAAAGGAAAGGAAAGGAAAGGAAAGGAAAGGAAAGGAAAGGAAAGGAAAGGAAAGGAAAGGAAAGGAAAGAAATAAACGCAACAACAAATACACAAAGCCACACAAGTGCCTAAAAGCGAGGATTGGGTGGGCCCAACTTCCCTGATGGAGAAGTTTCAACCAGGAACCAGCCTCAGGTTTATTCTTTTAAAGGGCAGAAAATGGGAGAAGAGGAAATGGAACGCAAAGCCAATTGCTTTAGGATGTAAATCATTTGAAGATGCAAAAAAACGACTGGTGCTATGTAATTTCTCTGATCTTTCTGAGGCAAAATCTGATAAACACATACGGCTTCCTTTAGCCTGATACTGCCTGAGGTATTGATCTCAGTGTGTCAACAACAGGAAGATAACTGACAACTACAGGCAGATAGCATTTTCGTATACAAATGCTCTCATAGCCATTGCCAATGAAGCTCACAGAAGCGCATTTCCGCGGGCGTCTAAAGGTCACCATGTTTTCCCAGATTGCTGATTGATTATAGATTTTGCTGTTCAGATAAACATGTTAAGAAGGTAAGAATTAGCATAAAAGTATAGAAAGTAGAGTGCATAATTTCCAAAGTAATAATGAGAGAAAAAAATAAGAGCATTCTGGGAGAAAAAATGAAAGAAGAGAGAAACAAAAAACTTGCTCAGTCTAGGATGAGGACTAAAAAGAAATCATGAAAAAAGAGGAGCAAAACAAAGGGAGCTAATAGAAAATACAAAATAGGACGACAGAAACAAGTCCAAATAGGAATCGCAATAAATATAATCAGTCACCATTAAAAATCAGAGACTATCAGACTGGATTTAAAATAGAAAACCCAGGGCCATAGTGCAGTGGTTAAGTGCTTTGCACTGGGAGTTGCAACCCACATGACCAATTGCCCAGTCCTGGCAATTTGAAAAACATTGAGCACATATGTGTGTGTGCAGAATCCTGATGGGAAGGAGAAATTGAAGCAAAAGGATTGTGGCATGATCACACCCCATTAGGGCACACTTTGTCTCTCTGGTGAGCACACACACCCTATGGCAATAAATAAAAGATATATATATGAACCCCAGCTCTATGCTGCCTTCCTGATACACATTTAAAGCAATAGCATAGAATGGGTTAAAAAAAAGTGTAAAGAAATTCTGGGCAAAAATAAAATCACAATTATTACAATAATATGAAATACAATGGAACTTAAGATCCAGCCTTGGGGGCACAGGCAGAGTAGCATGCCGAACTATAGTACTGGAGGCCACATGGCCGACTGTGGGTTCAGATCCCTGGTCAGCCCCAAACATGTCTGGTGTGCACACGGGTGCCCAAGATTCTGATGAACCAAAGGTGTCTGTCTTTCTCTCTGTCTCACATATACGTATGTGCTCTCTGTCATGTATAAAACAAACTGTAAAAAGAAAAAAAATCGAGTTTAAGGCAAAAAGTTTTCACAGTGATACCCCATATAGTGAAAAATTATCTACCAAGATGTTAACAATCAATGAAATGACTGAAATGAATTTTAAAATTTATTTATTACTTTTTTCTATAATAATGAGATGGAGACAGAGAGACAGGCAGTCCAAAAGGGTCCTGGGACATGAATTCAGGATCTTTCTCATGTGGGTCCACCTATGCTATCACTAAACCTCCACCTGGCCCTAATGCTACTTAACTGTGACTAAGCGCACATGAGCTTGTGTATTGACAGCTGTAAAGGAAAAAGATAAATATACTAGTAGAGTTGTATATTTAACTCACTTCCTTTAGAAATAATGGATAAATCAGAAAAAACTGTTAGAATAAAAATATTTAATAAACATATGGGTTGTTGGAAAACTCATGATGTATTTTTGCAAAATAAAGCAGAAAAAGACCTTATGACTTTTTGGACAACCCAACAACTGATAAAATTTTTCTAATATGCATCATTCTGTCCATAAATTAGCAAAACTATATTCTTTCCAAGGATATGTACATAAAACATTTTTTAGAGCTTTTTTTTTTTTTTGATTATAGGGCATATGTGCTCACTGGAGACAGACACAGTGAGAGGGAAAGTGAAAAATCACCCCTCCAGGGGAGATGGCTATGCCACAATCCTTTCTTCTCCGTCTCCTCACAGGATCTTGGGCACGCATGCACAGGCGTCCAGTGTGAGTTTAAGCCACTGGGTCTGGGACTCAAACTGTACTCGACTACGTGGGAGTCCAGCGACATAACTGTTACACCATCTGCTGGTCCCTGCCAATTGGGATTTGACTCTAAACCCTGACAGTGTGAAAACATGCCAGGCACATGTATATGTCCAAGATCCTGAGAGAATGAAGAACTGGAGGAAATTAAATTGACCAGTCCACTGTGGGGGAACTGTCTCTCTCTCTTTCATGCATGCACATATGCCATCTGAAATAGAAAAGAAACAATGTTTAGTGTTTCTTAGGACCAGCAGATGGCATAACGGTTACGTCACTGGACTTTCACGTAGTCACCTGCAGTTTGAATCCCAGACCCAGTGGCTTAAAACTCATGCCAGGCGTGTATGAGTGCATGCCCAAAAGCCCAACAGGAGAATGGAGGAGAAGGAATTGCAGTGTGGCCATCCTTCCTAGGGGTAGAGGTAGGGTAATTTCTTGATTTCTGTCTCTCTGGCAAGTGCACACTCCCTATAGCAAAAGTCTCTCTTAAAAAAAAGAAAAGAACTAGTAAACTCCTTGAAGGCAGCAACATTATCTTTTCTATGTCTTCCTCATACTATATTTATATAGCCTCTGAACCCAATCACCAAAACCCAAACCATACCTTTATATCCTGTTTATGTCTGACTGAAAACAGATTTCACTAAACAAGAACTCCTTGGAACCTCTGAACCAAATCACCAAAAGCCATTCATAGCAATCATTCCATATGGTTTGAATGATTGCTGAGGTAGGAGGAGGGTATTTTTTGTTTTTTGTTTTCTTTACCAAAGCAAAGCTCTGTAAGCACAAACCATCAGAGTGTTCCAATATTTGAAACCAGTACTTTTTTTCAGATGATTTCTTGTTTGTATTCCTAGAATTAATAAACTTATTAATAAACAAGCCAATATTTTAGTTATGCAAGATTAAATCACTACAGTTAGCAATAATAGTGTCAGACTAAATTGCATAACAACAATGAAGTCACATTCTCAGTCTCTCAGGAAAACTCATTTTCCAACCAAAAGAAATCTTAAAAAATTTTCCATTATAAACCCAAAAGCTTACATATATATATTTT
>NW_006159623.1:2018424-2023175 GCF_000334495.1 Tupaia belangeri chinensis
GAGAGAGATAGAGAGACAGAAAGCGAGAAATCACCCCCCAGGGGGGATGGCCACGCCGCAATCCCTTCTCCTCCATTCTCCTCTCAGGATCTTGGGCATGCACGCACACGCGCCCGGCATGAGTTTTAAGCCACCCAATCCGGGACGCGAACCGTGGTCGACTACATGGGAGTCGAGCAACACAGCCATTACGCTAACTGCTGGTCCCAATATTCTTTACTATGCATCCACAATTAAGAGATAATTAATTAGAGAGCAGATTAGGAAAATGGAAGTCATACTAATGAGAGATAATAGAATATGCCACCTCAAAATCTGCCATGTTCTTATAAGGAATATTTTGAGCTAAAGGCAACTGAGAAAAAGCAGATACAGAACAAAGTTCATTGTCCTTCCCCATAGGCCTAAAAGCAGGATGTAAATTTGTAAAGATGTCCTCTTCACCTCTCTGCCAGGAAGGATAGAGGTTAATCAGCAGAAAGGACTCTAGACTTTAACCTAGAGACAGCATCAGGGGGATCTACACAAGCACTGTATCGACCCGTCTTTACCTTCCCTTGGTTCTCCCAGACATTTGTCTTCCCAAAATTTGCCTCTCCAGAAACCCAAAGACCTTTTCCTTTGTCTACAACATCTGTATTTGTTTGTTTGATTGTTAAGGAAATACAGAAGGAATCTTCAAGAAGTTCATGGAAAATGTGTATCATTAAAAACAAAAAAAGATGGGACCAGCAGTTAGCGTAATGGCTACGTCGTTGGACTCCCACATGGTCGACCACAGTTCAAGTCCCAGACCCGGTGGCTTAAACTCACACCGGGCGCGTGTGTGTGCGTGCGTGCCCAAGATCCCGACAGGAGAACGGAGGAGAAAGGATTGCGGCGTGGCCATGCCCCCTGGAGGGTGATTTCCTGCTTTCTGTCTCTCTGTCTCTCTCTGTCTGGCGAGGACCCGGCCCCTATAAAAAAAACCCTCCAAAAAAAAAAAAAAAAAAGGATGCATTGATTTCAACTGTTTTATACCAGAATAAATTTGTACTTTAATTCCATTTCCATGATCTTTTTGAAGTCCCCATGTACAAGTTCAGGTTCTAACCTCTTTGAGTTACTCACAGCTGCATATGAGACATATGTTAATAACCTTCTGGTTTTGCTCTTGCTAACCTGTCTTTTGTCAGTAAAATTCATAGGGCCCCCACCAATGAACTTGCATAGATGAAAAAGGAAATTTTCCTCTCTGCAACAACAAAAAGCACAACTTTAATATCAATTATTATAGTGCTTAACCCAACCTTACAAAACATACAAAATTTTCCTTTTTTATATTATAATGTGTCGCACTCATAACATCTTTGCAGGCAATGATTTCGAATTGAAAAACAATCCAAATCCCTCACCAGGAAGATTTTTTTAAAGGGCGAAACTGATGTGCAAACAAGAATTCTCCAGGGCAGAGTCAAACAATACCATCCCCTGAGGGTCAGCTGCTAATTGCCTAACTCTCCACAGAGGGGTAGGATGGCTGTGAATGTCTTGGACCTGCAAAAACATTATCACCTAATGAGTGAAGAAAATGTGATATCAGAGTAATTAAAAGGGGACAAAAAGATTGCTAATTACCCCAGTGGCCTAAAGAGGCTGGTATATATTTTTCTTTCACAAAGCAGAGAAAAACAGATTCTAAATTATTGATAAACTTATTTAAAAAAAAAAAAGTCAAAGCTACCTGGTTCCAAAACATTTAATTTCTTGTTAACTGCAGAGGCCAAAACCTACCAATCATCTCAGAAAGCATCTTAACTCAGGAGAAGAAATAAAAATAATGATCATGCCCTTAAATCCTAGTTAAGCTTTTAAGCTACTAGGCATTTGTTTTGTTTTGTTTTATAGTTTCTGCTTTATTGCTAGAGGGCATGTGCACTCACCAGAGACAGAGAGACTAAGAGGGGGAGGAGAAGCAACTCTGCCACCCTGGAACATTGTCACACCATAGTCCCTTCTCCATCTCTCCCTCCTTTCGAGATTCGGGGCATCACGCACATCACGTACCCAGAGTCACTCTCAAACCAACAGGTCCAGGGCTCAACCACATGGTCGGGATCCAGCCATGATAACCACCACACCACAGAGCCAGCCCTAAGGAATAACTTAAAAAAATAATTTAAGCTTAGTGCTTTCTATTTGTTCCTATGATATGTATGGGGTATATAAAAACTGCATCTCATTCTATAAGAAATTCAGAGGGATCCTCACTGTAGTAGAGACTACAACTATTAAAATATTTTTAAAAGAATTATTTTATTGAACTTTATTTTTTTTACCCATTTATTTTATTTTAATTTGATCAGAGAGGGACAGAGTGAGAGGGGAAGCAAGAAAGCAAGCTGCTGGGTCTAGGACCCAAACATGGTTGACCATGTGGGAGTCCAACGCCCCTAACCACCACGTCATCTGCCGGCCCCTTTTTATTTATTTATTTAGTTCGTTTTCTATTGAAATATTAAAGAGAAAATTGACCTGGCTTACACATCAGCAAATATTCCATATGGTTTAGCAGTCAGCCAGAATCTGCGAACTTTCCCAAATTCACTCTTTTATTTTACCTTTTGGAGTCTTTCCTTAGCATGCTCCTTTGGCCCAATTCCTGAGGCTAAATTTCTGCTTGACTTTCACAGTCAGTCTCTCCTGAGACTAAACACAATTTCTCTTCCTGTGAAAGCTGGACTCTTTCTTCTAGCCTGCCACAGATGGTGATTCTAGAGACATTTCTTTCCTCTTATTAGAATGAAAGTTCTTCATGCGCAGGGATTATGCTTTAGCTATGTGCAAGAGCTGCCTTGAGAAATTAGTCCCAAAGAAATACTCATTATTTCATACTGAATAACAAGAATCAGGCAGACTCCTTACCAAAGTTTCGGACATGTAAGCTCTCCAGGATTAGTTATACCAATATGTGTCATCTATTCACTCTCACCCTGCATACGTAATCCCTCCCCTTTCATCTTCCTGACCCCTGCTGTACCCTCAAACCTCAGCTTACAGCACTGAGAAAGGAAGAGGTCTGGTCTTCCTCGCACTCAGTAGTTCTTACAGTACCCCCCACACACTGTGTCACACCGCTAGCTTGGAGCAAGCACTGACGAGGACAGAATAGACAGGGATGCTGAGGTGCTTCGTCTTCTCTGAAAGAAAGTTATGGTTACGGTTTCGAAGGGAGTTCTTCTTCACTGTTCATAGGAAAAGGGAAGGATGCTTCTGAAGACTCTTAATTGGTGATACTTTAAAAATACTCCTTAGTCTTCAAGAGACATTCATTCTCAAGACATATTTTAATCACAACAATAAACATGAATGCACCCAGGAAATAAAAGCCAAAATTGACAGTGGTTATTTTCCGAAGGTGGAATATTTACAAAATGTCTTTCAGAGGATTAGTGAGTGGGCTGCCAGGAATGTGCAGCCTTCCCATGGGTTCTCGAAAACTTCCTTTTCTTCGGTCCACTGTGACCTTTGTTAAGACTGAACTCTGCTGTGATGGTTACTTATTTCCTCTCTCTGCTGCCATTACCGAGGAGAGCAAAAGGAATGGGAGACTGAGAAGATCAAGAGCTCTAAAAATACCTACACAGGCTCCCTGACCTCCAATTCCCACATCCACGGTTTTGTGTATCCTACATTTATAACCCAGCACTACGAAAGCAGCATCCTACTCAGTGATGCAACCAGGGCTTGTATGATGGAGAGTCCTGTTGCTAAACGGGACAAAACTATGTAGCCTGGGCTGCTTTTTTTTTTTTTTTTTTAGAGAGATTTTTGTTATAGGGCACGGGCACTCACCAGAGAGACAGACCCTGGGGATGGCCAGACCACAATCCCTTCTCCTCTATTTTCCTTTCGGGACTTTGGGCAACAAGTACAGGCCATGAGTTTCAAGCTTCCAAGACTGGGACTCGAACTGCAGTTGTCCATGTGGGAATCTAGTGACATAACCATTATACCATTTGCTGGTCTCAAGCCTGGGCCTTCTTTAGCAAGGATATATCCCCTCTCGCAGAGCCTGAACACACTGACAGCAGTTCCATAGGAAGCTATTGTTCTCTAAGTGAATGTTTCCCACCCGGACCCTGGATTTTTCAGACATCTCAGGCTCACAGTTCTTCCTTAGTCTGAAAAGTACCTATTCTGTCATCCTCCTGATAAGCAGGAGAGAGCCTGATAACTTAAAAAAGAAATATCAATAGTTCCTGGAGTCTCAGGTCATTGTAAGGCACGTCACATGTTCCTAAAATGAAAACATGGAGCCAGTTTAAGGGTTAAACTACAGCAAACTCCACAGTGGAAAGTTAGACAGCCTGTGATGTTAATAACACGGAGAAGCGCTCATCATAAGATGTTGAATGAAAAGGCAGGCGTGAAAACCACATCACCAGAACGCTACCAATGCCACAGACATACCTGAGTGTGAAGAGGGAAAAGAAGTCAGGAAGAAAACACACTAAAATGTTGGCAATAGTAGTATCTTAATAGGAATCAAGGTACATCTTTCTTAAATGTTTTTTTAAAAAATTTACAGCGAAGCTATTGTAAACTTATTTACAAAACAAAAATGATCATTTTAAAAATTTTATTTTACTTTATTTATTTATTTATTTTGGAGAGGTTTTTGCTATAGGGCACGTGTGCTAGTCAGAAAGACAGAGAGAGACAGAGAGACAGAAAGCGAGAAATCATTCCCCAGGGGGGATGGTCACGCC
>NW_006159623.1:2023224-2029298 GCF_000334495.1 Tupaia belangeri chinensis
GTCCAGCGACATAGCCATTATGCCAACTGCTGGTCCTGGTTTTTAAAATCATGCATTTACCTCTGATCATGAAAAGGAGATGGTGGAGAAAATAAAGCCAGCAAGGATCACTACACCATCCTTTCATTCATGGTCTTCTGACCTCAGGTTACCCCGCTGAGTTGTATGTCCTTGTTGACTACATGAGGATATTACATTTCATCAAACTAAACTTCTATAGATTGTGAGATATATATGAACTACCGTTTTATGTACAAATAAGATCTTCTAAATCTTGCCAATACTTTTCAGGCACATTTTTATTGTAGAGATGTGGGGAAAAAACTGTCCGAGAAGCAATGATTTCCATCATGTTTGTACCTATTTCGTAAGGCTCTATGAGGATGAAATAAAATAATTTATATAGAAGACTGTATGACACTCAAGAAATGCTTAACGAAATACCAGCCATTATTGCAGACTCACTGAGGACTGAAGAAAAACCCTAAGCATGAAAGCCGAGATTTCAGTTTGCCAGGGCTGCGGATGGCACGGAGATTGACAGGGGAGAAGATGAAAGTGGCTAAAATTAGACACCAGAGACTCCGGACATAAAGACGGGGAGTCAGAGCGCCCTGCCCTTGCTGGCTAGGGAACAGAGCAAGTAGAAGGCCCAGCCCTTGATTTGGAAAGCAGTATCATGTGACTTCCTTACATGTGAACTCGCAAATAACGGGGTGAGAAATTGAATGTATAGAGTTGAGAGAAAAAAGAGCAAAAGAAGTTTGAGATTGAAGAGCTTAAGTACTGTGGTCGTCAAGTTATGTCATTTGTCCCCAATACACGCTCAGTAACCACAGGACACAGAGATCCCTGTAGTCACCAGGTGGGATGCAGATAAAACTACAAAGAAAAATTCACTGGACACCTCTTTTCTTAAAGACATTCCAAAGAAGTGAACAAAATACATATGTGTAGGATACATGCGATTTACATGTTTATAATGGTATAATGGGATGCAGAAATTTCAGCAGGGGAGAACAAAGACTAGTGCAAATATGAAGACATGCTAAAAAGATATTTTCATTCAAGTATTTTAATTTTCCTGAGGTACAACAAAGCTCTAGGAAGTTCATGGTTTTCTTAAAGCACTTTAAATACATTCAGTTATGACTGAATGTATTCAACAGTTATCCTGGCTTAACAGCGAGAATGGTGAAACAAAGTTATTAAAAGCAATACAAAGCAGTATGTTTCATCATCAGTCATTTAAGGGATAAATCTATTACTTCTTTACTTATTCACGAATAAACTATCAAATATTTATCAGGTGGGTTCTTAAGTGAGACGAATACAAAAGCGTTGGCACAGGCTACACCAAGGAAATGAGGTAAAGAATGTTGACCAAGTGGGAAAAATCTGACAGAGTGAGTCAACCAGAACCCTGACTATTGAACCCTTTCAGGTTTTGTGTAAAATAAATCTTGTGTAGAAACAAGATCTGGCCTGGAAATGGTCCAGAAAAAATGAAATACGCTGTGGTGCCAGGAAACACATCAGATCAAACAAAGGGAAAAGGGAAACTATTGGAAGAAGATATTTCAGCTTTTATGTGCTCTCAGCAGGCACATCAATCGGGGAGTGTAGCCCAATAGCCACGGTGAAGCCCGACATAAACATCAAGCTTAGGTCGAATTTTGTGTCTCGCGAGAACAAAGCACAGAGTTTTGGAGTACGTTACATTCAGGAAGAACTGGGCCCTTCAGACTTTTCCTCCAAGTTCCCAGAGGGCAGGACTTATTTCTCTCAGGAGAGAGATCATCAAAGTACATCAAATTAGGTCAAGAGAAATGACTGCTATTCAACACTTCACATGGGTGTTTGCAAATGAAGGGTAATTTTTATATTAGGATTTATGCTTGCCATTGAGGGGGCAGTGTGGTAGTTTTCAGAACGGAGTCTTTTGGATCTTCATAAAAATAAACTTTAAAAACCTAGAATCTGTCTATTCCACTTGCATTATTCCATGTAGTCTCTGTGGGGAAAGAAAGGCTGGTTGAGGTTTTGGAGGAGGGATGACTCTGTGGGGCTTACTGAGCTACTTCTTGCCAAAGCTCACCCCTGACTGCACCTTAAGAACAAAAAAAGCTGGGGTCAGCAGGTGGCATGGTGGTTAAGGGCTCTGGACTCCCACATGGCCAACCGTAGTTGAAGGAGGGGTAATTTGACATTCAATAAAGCCTTCAGCAATTCACTGTACCTAGAGGATGACCACTTAGCTTGTCTTGGTATGAGTAGTTTTTTGTTTTTGTTTTTTCTTTTTTTTTAAGAGAGATTTTTACTATAGGGTTCATGCGCTTGCTGGGTAGACAGAGAGACAGAAAGTGAGAAATCACCCCCCAGAAGGGATGGCCATGCTGCACTCCCTTCTCCATTCTCCTCTTGGCACTTTGGACATGCACACACACAGGCCCAGTGTGAGTTTCAAGCTGCCGGGTCCAGGACTCAAACCGCGGTCAACCATGTGGGAGTTCAGCATCATAACCATTAGACCACGTACTGAGCACTACTCTTATTTCTATAGGGGCCAGGCAGGTGCTATAAATGAGCTCAGTGACAGTGACATGAACAAGTCACTGAGCAAGGGCAATGGCGAATGTGGATAATACTTGAGGGAGTGAAGGAGACAGTGCTGACCCAGAGGAGGCAGGCTGTGTGTTAAAGGCCAGCCCGCCACCTCTCAGCTCACGTTGATTTTTGCCTGAGGACTAGGGCTCCTCTGAATTTTCAAGCAAGCTGGCTTCGTGGGCACACATCCTGTGCATTGGCAAGGGGCCTGGTCTTAGGAAGGCCCACACTTAGTTTAATGCTCTGCTGTCACTATCTTGAAATTCTTAATTTTTGAACAAGGAAATGTCTTGGCTTTATGTTTTGCACTTGAACCTAAAAATGATGCTGTCAGCCCTATTTGCAAGAAGAGCTGTAAATTTCTAGTTATCTGAAATAATCTATTTTTTTAAACAATTGCCATAGGGCAAGTGTGCTCACCAGAGAGAAAGAGTACCCTTCTCCCCTGAAGGAGAATAATGTGCTGCAACCCTGTTTCTTCCATCCCTTCAGAATTTGGGGCACACACACACATGTGCCCAGAATGCTTTCAAGTTGCTAGTGCAAGGACTGGAACCACAGCCATGCAGGACTGAGCTGCCAGTGCACAGAATTTACCATTGCATTATGGAGCTGGCTCAAAATATTCCAATTTTTAAATACTGGCAACTAATTAAAAATTTTTAAATGTAATAAATGCTACATATCCACAAGTTAACTGGTCTGGGGTGGTCTACAAATTTAGACCCCCTACATCACCTCAGTTATTATCCTAGAATCTTAGAACATGGCGCTAGGTATGATATCTCAAGTGCAACCTGGTCAGCCCCATTATTCTCCAGATAAGAAAACAGTCAAAATAAATAAATACAGGAACGAGGCTGTCAGTTATAACCACCACTATATGGGGCCTGTCGAGGGCAGCTTTTCTTGGACATACTGTCCACAGCAACAAACACAAGCACTCTGAATTGGATGACATCTGTGACCATGAGCACTTTCTGCTTCATCACTTTAATTTCTTGGCCTGTGTTTTAGCCAAGAAAGTTTCTTTTATCTTTTTCTGACGTATTTTTCCCCCCAGAGATTTAAGCCGTTGTTGATCTTATGATCATTTACACAGTAACCATCCAAGTAATATGTATGCCTTAGTCAAGAGTAGCATATTTCTAGGACCCAATCAACTGTTAGTACAGTGCCAGATCCTACCTCAGAGCTCCAGGGCAAGTTCCTTCAATTCCTCATGCCACCAGATTTGATAATACTCTATGTGATGTAAGAGGGGGGAAAGTAGTAGCCTAACAAATGTATAAACATATTCTAGAATGACTATTTTAATCTCCTTTGTTATTAGCAAATTAGAAAAGTGTGTGTTCCTGGCATACACTTTGTATGGATTGGCTATTGCTATAGATTTTGATTTGTGTCAGACCTAGACTTACAAAAATCATGAACTAAAAGTCTTTTTAAAGAGTTTTCCAGTGCTATAGCTTGGACATGGTTTGTCCCCAAAGGTTCATGTGCTAGAAGCTTGTTCCCCAATGTAATGGTGTTTGGATCATGGGGTCACCATCCTCATGAATAGATTAATGCTGTCTCAAGGGAGGAAGAGGGCTCTTGGCTCTCATGGGAATGGGTTAGTTCCCACTAGCAGGGATTGTTACAAAAGTAAGATGGCTGCCTGCAGGTTGCGTGCTCTCTTTGCATCCACCCGCCTTCCTTTCTGCTTCTGTCTGGTCAGACGCCCAGCCTCATACTCTTTGACTTCCATGCCCTAGAATTGTGAACCAAATAGACCTCTACTCTTTACACATCATCCCATCTCAGGTATTTCTGTTTAGCAACATAATAACAAACTAAGACACACAGTGTGTATTTCTTTGCTGTTATGTTTCTATTTTTGTATCTTTCTTCTTGCCCTGTTCTATAGCAATCAGAATTATGAGAACTCTGATAAGCCATTCACAGGTCCTGGAGCAGATAATGAGTATATATATTTTTTAAATAATTATTTTATTTAACTTTATTATTTATTTTAATTTGACCAGAGAGAAACACAATGAGAGATAGAGTGAAAGTAAGAAAGCAAGCTGCCAGGTCCAGGATTCAAAACCCAGTCGTCCATGTGGGAGTCCAGCACCCTTAACCACAATGCCACCTGTCAGCCCTGATAATGAATATATTTCTAATCATGAAATTACATACCTGAAGGCACTAGCATACATATTTTATCCATGAGTGCCTCAAAGTCTCATTTTCAAAGTAGATTAAACATTATGATGAGACAATAGGATTTAGAGACAATTTAGTTGAAACATACTGTGATGGGTAAGACAGATATTTTCAGAAATAGATTTGGCAGAGACTACAAAGTAAAATGTCAAAAGTAAACAAACAACCATTAACAATATCAACTCTAGATGGATCAAAGATTTAAACATAAAACCTCAAACTATAAAACTACTGGTAGAAAACAAGAGGAAACCCTTAGAGACATCAGAATAGGCAAAGACTTCTTAAATAAGATTCCCCAGAGCGCAGACAATAATCCCAAAAACAGATAAGTGGGCTATATCAGGCTGAAAAAGCATCTACACAGCAAAGAAACAAAAATTAGAGTGAATACATAACTCTTAGAATGGGAGAATATATTTGCAAACTATCCCTCAGATAAGGGACTGATAACCAGAATATATAGGGAACTCAAGCGGTTTACCACGACCTTCCCAATAAACACACACACACACACACACACACACACACACACACACACTCCAATTAAAAGCTGGGCAAATGAGCTGAACAGAGAACTCTTCAAGGAAGGCACATGAACAGCCTAAAAGCTTATGAAAAAATGCTCAGAATCTCTTATAAGAAGGGAAATACAGATCAAATCCACAATGAGAGACCACTTAACACCAGTCAGAATGGCTAAGATTTTTTAAAAATGAAGAATTATATGAAGGAGAGACATTGTATGTCTCCACTTAACATATACCGAATGTCTGCACTCTATGACTGAAACTGATTCACTAATGGTTGTACAAACACAAGAGAGGGGTGTGAATGTCAGATGAGTGTGTGTGGAGGAGGGGGACCTAACGAAGAACATTTGGAGAAGGGATACGGAGGTAGAACATTGACGGGATGGGGAGGTGTGGTGTTATCGGTTGAAGATATTTTGATCAACGGGACAGGGGAAAAATGTTCACATTTTGAAATGCTCACATTGTAAGCTAAACAATGTGATTGAATGTATATAAAAAATAAATTAATTAATTTTAAAAAGACACGGAAGCAACCCAAATGCTCCCGTACAGATGAATGGATTTAAAAAACTGGAACATACACTCTATGGAATACTATTCATCCATAAAAACCAACAAAACCCTGGCTTTTGACAGAAAGTGGAAGAATATGGAAGATTTACTGCTGAGTGAAGCAAGGAGGCTATGAAGGAGAGACATTATATGTCCCCACTTAATATA
>NW_006159623.1:2029475-2038508 GCF_000334495.1 Tupaia belangeri chinensis
GTTATCTGTTGAAGATATTTTGATCAACTAGTTTGGGGAGAAATGTTCACATATTGAAATGTTCACTTTATAAGTTAAATAATGTGATTGAAGGTATAAAAAAATAAAAACAAAAATAGAAAAATATGTCATAACTTTTCTGATGACCCAATGTTTTGAAGTTACTTTAAATTTCTATGTAAATCCTGTATTTCTATAATTGCACAGTAAACATTTTCTTCTGTAATGGGGATGGACTGGAAATTCTGAGGGAAAACATCTCAAAAAGATGGTGGTTATTTAGACATGCAAAATGCCAAGAGCAGCTCAGAATTGCAGAATTCAGAACATGACAGAGCTTTTTATCATCTTGTCTAGCACCTCAAGATTATAGTCATGGAGCAAGTTATCTTGTAAAACAAATATTTCTTAGTTCATGTTTTCAACTGCACTTTCACCTTTATGTAGAAGAAAATAAATTTAATTAAGAATAAAAAAAGAATGATAAGTGCTGGTGAGGCTGTAGTGAAAAGGGAACCCTCCTACACTTTTGATGGGAATGTAAATTAGTGCAGCCACTGTGGAAAACAAAATGGAGTTTCCTCAAAAACCTACAAATAGAACTACCATATGATCCAGCAATTCCACTCCTGGGTATCTACCCAAAGGACAGGAAAACACTCAACCAGAAAAAAACCTCTTGCTCATTCATTTCTATTGCAGCATTATTCACAATTGCTAAAACATGAATCAACCCAGATGTCTAGAAGCAGACGAACAGATTGAAAAAATATGGCACATATACACTGTGAAATACTACTTGGCCAAAAAAAAAGAGAGAGAGAGAGACTCTGACATTTGCTAAAAAGTGAACAAATAAGGAAGACTTAATATTAAGTACAGCAACCTAGATTGAAAGAGCATTATATGTCCCCACTTAATATATACCTAATGACTGCACTCGATGGCAGAAACTGAAAAACTGGAAGGTATGAAAGCAGGGGGGAAACTATAGGTACTAGAAACAGTATAGAAGGGTATGAGGATTGGGTAGCAGGACAGCGAGGAGTCAGAGGGAAGACAACATCTAACAGACACAAAAATGAAAAGGTATTTATTTGTTGATGATAATGTGTATGTTAATGTCTGAGACTAGACTCATATACTGTACTCAAAATAAAATCATTATGTACACTATGTACACTGGGAAAAGTCATTACGTACAGTGATTAAATGTAAATCAAACAATAATAATAAGTAAGCAAACGACCTGTGCCTTTCATAAAAAAAAAGAAAAGAGCCCAATTTTTGGCAGATTAAGGTTTCATTTGATTGAAACAATTTTTCTTTGACATGCTCACTCCTGCCTTGTGAGGATATCTGTTCCTACCCAGTTCACTCCGAATGATTCAGGAGAGCTTTCCATCCAGAGCTAGACTTGTTTCCTCTTTAATGGAGGCCAAGGTTGGAGGGCGAGTTGTGTGGAGGAGTGAGATGTTTTGGGGACGCAGCAGGATGTGGATGGGGTGGCTGTTCTTTGTGCATTCATGGTGGCAGCCTGCCGGGCAGCCCGGCCAACAGTCCCCTGTGTTTGCTCTTTTGTTGTTTCGTACCATGTGGTGCCAGCAATATCCTGGCAGCTGACACCGGCAGCAGGTGCTCCCAAAATACCAAGTAACCCTGGGAAGGCAGGAGGAGGAAATAGTGTTTGTGGCCACACAGGGCCTCGTGCCACCTTTCACTGGACCTTGGCTTTTGTTATTTGTTTATTATTTTTTTAAAGCAAAGGGTGTCACCCTTCTCTTTGTGGCTCTTTGAAGACAGCAAGATTCCACCACTATTCTCTGTTCTTAAGAAGGGTCCTGTGTGGAAGGAAAGCTAACCCTGGGATAATAAGAGGAACTGGACTGACTTGAAAAGGGCCACATTTGGAATTAAACGAGTGAATGCCAACGTCCAACCAAAACAAGAAAGATGAAGTTTTCATCTTAAGAAATGTCAACTATCACCCAAAGAAACTATGTGAAATGCACAGGACTTCTTGGTGTATCTGCGTGTTATTCCTCAAGGCTGTGATGTTCACACAGAGGCCATGAGAAAGACCGCATTCTGGACTCCACCGCAGTAAACAGACCTAGTCATTGTTGACATTGTTTAAATGGAGTAGTCTGATTTACTCACATGCTTCGGCCTCCACGGATTAGTGAAAAACACTGTACTCCAGAAGAAGAGTCCCCTCAAGGCAGATCCGGCACAGGTGATCCCTTCCCTGGGAGAGGACACTTGAGGTCGAAAGCGATTGTACCCCTCTGCTGTCCAGCTCCATCTCCATGTTGTCTTCAAATCCTTGGGTCTCTGGAATGAAGCCATTTTCAGTCAAAACTTGTCCTATCAATGGGAAATGTTTTTCCCCTTTCGATTTGGTAAAAATAACCAGTTCTAATGGAGAAAACAGGCTTTTCATCTAAAGAATATACTCAAATATTAGGAATACTTAATACAAACTCTCCCCAAGAAAGTATAATGTTCTTATAGACATCATCTGGACAATCATATTCATTTAGAATCTTAAAAATGATTTGAAGTCTGAAAGTAATATGGGATACTTAAAGTCAGTCAGTCAGTCAAGTCTTTTACTCAGCATGGTCAGGCTAGTAATGGAGTGTTCAGAAAGAGTTGAGGAGTGAGTGGGAGATGAGGAGTGGAAGCAGAGAGAGTGGGGCCACCTTTTTGAGAAGTCTGGCCATGAATAAAAATAGACAGTGATAGCTAAAGGGAGATGTGGGAGAGAGAGTGTGCTTCCTTTGTTCATTTGTTTTTAAGAAAGAAAAACTGGGCTAGCTTGGTGGCATTAAGGAGTCTGGGTCTCATTTTGCTGACTGCATGGTTGAGTCCTGGACCCTACAGCTCAAGAAACACACCAAATACACATCCCTGTGTGGCCCAAATCCCAAAAGGATGGAGAAGTGTAGGAGACGGGATTGAGGTGTGACCACGCTCTAAAGAGGGTTCTCTCTCTCTCTCTCTCTCTCTGGCTAGCACAGGTCCCTTCTGGCAAACTTAAAAAAAAAAAAGAAAGAAAGAAAGAAGAGGAGGAAAAAAGAAGAAAGAAAAGCCTTAAGCATACTTATAGTTGTTAAGAACAAGCCTAGAGCTGTCCTGTAGCCTAGTGGTTAAGAGAATTGGATCCCACATGGCTAGAGCTGGCCCTGTAGCCTAGTGGTTAAGATAATTGGATACCACATGGTCTACTCAGATTCAAATCCTGGTGGATACCACCACATGGTCTACTCAGATTCAAATCCTGGTCTCTGTAGCTTATAAAACATGCTGGGCACATGTGCATGCGTGCCCCAAATCCAGACAGGATGGAAAAATGGAGAAGGGATTGTGACATGACCACACCACTATACTACTGAGGTGTGCTTTCTCTTTCTCTCCCTCTCTCTCTCTTTCTCTCTCTCTCTCTCTCTCTCTCTCTCTGTTATGAACACATGTGCCCTCTGGCAATTTCAAAATAAATAAGGAAGAATAAGCCTAGAGAGGAACAGTATGAAGATGTAGAAAAAGGGAAGATGGAAAGGGAAAAGTCCTGTGATGGTGGGAGAAGGCGAAGATGGGTCCCAGAGCACATATGGGCAATGGGAGTGGTAAGCCACAGACAGGGAGGGGGCTTGTCTTCCATTGTGAGAGCCAAGGAAAGTGGGGGCGGAGATGGATGGATGCAAAGCAAGGAAACTCCTGTCTAGGCCCTTCATCCTGTGTCTTCCTCTGTTTTTATTTGTAGCCAAGTCTACCTAGATGAATTGGTTCTTTCTGTGTAATAGACAGCAAGGTTGTGAGTGGACAGTACAGGGGGTAAGTTTGGACTTGTGAATGGGTGAGGACTTGAACTGGCCACTGTGGAAAGTGAGGGCAAGCTGCAGGAGAGGATTGCCTGGCCATTTAGAGGACTCCGTTGAGGTCAGAGACCCAAACTGTGAGTGTCAGAAAATGCAAACGTGTTAGGTTTTCCTCCCACAGAACTCAGCACCCCAAGGCTGGCCCCAGAGAGACAAAAGATAGAGGCAAGTGAGTTGGAATGGAGGCGACAGAGGGATGGTAGAGGAAAGCCGTGGATGGGATCAAGAAAAGGGAGTGACAGGATGAGAAAGCCACAAAGAACAGACTGGACTAGGCTCCGGGAGATGCCTTTTGAGATCAATCATGCAAGTCCCTCAACTAGCAAAAAAGGAAACTGAGGCCCGGGGAGCTTATGTTTAACCACTGCCTTTTCTGAACGGTATCTCATTAAGCAAATCATTATCATCTATTTCCGAGTTTCTTGGTTGAACTTAGTAATTGACGAGGATTTCATTGCTAAGCAAGACCTTGGCTTCAAGTGGATCACAGACAGAAACAGCAACATGAAACAAAGGAAAATAAAGCTATAACTCTTACTGTAACAACAAACTTTGGCTGAGATAAGAGGAGCGTGCATACGGGGTCTTCATAAAGCCATGGCCGATGCACACTATGAAAGCAGTATGCACGCACTTCAAATGTGCTTTACACCAAAGCTAACTTGAAATTTAATTCCGTTTTCCCACAGACTTTCTGGCAGCCCTTCCAAAGTGCTGTCTATACATTAACTCGACAAAAGGCTTCTAAGCATGTACCCAGGAAGTAAAATATTATTCTTGTGCACCAAAAATATGTCCCCAAATTAATTTTCTAGCTACCGTGGGTAGAATATAACCTCTTTAAAGACTAGGACTTTGTGTTTCCTACAAAACTATTCCCAGAACCCAGAACAGGACCTAGGTGAGCAAGCATCCAATAGTACGCTGTATGTTAAATATAATAAACACAATAAGGCTGACTCTTCCCCAGACCTCTTACCTTCAAGTTAAAATTGGGCTTCTTTTGCACCCATTCTCACCCCTCAGACCTCCATATCCACAAAAAAAAATGTGACTTATTTCAGTTGGAGGTGTTTCCAGCCATGTAGTCAACCAAGGATAAGAACAAGAAAACCTTCCTGCTTGCCCCTTTGTCCCCATTTCTAGAACCAGTTGGTTGCCATGTTCTGACAGTGCTACCCTGGGAAAAGTTGGATCAGCACTCTCCCCTCTCATGTGCCCACAGTCCCGCCATGTGTGGTCCGTCAGCGTTCCCCACCAGGTCACTGCACGGGTCCTGTTCTTTGTTCCCTGATTCAAATTTCCCCCCACTGGTCTAGCATTATTTCCAAATGTTCCTCCACTGGATACAAATATCATCCATTATTTTCACATAATAAATGTCCTTGGTATGGCCTTTAAGAGTTTGGACAATCTGGGCCAGCACATGGCATGGAGGTTAAGGCAGCAGGATCCCACATGGCAAACTGCATAAAAAATAGTTTGCATGATCCAATCCCTTGCTATAAATGTAGGTTTTATAACTTTCTGCCTTACATTTTTCTCATTCAGGGTTGACACATACTTTCCTAATTCCACACTTTTTTTTTATGCTGCTTCCTCTGTGTAAAAGGTACCTGCTTCTAGCCCATCTGATAAAAATCATAATTGTTCTTAATGCTTTTTCTCCATTATTATTTTTTGTTTGTTTAATGAGAGAGGGCAAGGAGAAAGAGAGAGAGAGGTATTTTTGACAGGGTTTCACCATTTCACAATTCTCCTGCCCCAGCTTCCCAGTTAGCTAGGCTTTCAGAGTCATGCTATCCTGCCGGCCTGTTTAGATTGATCTGAGAACCATATCTGCCTCTCACAGGGCCTCGGCCTTGCTCAGTGGTGCCCTACCACCTCTATCACAGAAGCTGAGCCCATATTTCCTCTATTATTAACTCGTTTTTCAGGGAGCTTCTCTTGAATTTCTTTTTTTTTTTTACGGGGGGTTTTAAAATATTTACATTTATTAAATTTACAATCAGAATGGAACATCTCCTAAGTCATCAGTACCCTGAGGAGGAAAATCTAACACAGACGCACATGAGTTTCTTGTCCCAACTCCTCCACAGTGCACCACTGAGGAAGTTCCCACTTCAAAGAGCTGTTAAATCTTACTAGTTCACATGGGTAGACATTTGGTAGTAGGAACAACTTCTTCACCTTATGAAATGGAACGCATGGTCATTTGTGAAAGTCTTTTCCATTTTCAAACATAGTCTCTGTACCCAAACCTGTGAAGCAGCAGGCACAGTTGGGGTCCAAGGGTAACATCTGCATCCCATCAGTCTGCCTGGCTCGCGAGCAGCAGGAAGCTCAGCTGGTGTGGAGGACCAGAGTCCAGCTGTCAAGGGCACTATGGAGTCAACTGTCCAACTTTTCTAGCATTAATCACAACCATAGATGTGCCTTTTTTATGGAATATTAATCCCATGGAGACTTTTCATTAAGGCCTTCTTCCTTTGAACACATTTCAGGCACAACAGAATGTCCTCCAGGTGTGGAGGTGGGGAAGTGCAGGCCAGAAATAGAAAAAATGCACACATTCTTCATTTTTTTAAAAGAGATTTTTTGCTATAGGGCACATGCACTCACCGGAGAGACAGAGGGACAAAAAGTGAGAAATCACCCCTCCCAGGGAGAATGGCCACACCACAATCCCTTCTCCTCCATCTCCTCTCAGGATATTGGGTGCATGCACACACGCACCCAGTGTGAGTTTTAAGCCACTGGGTCCATGACTCAAACCGCAGTTGACTACATGGGAGTCAAGTTACATAACCATTATGCCATCTGCTGGTCCCTACACTCTCCTTTTTTGTTTCTCAGGAACCCAGATTTGTCCAGCATGAAACTGCAGGTGAACCCAACCACCTGTGTTTTCAGGAGACTTTTCCCAGGGACTACACACCACTGACACCATTGGCCTCCTGTGAGAATTCCATGGACACTGCTTCCACTGCCTCCATCTTCCCAGCCACGGGCACAATTCTGGCCCAGGAGGCCAGCCCGGCCTCTGGGATGGAGGTTGTCCCCTTAATTGTATTAACTCCCTCAAGGAAAGCTGCAGACTCCTCAGTGTCTGGCAGAGCCTCAGCAGGTGGAGGAGCCACTTCGGCAGGATTAGTCCTCTCGAACACATCCCTTCCTGAGGACTTCCTGTAGACATTTTCCTTAGGCCCGCCTGTAATTTTCTTTGTAATGATGTCTCAGTCCTGACCTCTTTTGCTGTGGTAGGAATAGCCTTTAGAGCTTGGTAAGTATAGGCACACAGACTCCTATGTATGTCTAATTCCTGGCCTTTGGAGTTGATCTTTAATTGTTGGCACCAAGCCCACAAAACGTCTTGGTGAAGCTGGTTGTCTGGTGGCAGTGTAGTGGGCAGTGGAGGAACTAGCTCCTTTTTCTGAACCTGTAGGCTGTGACTGCACTGTGCCTTCTCCTCTGGATAGGAAGCTTTGCCATCTTGCACAGATCTTTTTCATCTTTTCCCTTCGATCCTGTAGATGTGCTTCCTTGTCTGGAAGCCCACCATTGCTCTTCAGTTTTTCCAGACACTTGCTCAAACTTGGGACTTCCATATTCTTCCCTTGACTTCTCTGTGGATTTCCACGCCCTGCCTCTTGCATGCCCCATATTTAGAAAGCACATCAGGTTGATAAACAGAAATTCTTCTCCCCTTGAATTGCATATAGCGAATATTGTTACATTATTTTGCTGCTGACGTATTTCTCAAACAAACAAAAAAAGTATTTTTAAGACATATGGAATTGGGGTCAGCAGAGGGCATGGTGGTTAAGTCACTGGACTCCTACATGGCCGACTACAGTTCAAGTCCCAGACCTGGTGGCTTGCTTTCTCAGTTTCCCTCTCTTTCTCTCTCTCTGTATGTCTCTGGTGAGCACACATGCCCTGTAGCAAATTTAAATACTACATTAAAAATTAAATAAATAATTATTTTAAAACACATATGGAATAATATTTGTGACACAAGATTAAAAGAAAATAGCAAATTTAAATTTATATTTAAGCCCAGTATAATAATGGACATAAAATTTGAACAGGTAAATGGTTAACTTCCTTCATAAACAAATCAAGACAAAAGAATATTACTTTGCTCCTTTCTGGTTGGCAAACTATAAAGGTTTTGTTTTATAAAGCAGAATGGGCTCTTACATACCCAGTCAATAGAATGTATTATTCTATTTGTGAAGGAAAACATAACATTAATCAAAGTTTTAGATGCAGAAACCAACAAGTGGTTATGAAGTTGTTTCTTTTGTGGGCCTATTTCTATCTCATCAGATGCCTCCCCCCCTCCTTTTTATCCTCAGAATTTGAGAGTCATACAGGAGTAAAATCCTACAAGAGGTCTTCAAAAATTCATAAAAACATATTTTATGAAGACATATGTATGGATTTCAAAAATTTTTTGTACCAAAATAAACTCTTACTTCATTTCTTCTACTTTTCCACCAACTTTTTGAAGTCCTCTCATAGATGCTTCAGCAAATAAATCCTTTTCACTTTGGTTGAGGGACAAGAATTTGTGTTTTCTGAACAATGTTGTTTGTATTCTTAAAAAAAAGTCTGCCATGAAGGGCTGAAGTGACTAAGTTACAGTCAAAGAACCTGTAGTGAGTGGTCAGGAAGGTGTCCAGGACATACAGGTATGTGCTGACCACCTTTGAGAAGATTTGGACAAAGTGTCTGAGGGACTGAGACATTTCCTTTGCAATGTGCTTATCGGTGGTCACACCAAAGGGTAACTTGAAGAGTAAAATTCTCTTATCCTCCAGACCATCCAAAATGAACACATAAGCTAACTTAATTCAGACCATGTGCTTCCCTTGCAAACACAACCCTAGCCCCTTGCTTTGCGTACCCATGCACCTGGATCATTTGTGTCCCGAAGGCCTCTTGTCTAAAAATTCCAGAGCCATTGCTGATGCTTATTAAAACCTGAGTTTGGGGACTGCCAGATGGCATAATGGTTACTGCCATGTAGTCCACCTGGTTCAAGTTTGGGACCTGGTGGCTTAAAACTCATGCTGGGTGCATGTTATGTGTGTGCCCAAAATCCCAAGAGGAGAATGGAGGGGAAGGGATTACAGTGTGGCCACCT
>NW_006159623.1:2040941-2042221 GCF_000334495.1 Tupaia belangeri chinensis
TCTGGTGAGCACACATGCCCTGTAGCAAATTTAAATACTACATTAAAAATTAAATAAATAATTATTTTAAAACACATATGGAATAATATTTGTGACACAAGATTAAAAGAAAATAGCAAATTTAAATTTATATTTAAGCCCAGTATAATAATGGACATAAAATTTGAACAGGTAAATGGTTAACTTCCTTCATAAACAAATCAAGACAAAAGAATATTACTTTGCTCCTTTCTGGTTGGCAAACTATAAAGGTTTTGTTTTATAAAGCAGAATGGGCTCTTACATACCCAGTCAATAGAATGTATTATTCTATTTGTGAAGGAAAACATAACATTAATCAAAGTTTTAGATGCAGAAACCAACAAGTGGTTATGAAGTTGTTTCTTTTGTGGGCCTATTTCTATCTCATCAGATGCCTCCCCCCTCCTTTTTATCCTCAGAATTTGAGAGTCATACAGGAGTAAAATCCTACAAGAGGTCTTAAAAAATTCATAAAAACATATTTTATGAAGACATATGTATGGATTTCAAAAATTTTTTGTACCAAAATAAACTCTTACTTCATTTCTTCTACTTTTCCACCAACTTTTTGAAGTCCTCTCATAGATGCTTCAGCAAATAAATCCTTTTCACTTTGGTTGAGGGACAAGAATTTGTGTTTTCTGAACAATGTTGTTTGTATTCTTAAAAAAAAGTCTGCCATGAAGGGCTGAAGTGACTAAGTTACAGTCAAAGAACCTGTAGTGAGTGGTCAGGAAGGTGTCCAGGACATACTATGTGCTGACCACCTTTGAGAAGATTTGGACAAAGTGTCTGAGGGACTGAGACATTTCCTTTGCAATGTGCTTATCGGTGGTCACACCAAAGGGTAACTTGAAGAGTAAAATTCTCTTATCCTCCAGACCATCCAAAATGAACACATAAGCTAACTTAATTTAGACCATGTGCTTCCCATGCAAACACAACCCTAGCCCCTTGCTTTGCGTACCCATCCACCTGGATCATTTGTGTCCCAAAGGCCTCTTGTCTAAAAATTCCAGAGCCATTGCTGATGCTTATTAAAACCTGAGTTTGGGGACTGCCAGATGGCATAATGGTTACTGCCATGTAGTCCACCTGGTTCAAGTTTGGGACCTGGTGGCTTAAAACTCATGCTGGGTGCATGTTATGTGTGTGCCCAAAATCCCAAGAGGAGAATGGAGGGGAAGGGATTACAGTGTGGCCACCTCCCCCCCCCCCGGGGGGAGGCCTTCTGGCTTTTGTTCCTTCTCCTTTCACAC
>NW_006159623.1:2042314-2046834 GCF_000334495.1 Tupaia belangeri chinensis
GGGGAAGGGGATTCCGGGGGGGCCCCCCCCCCCCCGGGAGGAGATCTCTTGCTTTCTGTCTCTCTGTCTCTCAAGTGACTACACGCACCCTATACCAAAAATCTCTCTCTCTAAAAAAAAAAAAAGACCTGAGTTTGGCATTGGCATCTATAACAGCATCACCCAAGTATCGAATCACGGGGAATAACAAGAAGTGACTAAAGGGGGCCTGAGGTTTTGGTTGTGTTTTATTTTTAATTTCCATTTTCTCCTTAGAAGGATTATATATTTACTGTAATTATTTCCCTTTTAATAACACCACTATAAAAGAACAGATTTCTGGGGCTGGACAGTGGTACAGTGGTTAGGTGCTCTGCTCTGTGAGGTAATGACACAAAAGAAGGTTCCCGGTCCAGGTCCAGAGACCTCCCTGAGTATACTCAGCCCATGTTTGCCCAGGATCCAGGGCTGGCTGAAGGGTGGGAGTGTATAGTGGTACCAGAACCTTTCTCTTTCTCTCTCTGAAGAAATATTCTCTTTTTAAAAAATCCCTTTATTATTTTCCATTTTAAGTGATTTTTTTTCCTTTTTAATATATCTGGAGGCCAAACTGTTGAGAGATTTCTGGGGTTTGTTTTGTTTTAATTAGTGATTTGTTTCTTCCATGAAAGAGAGACAGACACTCCCAACAAGACCATCACATCATGACCCATCCCAGTTCTCAGCCAGCCTGGATCACATGGCTGAGGGCCAGCAGGCTCAGGAAGGTCCTGGGACCTGAACCCAGGATCTTTCCTTTGTGAAGCCAGTTGTGCCACCACCTCAACCCACCATCTCACCCAAAAGGCTGTTGTTTGTATCTTTGCTGCTTCTAAGGGTGAACCTGGTGTCTTTCTTCTACTATAGTTAGTCAGGGGAGCACTTTTATGTCCTCCTAGAGTGGCTCCTAAGTAAATCCCTCATGTGGTCCTACACTCTTGGTCCTTGTATCCTGAAGGCAGAGACAACCTCATGGCTCAGCCGAGGTGGCACAGGCAGCAGAGGCGCTGTTCGGTGATGCTGGGTGCTAGATGGGAAGGTTTCATGTTCCTATCCTGGTCTACCTGACCATACCATGTGTGCTTGCAATTATGCCCATCATCTTAGCAGGCTGCAGGGCTGGGAGGGAGAAGAACACAGTGTAAAGACTCTCCCTTTCTCTTTCATCTGAAGAAAACAAATGAATACAATTTTAAGATGACAACAACAACAAATAGAATACAGAAGAATTCAGCCATTGCCCAACTTGTGAGCTCTGGTCTCTCTACTTCCCTGGATCTGTTTCCATTTCTGTACGTACATTTCCTTGGTCCATGTTACCTCATAGCCTTTGGCTGTCTAATGCCTGATCTTATGTTTAGGGTCGGCCTTTTTCTCCCAAAGCCTGTGTTGCTTTCCTTCCTGAAGTCAGTCTGGCATAACAATTAAGTTCTCAGACTTGGAGCCAGGGTTCAAAACCCATCTCTGATAGGTGTGATGCTTACCTAAACTCTGCCACTAACCATGGTCAATCTTCTTTGCTTTAGTTTACTCACCTGTAAAATACGGACCTAAGAGCCTCTACCACATGGAATTCTTAAGATGTTCTTACGAGTTAATATACATAATGTACGGAGAGCAGTATCTGACATATAGAAAGTGCTGAACAAGTGTTAGCTTTCGTTATTGCTTCAGAGACACTTAGTTCATTCTGAAAAGAAAGGGCAGTACCCATTATTCAAATTTTAATAACTCTAGTTATGTAGATTTTGCACAGAAGATACAACATATGATAGGAGCAATTCAATATCTACTCTGAGATAAAGACCTCTGTGTAAACACTAGAGAGATTTATCTACATCTTACTTTGAATTAAGTTGAAAATATTAAGCATAGGGCCAGCCCCATGGCCTAGTGTTAAAGGAGTTGGATTCCACATGGCCAACTATGGTTCAAATCCTGACCTGACAGCTTAATACATCTGCCAGGTACATGTGCATATGTGCCTGAAATTCCGACAGGACTGAGAAACGGAGGAGAAGGGATTGCAGTGTGGCCACACCTCATCGGAGCATGCTTTTCCTCTTCTCTCTCTTTCTGTGTCTCTTTCTGGTGAGCACACATGCCCCTCTGACAAGTACTATTAATAATAATAATAATAATAATAATAATAATAATAATAATAATAAATGTAGATTGCCTTATTGTGCCCCAGTTGTACCACCAGGATTCCCACTAAAGTTTCACCTCCTGGGCACTCCTAGCTCAACTAGTGCCCACAACCCACAGGGCCAAATGCTGACCAAGTCTGGCCACTCTGATTTGGGTGGTCTCAAGAGGTCCAGCCAGCCTGGCTCACCTCTGCTCAGGAGAGTTTCTGGAGGATACCAGCCTTAGGAACCCCAGAATGTAGAAAGAGCCTCCCTGGCATGCGAGGATGATTTCATTGACCCTGGATTTTTTACTGCCTACAAATACCGAAACACCATCGTTAGAGATTCATCTTCTAGAGCTTAGACTTCAACGGCTTGTAATAGTCAAGATGTTGTCAGGTAAGTAATTTACATGTGACTTGGGTTGGTGACCTGTAAGTCCCATGACGAGATGTGGACGAATACAAGGTCACAGGAATAGAAAGAAACCTTCAACTTCTCCGTAATACCGTTCCCTAAAACCAATCCTCTTGCCCACACTGAATCAGGATTTAAAGCTCAGGCTATTCTGGCGCAAGAAAAATTCTTTGTGAAGAAGAATCTTAAAGGTAGGCTTCAGAAAATCCAAAGAAGCCCTTTCGACTTGTGGAAGCAAGATCACTTGCATTTATCCAGCCTGCTGACTTCTGTACTTACTCAGATTAGAACCTGGAGATAGCAACAGTAACAGACGGGTGTGTGGGCCTTTTCTGATAACGCCTGCCAATGGTAAAGCTGTAGTTTACGGCTTTAAGGCTGGTTGTAAAATAAAGGTCTTATGGATTAGAGGGTTCAGTTCTGCCGCCGAATCTTTGCATGTGCCTTCATGATCATATTTAATCCCTTTATCTCTGGCAGGTGTAGAGCGTGTCATTGGAAAAGGGCACCCAGCAGAGGGGCAAGTTGGGGCTAAACTCCAGCTGCATTCTGCTTGCCTAACTGAGCGCATTGATCAGGAAAAGGCCCTTGGAGAAAAGGACTCTTTCTAGAGAGCTGTAGAATAACTGGCTACTGGACACTGGGAAGATGGGGCGTGTGGGGGTGTATAGAGGGATGCCAATTAATGGGAACAAATTTCAGATAGGTAGGGTAATGTCTCATGTCATATAATACACTGGGGAGAATGTGGTCAGTAACAAATGACTGTACATAATGGCATAAACATGTGAGATGAGTATATGAGTTACCCTGATTTAATCACTTTACATTGCTTTCATGAACTGGAGTAATCTACATTGTAACACTATTGTGTTAATTAAAAATTACTAATAAAAGTAATGATTGTTTTCAAAATTCTTTCAAAGAGGGGACCAGCAGTTAGCGTAATGGCTATGTCATTGGACTCCCACTTGGTCGACCGCGGTTCAAGTCCCGGACCTGGTGGCTTAAACTCACACCAGACGTGTGTACATGCTTGCCCAAGATCCCAAGAGGAAAATGAAGGAGAAGGGATTGTGGTGTGGCCATCCCCTCTGGGGGGTGATTTCTCACTTTCTGTCTCTCTGTCTCTCTCTGTCTGTCTGGCAAGTGCACGCACCCTATAGCAAAAACCTCTCAAAAAAAAAAAATTATTTCAAAGAGTTCCATCCAGTGACCTAGCAGTAAAGCAATGTTCTGCAATTCTGGACTCTCATGGGAAGGTCCCTAGTTCACATCCCGGGGCATCCCTGTGCACGTCAGGTGTACGTGTGCGTCCATGATCTGGCTGGCTGATGCTAGGGGTGGTTGTGCCAAGACCTTGTTGAGGATATTTCCCTCTCTCAGAAGAAATAAATAAACTTGGAAGACTAGCTCAAGATATCCCCATGGCTAATGTGTAAAGATACATCTACCTTAATGGGACATCTACTAATTACCAAAGAAAGGCAGATCCATCTTGGTAGCAATTTTTAGCTACCCCAGATTCTGAACCCCTTACTTGGATGAAGAAATTATCCACTGTGTAAGTCTTCAAGAGCAGCAGATCCCATTTTCCTAGCCAACCAGGCCAACTTTCCAGTCTCCTATGCAGGCAGGTGGAAGAACATGACCCGGCAGATGCACCTTCCTGGGGCTGTGAACTGGGGGTCTAAGAGACACAGGAAAGAGCGGGGCAAGTTCGTTCCTAGAATAGCAAAGGCAGGGGTGGCAGGGACTATAGTAAACGCTCATCCCCTGATGCCAACTAAAGGTTTCCCCAGCTGGCCTCCTGGAAAATCCTGTTGAAGGTTTTGGTGGTTCTCCTGGTTGCTGCTAATCTCCCTGGCCAGCCTGTGTTCCCATTTCATTCTCCGGGTTTCTCAGCAGTAAATTCTTTTTATTACATTGGTCTCTTTGATTTACCAGTAAGAA
>NW_006159623.1:2046847-2052976 GCF_000334495.1 Tupaia belangeri chinensis
GAATGAGAAAACGATCGTAGAACTGTTACACAGGATTATTCATCTTCCTGCCACCTCGCATAGAGTACCTGCTTCTTCTTGGCCAACCTTCACTTCCCGCTGGATCCAATTCTCTTTCGCCATCTGAGGAATCTTGGAATATGAAGCATTCATTTCTTTTTTGTGTACTTAAACTCCCCCATTTCAACTAGATTTTTCCTGTTAACACTTACACACGATTATATAGCTCCCAGTTAAACACAATGACTGTTTGAGCTCACCTATCTGCCTAGCGAGGCTCTGTCTCTGAGTTTACCAACTAACAAGTCAGAGGACTGTGTGTTCCAAGAATGGGTGTGAGGTGTGCCATGATAGCGAAGGTTGTAAATATTTATGTAATGAAACATTAAGCCAGTTTTACAACCATTCAAAATGTAACAGTTGAAAATTATATTTGAATGCAAGTTTTACGGTTCCCTCTCCGAATCCTGAAGGCAGCCGTTATTAGTCTGCTCACAATGTTTGTATCCCCCTACCGCAGTCAGACACGAGTGCCTGTGTGTACAGTTCCTCTCCTGACTTTCCCCTTCAGTCATTCCAGTCCGTCTGATGTCGCCATGGTCTACTTATTGCCCTTTTGCAGGTGTATGTAAAATACTACTTGTTTTTGCATTTTATTTAATTTACTCACATTTCACATTTTTTTCTTCATGCATAGAGAGCATGTTTAATTATTCCCTTATTTTTATCATGATAGACAGGAGAGGTGGGAGGTAGTTCTGAGGAAGCACCTGTTCAGCCTTGGGAAAGAGAGGCCTCTGCAGTATTTTCTCCGTGTGGGGGAAGTGTCCGCTGTTACAGGGAAGACTCAGTCACAGCTACATGCTCTAAGGGTCCAGGGTTGTCTTCAGAGTCACAGATTTCGGTGGTATCCAGCCAGATGTCTCTGTACCAGGTTTCAGGATCCCAGGTAGTCCCAACCAGAGCCCTGACCTTCCTGGGCTAAGACTTTAGATGTTTTCAGCATTCAGGAACCTTAACTGTATAAAATTCTGAGTTCGTTCCTCACTCTGGCTATTTTAACACTACAGAAGAGAGGGGCACTTTGAAAGCTTCTAAAGTTGCCTTCTGGCACTCTCTCTTAGTTCTTAACTATTTATTAACTTCCATCACTTTCCCATTATCCCTCTGTATGCTGAATCACAGCAAGGAGATTCCATTAGACAATGGAGGCATTATTATCTCCAGCCGTTCCACATGCCTGCATCTCTGCACCAGCACAAGTGTTTCCCTCCCCTGGCAGGTTCTGCAAGTTACCACGCTGGAAGTTTCAGCAGTCGACGACCGTCTTGTGCTAGGGACTGTCCATGCCTCATATATATCTCAGTTGGCTTCAATACCTCTTTAAAACTATTATTTTCCATTTGTGCAATGATGTCAAAAATGTTAAAATTCTTTCCTTTCTCACATACACACTTCTTTGCCAATCAAGCACTCTTATTTTTAAAGAATTATTTTTTAGTTTAATTTTATTTATTATTATTATTTTAACTTGCTTTAGGGTGTATATGCTTACTGGAAAGAGACAGAGAGAGAGAGAGGGAAAGTGAGAAGGCAAGCCACCAGGTCCAAACTGTGGTTGGCCATGTAGAAGTCCAGTGTGTTAACCACCCTGCCACCTGCTGGCCTCCCAACTGAACACTCTTTTTTTTTTTTTTTTTGGCGAGATTTTTGCTATAGGGCACATGTGCTTGCTAGACAGACAGAGACAGAGAGACAGAAAGTGAGAAATCAGCCCCCCGGGGGATGGCCACACCACAATCCCTTCTCCTCCATTCTCCTCTCAGGATCTTGGGCCCATACACGCACACGGCGTGAGGTTTAAGCCACCAGGTCCAGGACGCGAACTGTGGTCGACTGCATGGGAGTCCAGCGACATAACCATTACGCTAACTGCTGGTCTCCCAACTAAATACTCTTAAAGAGCTATCTCCATCTACTAACCTCTCAGCCACCTTTTTTAAATTTGGCAATTTGAATAGCCAAACATTCCCAATGTACAATAATCAAAGCATTAAAAGCACATGGAGGGGCCAGCAGATGGCATAGTGGTTAAGGCACTGGATTTCCACATGGTGAACTGTGGTTCTAGTCCTGGACCCAGAGGCTTGTGCCCCAAATCACAGGAGAATGGAGAAGAAAGGATTGTACAATGGCCATGCCTGGGGGGGGGCAATTTCTCACTTTTTTTCTCTCTCTCTCTCTTTCTCTGTCTCTCCAGCAAATGCATGCACCCTACAGCAAAAGTCTCCTCTAAAAAAAAGCATATAGAGTAAAAATACTCTCTCCCTCCTAACCCTTTCCTTCAGCATTGCAGTCCTCAGAGATAACTATTGTTCCCAGATATTATGTGTACTTAGTAGAAATACATCTGCTTATTTATGTCCTACTCAATTTTCAGCCCACCCTTTCCACAAATTCATTTCAAGCCCCTCAAAGGTCCCATGACCTCCCTGTCATTAAACTTTCTAAATATCTTGCAGTGTTTGACCTTTATTGTGTTTGACCTCTCAGCAGCATGCAGCCCTGTTTATATACCGCCCTCTATGAACATTCTCTTCCTTTGAGTTCCATGAAGTAACGTTCTCCTGATGCCTCTCCCTCCCACCCTCTTCCCTTCACGTTTTCTCTCCCTCAGTTGGCTCATCCTCCTGATTTCATCCTTAAACAGTTAAGGTCTTCAGAGTCTGGCACTACACCCTTTTCTCTTTTCATTCTATATCTCCATAGGTAATATGTTCAATAAAAATCTTTCATTCACTACTATGCACGGATGATATTCTAATTTATACATTGAGCTTTGACCTCCTTGACTGAATACCATACTCACACAGCCAAATTCCCATTGATAGACCCTTGTGGAAATTTCATCTCATATAAATTCAACGGTCTTCAGAATAGACTTGCATTTCCACAACATCACTACAAATAACACCCTACCATACACATAAGTCTTCACTCACCCTGAAACCTCGACTTTACAGTGTTACTTACCTCAGTGACTTCCATGATGATTCCCCCAGTTATGGAAGCTGAGAGCTAGAATTCATTCCTGATACCTCCCTCACCCTTACCACCCCTATTCAAACCATCAGCAAATCCCATTGATAGTAATTCCTGAATATCTCTTATCTCTAGAATCCACCTTCTCTCAGCTTCAGTCATAATTATCCTGTTTCCATCATAACATACCCAAGTTATTAAATTAATTTTTACTTGGTGTTCTCCTGTACCTGAATCCTTTCTGGCCTACTAATCTATTCTCTATACTGAAACAGAGGTTTGACAGGGTTCTCCAGAGAAAGAGAACCAGTAACAAATTATATAATTTTTGAAGTTTTAAAAATTGGAGCATGACATAAAAGTATTTTTATGTGAAGTATAAGAAGACTTCAAAAAGTTTGTGAGAAATGAAATTAAGATATGAGTTTATTTTACTGCAAAAAATTTTTGAAATCCATGCAGATTTTTTCATAATGCATATTTTCTATGAACCTTTTGAAAACATAATTTAATATTAATTTATGTTAAAGAATTGTCTCATATGGTTGCGGGGGCTGGCAGGTTTGAAACCTGCAGGACCGGCTGGCAAACTAGAAATTCTGGCAAGAGCTGATATTGCAGTCTTGAATCCTAACATCTTCAGGACAGTCTAGAAGCCTGAACACACAGCAGGGTTTCCATGTTGTAGTCTTGAGGCAAAATTGCTTCTTCTTTGGGAAATCTCAGTCTTTGTCCTTAAGGTCTTCAAGTGATTGAGGCCCAGTCACATTATGGAGGGTAATTTCCTTTACTTAAAGTCAACTGAGTATAAATGTTAATCATATCTACAAATACCTTGCCAGTAACATCTAGACTAGTATTTGACCAAACAGCTGAGCACCATAGCCTAGACAAGTTAACACATAAAGTCAGCCTTCATTCTGAGTGGGTCTATTTGCTTATGTATAATGAGAATGGCAGTAGTATCTATCTCATGGGACTTCTGTGTGTGCAAATGATATATAGAAAACACCTAGAACAAAGCTGGACATGTAATATGTACTGAATAATATTACATTACATTATTCATTCAAACCACTGTTGCCCTATGGGATTTAGCTTCTCTTGAGTGGCATGTTACTGCTGCACCATGAAGTCGACTCATAACAAAACATGTTCATTATTAATATTTAACTCTTTGGAGGGACTTCTTCAGTCTGAAGTCTGTATGGTCAGACTCAGGAATTTGCATTTTTAATTAGCTCTCCATGTGATTTTTATGTGCACTTGTGTTTCACAGAGAATCACTCCTTTGATTTTTGAATCTACCTGTGCAACACAATCACCTAGGGACTTTGTAAAGTACAGACACTTAATCCCACTTCAACCCTGATTTATCAGAATCTCTAAGACTGGGACTCAAGATGTCCATTTTAAGCTTTCGTTGCTAGAACACAGTATGATTTCTAAATCTGAGCCATTGTGTCTTCCTTCATTTATGGAAATTTCTTCATCATGTTTACATCAAATATTGCCTGTCCTGCACTCTCTTTTTCTAATAAGTCTGTTAGACTTGTAGTAGAGATTCCCCTCTCTACCCATGTCTCTTAAATGTTCTTCCATATTTTCCATGATTTGATTTCTGCAGAATCTCATTATTTTCCCCCAGAATAACTATCAATTTACTAAGTCTTGTCTGCTATATTTGTGTTATAATTTTAAATACTATTACAGTTTTCATTTTCAAATTTGCACCTGGCTCTTTTTCATACCTGCTCCTTTTTCCATAATGCCTTATTCTTGACATACAATTTTTTAAATATATTGGAACAGAAATAAATATATTTAAAATATATTTATATTCTTGTCATAAAAATTTTTAAATATATTTTAACCTTTCAGATTCCTCTATTAATATTGGGTCATTGGGAAAGTCCTGATATATTTTGCTATGTTTTTATGTGCAAAAATGTATCATGACTTCCCCAACAATCCTGGGTATAAAATTTTCTATTTGGTGCATGAGCTCGTGCTCTCTCTCTCTCTCTCTTTCTCTCTCTCTCAGCAATGTGTTAGCTTTATGCTTTGTAATTTTAGTTTGCAAGCTCATCTACAACGGCACTTATTTTCCATGGGAACTCCCAACACTCAGTTTATGTTTCATTGTTTTTGCACTTGCTTTTATATTTTTTTGGTTCATGGCTTCTGTACCATAGGATAAATGAGAATTAGAAGCACACACCATATATGACATTGATTTGTGATTCAAATTTTTCCAGGATGTCTTCTTTTCCACATTCTTGCCATGTCTCTGTGTTGGTGGGCTCAGTATTAGTTCTTTTCCTCAATTAAAATGCTTCTTCCT
Organism: Tupaia belangeri chinensis; assembly: GCF_000334495.1. NCBI lineage: Eukaryota > Metazoa > Chordata > Mammalia > Scandentia > Tupaiidae > Tupaia > Tupaia belangeri. The sequence continues at coordinate 2,052,234 of NW_006159623.1, forward strand.
GGTCCAGGTGGTAGCCTAATGGTTGGGGCATTGGAATCCCAGTTGGCTGACCATGGTTCGAGTCTTGGACCTGTGCATTTGCTTTCTCACTTCCCTTCTCTCTGTCTCTCTGATTAGTTCACGTGCCCTGTGGCAAATTTTAAAAATAATAATAATTAATTTAATTTAAAAATTCTTCTTCCTATCTTAAGGTTCTACGCAGGAAAAGTGGAGCCATATTTCAATTATTCACCATTTACCAAGTCTGCAAGTTTTGACTATTTTCCATTAATCATGACAACTCTCATTATGTCCAGTCATGATACTTCTCAGATCGCTAAATTTCCAATCTTGGTTCAACATTACATTGAGTTCACACTGTATTTTAATTAACCAAACATGGAAATTTGGTATAATGCTTTTAGATTTGTACCCTGTATAGTTACACAATGCATGTGACATTTTGTTTATAGATGAGCTGCACATACAATGTTGGACAATAAGCCTCACCACATAGCCTACATGTGTTGTGGGCTCTACCAACTAGGTTGATTTAAGTACATTCTATGATGTTCACACAATGACAAAATCATCTAAGAAAGATTTCACAGAATATGTCCCTGTTGTTAAGCAATGAATGCCTATATTTTTCCTCATTATCATGTGACTATTGTGAAAAGGTTATTTCCCCAAATCAATCCAATCTATCTTCTTTTTATACATATATATATATTTTGCCATAGAGAGAGACAGAGAGAGGGAAA
>NW_006159624.1:0-21350 GCF_000334495.1 Tupaia belangeri chinensis
ACCACTTCACAAATGGTTATAAAGTCATACCCACCACTTCCACAGTGACCACAGCAAATGACCAAGCATGAACTAAAGGTAAAGATGTTTACAGATTACTTTTCTTACAAAAAAAAAATTTAGAAGACACTGTGTTTAAATAGATATTTAAATGTTTTTGAGATTTAGTAACTGATTTTTTTAGCCATGCCTATCGCATGAACTATAAAACTGTGTGTGTTAGATGTAAGATATTTATAAGACGTATGAGTTGGAATTTGATGATTCCTCTCATTGAAAAAGTAATTCTAATAATTTGAAAAAGTATCTGGTAGCGATGATGGAACAGATCATGAAAAGTAGATTTAGATAGTGTGAAAATAGGCAGTTTAACAGATTGGAATAAAGCCTACTCTATCAGTTAAAATACATTAATACACATTCATTTTTAAAGAAAATATTTGTTTTAACATACATAAACAAATTGTATCAGTGTTTGTGAATAAAATGGAAAAATGATTGTTAACGATTGGTGCTCCTCAAGTGAGCTTAAAACTGATCTAAGACCTCTATCCAAATTTGTCCTGTAGTAATAGTATATTAATAGATTGTTGGTGTTTAAAGATCTGAAGTGTGAGTAGAATGTATTCAGCTGTTTAACATGTAGTTTAGAGATTCAAAAGTATGCATGTAGAATTTAAAGAATATGTTCAAAATTAAATATTAATTTTAATATTTGGTTTGGAAAAGCATGTTATAATATAATGTTTTCACTATATGGCCTCTGTTTGGTGTGTTTATTTACTATACTCTTTGAGATAGATGTAACAGTGCATTTAATATGTGAAATTAATAATTAATAGAAAATATAAATTTCAGTTCAAATATTCATCTTTGATTTTACAAATGCTGAGTGACATTACCTAAAAGCAAAAGCTTTACCCAGCATTTGGAGTTTGCTTTATTGGTCATTTGGTTTTTAAGCTTACTATTAGTAATACGGTAGCTTTAGTGAACTTTTTTTAAAAAAAGCTTTCCTCTTCTACCCACACAGTCTTATTTGAGTCCCTTAGTCAGTCAGCAAGCATGTTTGGAACAGACCCTGGTACTTTGCAAGGGGTTCATATTGCAGAACAGTCACGTATGGGTATTTGTAGTTACAAATACTTGACGGCTCTCCAAGGGTGTGGTTTCCAACCCTTTAAACAACCCTGTTGCCCGTTACCAAGCTATTTGCTCCAAGTGCCAGAATCAATTCTGGTTAGGAAATCTTTTGCTGAGAAATAGATGAAATGGAACATAATGGGTCTGCTTCAAATGCTGATAAAATCCACCAGAATCGCTTGTCAAGTGTTACAGAAGATGAAGACCAAGATGCTGCTCTTACCATTGTAACAGTACTGGACAAAGTTGCCTCCATTGTGGACAGTGTGCAGGCAAGCCAGAAGAGAATAGAAGAGAGACACAGGGAAATGGAAAATGCCATCAAATCTGTCCAGATCGACCTGTTGAAGCTTTCACAGTCACATAGCAATACAGGCTATATCATTAATAAGTTGTTCGAGAAAACGAAAAAAGTCAGTGCTCACATTAAAGATGTGAAGACCCGCGTGGAAAAGCAGCAAACTCATGTTAAAAAAGTTGAATCCAAGCAAGAGGAAATAATGAAGAAAAACAAATTCCGCGTGGTAATCTTCCAGGTAAGCTTGTGCTTGTGTTCAGATTGATTAGTATAATCTCTTGCGTCCTTTAATTGCCAACACATCATATCAGAGGTTTCCAGAGTCACGCCTCAGCTATCATATATGTTAATGCAGTGGAGCTCGGTATCAGCAGAGATCTCGGAGTAAAACCATTTCTCTGTTAACTAATGTACTGTCTGTCGTCTCAGCGTGTTGAGCTTCTCAACCATTTAATGTAATATGAACTATGGCTTATACCTTAGGCTATTTCTTGCCTTGAAATTTAATCTTAGTAAGAGCCTTTGAGCATGTTAGCCTTATTAACTTGGTGCCTTGTCAAGCTTTGAGAATGTTAAAACTAGAAAGACCTAACAAATTTCATGTTATAAGAAAAACCTTTTGATCCCAAAATTTTATGTCAAAGAATTTGTTTTGAAGATAAAATTAGGAATATGCACAGGGATATTCAGTACCAAAGATTTATTAGATGTTAGAAAACTGTATACAGCATTCACATGGTTGTTCTTAGCTACTAATATTAATAGTAATTATTCCTCATAGTTAATATGTATAAGTGGTTATATTGAGATATTCCTTCTACTGAAATTAACCTGAAACTGAGCAATTTAGCAAGAATATACATTTATTTCCATTTGGGTTATTACTCCAAAAGTTTTCCTGAGTATTTATTTTGTCTATGTTTTTTGTTAGTATCATATTACCTATAATTGTATGTGACTAAGATTTCACCAAATCCTGGATGTTGGCATTTAAAAAATTATCTTCTATTTCTTAATGTAATTATGGTTTCTCTTTGAGCATATTTTCATCTTGATGACCTCTCTCATCATATAGGCCAAGAGTCTTCTGACAACTTTGGTTTTAATCGCCAAATTACCGTGAGGTATTTGGCCATTCCCTAGTGATAAGTCCCAGATTTCTATATATTGAAAATTCTCCAAACTATATTACTTGGATGTTCAATCAAGTCCACTCTAATCAGTCTTCATTCTGTTACAAAAATGGCCTTTTACCTGGACTTTTACATAAAAGATACCATTATATTTGGAAATCACCTATAATTCAACCGTATAATGTTCAATTATTGTAGTATATTCATTATCAACTCATGATACCTGTGATTCATAGGAGTTGCAACAAATAGATCCATATAACAAGTTTTTTTTTTTTAAAAAAAAAAAAACCAAAACCAAAAAAACCCTATCTGCTTAAGTTTGTTTTTAGGCCTAATTTTGCATTATTTGTTGTGCAGTTAAAGCAGAGTGTGAGATTCCTGAATTAAGCTGTATCTGATTCTTCATAGCAAGATTGGGAGTGGGTTTTTTTTTCCCCCTCCTAAGCAGTAATTACTCTTTGGCTCCTTCCTTTTCTAATTATACCTTCTCAGGCCATACCAACCCACATTGCGTTGCTGAAGCTACGCTCTGCAGCAGGTGTCAGGAAAGGAGAGGAATAATTTCACTGCTTCTAACTGATTCATCAGAGAGTTATGAGACGCCCACCTCTGCCTTTTTTTAGCTCCTGTATTCTCCAATCCTGTAGCCAAAGAATTTAATTTTAAATAAGTATATAAAAAAATGATTTGGGGGACACCTTCTTGACTATAAGGCTAAGTTTTATAATATGCTTAAGTATGATTTTTAAATATGTTTTTTTTTTTAGTTGAGTGTATTTTATATGGATCTCAAGAGTACAATTTCTTTAAGAAAGTTTAACCCATGGTTTAGTTAAAAATCACATGATCTTTAAAGTTTTGCCTGTTTATTTAGTTTTAGAAATAATCCCCAAGTACTTGGTTGGTTCCTTTGGCAGCTGTGGTCTGGACTGGCTCTCGGGGTCTTCAGTGTCTGTCATGTTCCCCAATCTAGTTCTCATCCTTACCTTCTTGACCCACTTGACACAGCTGATTTCTCTTTCTTATTTCGAAACGTCTTTCCTCTGAGTGTCTGGGGGTCTTACTGCTGAATTTCTCTTGCCTCATTGGCTACCTCTCATTTTTGTTCTTTCTAATTTACTTCTCCAAAACCAAAAATTTCAAAAAATGAAAAATTTTTATAACTTATTTGGCCATACGACCTAGCTTGACCTGAATTCATTGGTTGTAAAACCTGGCCTGAAATGGCATTATAATACTTATAATACCTATCCTACCCTAGTATGAATATTCATATATATATTTTTTGCAATGGAAGTGTTTCTCCCCAAGATCTAAATGGGAATATTATGTAGTATTTCAAAATCTGAACTGTAATTCTGAAACACATTTTGATTACAAAGAGTTTTGAATAAAACAGAGTATAAGACTCATTCACTCATTCTTTTGGTCTCATGACTTTTAATTTCATCTTTCTATTAATGACTCTTCAATTTACGTCTCTAGCCCAGACCGCTCTGAATTTCAGATTCATACTCAGCTACCTCTGCTCGCATGTCCAGAGAGCATTTCAAAGACAGTATGTTCAGATCCAATCCTCCCTCTCTAGGCTCTTTTTCCTGTTGTCTTCTCCATCTCAGTAGATGGCAAATCTGCCCTTCAGTTTCTCAAGTAGTTGAGGATCATCCTATAGCATCTAGCATTCCATGTCCATATTTAGTAGCAAATTCTATTGGCTTCTATCTTCAAAGCAGATCAGGAATCAAACTACTTCTCACCATCCCCTAGGGGGGATGACCACACTGCAGTTCCTTCTCCATTCTTCTCTTGGGATTTTAGGCACGCATGCACACACACCCAGTGTGAGTTTCAAGCTGCTGGGTCTGGTACTTGAACCGTGGTTGACTATATGGGAGTCCAGCATAACCATTATGCCATCTGCTGGTCACTCTGTTTTATTATTTTTTTCATAAGAAAGAGACAGAGTCGGACACCCCTAATATGATCCCCACCCTGTGATCCACCCCATAGTCTCAGCTTGCCTGGTTCAGGATTACGTGCTCATGTGGCAGGCGTACCCAGGGAGGCCCAGAACATGAACCCAGGGCCTGTCACACATGGCTCAGTTGTACACCACCACCTGGCCTGCAATTTTCAACAGAGTGGTCCTTTTATAATGTGGGTCAAATCACACCACTAATCTCCTTAAAACCTTTCTGTCTGAACCAGCAGACGGCATAGCAGTTACATCGCTGGACTCCCCACATGATTGACCCTAGTTTGGGTCCTGGACCTGGCGGCTTCAAAATCATGCTGGGTACATGTTCATGTGTGCTCAGGATCCCGGGAGGAAAGTGGAGAAGGGATTGTGGGGTGGCCATTTCCCTGGGGGTGATTTCTCACTTTCTCTCTCACTGTGTCTGTCTACCTGTCTCTCTTTCTGGCAAGCACACGTGTCCTATGGCTAAAAACCTCTCTTAAAAAAAAAAAAGTCTGTCCTACTCAGGATAAGAGCCACTGTCCTCATTGGACGCAGAGCGCTGAGATAGCGCTGTGCCACTCATCGGAGTCCACCTCCTGCTACCTCCCTTACCCGCTCTCTTCCTCTTGCCCCTTGATCACTCTGCTCTAGCCATGTTGTTGTTTCTTCATTCCTGTTGTTTTTCCGTCTTCCCAGATCTAAACTTGTCAGTAAGCTTATAGACAAGCTTCAGGTCTAGGCTGAGGTGTCATCTTAGTGAGACCTTTGTGACCACTGTATTTCAAATACTGCACTCCCTACTCACTGTGTCTCTCCCTTCTTTTTCTCACCTTAGCACTTACTGACATCCATTCTACTTGTTATACTTGTTTATTTTATTTGTTTATTTGTCTCTCAAAAATATAAGCTTATTTATTCTTCTCTTAACAGAAGCGTCTTAGTTCCCAGAACATTGGCTGGTACATGGTGGGTGTTTAGAAAGTATTTCTTGAATGAAGGCGTAAGCCTCTTTGGCTTAATCATTTTCAGTATACCTGCTATGTACAAGACTCTCTGGTGGATGGTGGGCATAAAATGTAAACAATTATCTTTGTTTTCAAGGAACCTATTAATTTCTGAAAGCCCCAGGGAGACCAATATAAATGAGTATATTTCTGATTGAAATTGTGGTGAATGTTATAAATTGTGTTGCGTACATATTCTTTTGGTGTAAATAGGATACAAAAATAACTACTTGAGGGAGTTGAGACACTTGAATTGATTTTTATAAGTTTTTATTTATTCTCGGGCCAGAAGGTGGCATTGGTGGTTAAGGTACTGGGTTCACACATGGCCGGCCACAGTTTGAAAATTATGCTGGGCGTGCGTTTGTGCATGCCCAAAATCCCAGGAGGGGGATGGAGGAGAAGGGATTGTGCTTTGGTCGTTCCCCCTGGAGGATGATTTCTCACTTTCCCTCTCACTGTCTCCCCCTGTCTCTCTCTGGCAAGCTCATGCACCCTATGGCAAGAATCTAAAAATAAATAAACAAATGAACACATTTATTCTGTGAGTGATAAAAAGCAACATAGCATTCTTGACCAGGAATTGACATTGCAATACCCCATCGCCCCCAGCTTCAGCCAGCCCTATATCATGGACACATGCTTGCCTGCTAGACTCAGGGAAGGCTCTGGATACAAACCAGTAACCTCATCTGTGTCTGTTTCACAGAGTGTGGCACTTTACTGCCATGCCACCAGCCTCTCTTAAGTAGTTTTTGAAGGAAGATTTTGTTACAAAACCAAAAAGAGGTGAAGTGGCATTTAAGATCTCAGAACCCACGTATACAGAGGTGGAGAGGGTTGAAAACATTTTGTGCATGAGGAATTGAGAGTGGTGTGTGTTAGTGGGCTAGAGAAGTGAGAAAGTAGGTTTCGCTCAAGCTTAGAGCCTTCTAAGCATACTGAAGAATTTGAGCTCTATCCTTTGAGTATTGATAAGCTCTCAAATACTTTAAAAGGAAGTAATCAGAGCTATGCTTTGGAAATGTTTCTTAGAAAATACTTGGGTGATATTCTGAAGGTACACGGATCAGTGAGGAGATCTTGCTAAGTTCAGGCCTGTGATGACAAAGACCTGAGTTGCATATAGGATGAGAGGGAGAGGATTATTGGGGTTCATGCTTCTGAGATTACTATCTTTTAAAGAATTATTTCACTTTATTTACTTAAAAAAAATTTTTTTTTGATCAGAGAGCAAGAGAAAGAGAGAGAAAGTGAGAAAGCAAGCTGCCAGATCCAGGACTCAAACCGCAGTCAGCCATGTGGGAGTCCAGCACCCCTAACCACCACGCCACCTGCCAGACCCCTGAAATTACTATATTATGTGGCACTGGGATGGGTGCTGGAACTGAGGGGTTCAGTAATGTAACTACAAGTGGAAATGATGGTGGATGGGTCTTGATTTATGGACCTGGTAAGTTTGAGGTTCCTGTGCTATGTTTCGGAGAAGTCAGCCCATCATGTAGACGTGTCTTCATCTTGGAGAAGGGGAAAGATGAAGCCATAATAGTTGTGACTGTCCTTACAATTTGGTTTGAAAGCATAGGAGTGGATGAGCTTGCTCAGGATGATCTTTGAGATAAAGGAGAGCAAAGGGCTAAGGAAAGAGATACCCTCAGAATGGACTGAGGATAAACAGCCTGTGGAGATTTGCAAGGTGTGGCCAGACGATAAAAGAGCCAGTCTCTAATGCAAAGGAAACACTCACTTGCTTTTTTTTTTTCTCTCCTGCAGGAAGAGATTCGGTGTCCAACATCCCTGTCTATTGTTAAAGACCGAAACCTAACCGAAAACCAGGAGGAGGAGGAGGATGTCTTTGATCCCCCAATAGAGCTCTCATCAGATGAAGAATATTATGTTGAGGAAAGCAGATCTGCCAGGCTTAGAAAGTCAGGCAAGGAGCGCATTGATAATATCAAAAAGGCATTTTCCAAAGAAAACATGCAGAAAACACGGCAGAATTTTGACAAGAAGGTGAACAGAATTAGAACTAGAATAGTGACCCCAGAGAGGAGAGAGAGGCTGCGGCAGTCAGGGGAGAGGCTGAAGCAGTCAGGGGAGAGATTTAAGAAATCTATTTCTAATGCAGCTCCTTCGAAGGAAGCTTTTAAGATGTATAGCCTTAGAAAAGCTAAGGACCGATCTGTGGCTGAGGGTCAGGAAGGTGGCAGGGAGATGGGCAGGGAGATGGGTGTGGACATCCTTGCCAGAAGTGAGCCCCTGGGCCCCATCAGCGAGCTCTACACAGATGAGCTCAGTGGGACCGAGCTCCAGGCAGCTAGGGCAGTGTATCCTCCCCACGAAGGAGGGGAGATCCCCACTCCTGAGCCTTTGAAGGTCACTTTTAAACCTCAGGTGAAAGTAGAGGATGATGAATCTCTTCTGCTAGACTTAAAGCAGTCATCATAAAGAGGAATTAAGTACAATTGGACCTTCTTATCAGCGGGTTCCACATCCACGGAGTCAACCAATCTCAGATGGAAAATATTTGGGAAAAACAAAAGTCAATAGTAAAGGATAATACACATTGAAGATATAGCAAGTAAACAAAGGTCTTCAAAAAGTTCATGGAAAATGTAGATTATGCAAAAGTTGCATGGATTTTAGCATTACTTAAACCGGAATAAACTTGTACTTAAAAGTTCTGAATTTTTTGAAGTTCCCTTGTGTTTATATAGCATTTACATTGTATTAGGTGTTTTAAGTACTCTAGAGATGATTTAAAGTATACTGGAGGATGTGCTGGGTTATAGGCAAATATAACATCGTTTTATATAAGGGACTTGAACATCCATTAGTTTTGGCACACTCAGGGAACCTGGAAACAATCTCCCATGGATGCCAAAGGATGACCATGTAGTTAGTATAAGTCTCCTTAATCATGTAGTTTTAGTTTGCATTGTACCATCATTTACATTTATATACTATATAGGAAAACATAAATGGTTTCATTTCTTATATTTTCTTTGAGGTTTTTGCCACAGGGTGAGTGTGCTCACTAGAGAGACAAAGAGAGAAGTGTGAGGGGGAAGGTGAGAAATCAGCCCCCAGTAGGGATGGCTACATTGCAAACCCATCTCTACTTTGCTCCTGGGATTTTGGACACACGGCGCGTGCACACACACACACACACACACACTCACACACACACACACACGTGCCTAGTTTGAGTTTCCAGCCACTGGGTCCAGGACTGGATCTGTGGTTGGCCATGTGGGAATCCAGCGCCTTAACCACCACTTCACCTGCTGGTCTTTTAGGTTCTAAAAATCTTAAAGATAACATCAGAATTACATATGTTTTCTAGTAGCTTTCTTGAGGATTCGTTTCTTCCCTTGAGCATATCTGATTCTAGCAGATTTTTTCCTTTATCACTCTTTCTCATGGCAGCTGTGGATTTTTAAATTCCTTTCTCTTGCCCACCAGAAAAATAGTATCCTAGTTTGGGCTAATTAGATGTTTGGTCATCTGGAACAAATGAAGGGCAAATTTGTGCCTATCAAACACAAGTAAACTCAAAATTTTGATCAAGATTAATGTAAATAACCTCAAAAGGGAATAAATAATGTGTGGATTATATCATCCAGGTATTCAGGTCAACAGATTCATTAGTAGATTAGCAGTCACGCCCTTTTCTGATGCTTTTCATAAATGGTTGATGTTCGGATGTGAGTGTTCATCTGTAGTATCATAGCTTTACTTACAGCAAAACACTCGGCAAGTCATCTGCTTATTCTCATTGATAAAAATGGAGCTGGTTAGCCTGTCCTGCTCTTTTGAAAGGACCGCTGGGAAGATCAAAGGAAACGGTCTGTATTCTGCGGGAATTAGAAGCACATTCAGATTACACAAGTCTCACTGGTTCCTTAAAAACAGGATTGCAATACTTAAATCATCTGAAAATGCCCTGAGCACAAAGCAGTCGGGTCCTAAGGTTGAACACAAACTAACGCTGGTCTTCAGAAGCCTTTTCCTACAGTCAAGAGTGAAAAAATAAATTTTAGAGTGACTACATTTTCGTCAAAGCCTGGGTTTTAGTTGGATCTTGAAAAGTCCCCAGGGGAATCCTTTTAAAATTTTCTTTTGCTATGTGGACTGTAGCAACGTTTGTTTGAGTGGCATAAGGCATAAACCTGTGTCTGTGTGGTCAGGAGGCCTTTGTAAAGCCAGCCCTGATGCAGTGCGACCCCAAACGTTTGTGTTTTCCAGAGTGAACCCTTCAGAGCCTGACTATCCAAAATAGTTTTCACAGGAGTCATCGTAGCTGAAAAGAGAAAGCCATATTCCAGTTACCTGTTAGCTTTAGATTGATCTGACCAGGAAGTAGATGATGTTTGTGAAGAAATAATAGCGTGTTTAAGTCATGTAACTTTTTGTTACGAAGGAAATGATGGAATTGTTGAATCTGAAGAGTTTGGACAACCCACGTCTTTCCTCACCTTCTGATCAACTTTGGATAATCATATAGTAGTGAAAAAATAATAAATGTACACATACACACACAGATGAACTTTTTAGTATTTGATGCCGTTTCCCAAATGTTTGGGTTTGGGTGTTTGCTTCAGCATAATTTCTTCCCCACTGTGCATAAAAACATGTTCATCTTGTTACCTTTTTATAGTGAAAGCTAAAATGTATATGACACTGGAAGATACTGTGAAAAGAAGATTTTTAAAAACAGTTTTATTATTCTTTAGATAGAACTTGGATGCCTGCTCATATATTTCCTTAAAAGCCATAATAAATTTGAATTGAAAAATACATTACCAAGGCTGAGGTCAGTTATCTTTACTAAAAATGAATGCAAGCAACAATGTGTAAATAAAGTTTGATACAGTAGCCCTTCCTGTATAAGTTTCTAGGTTAAGAAGAATATAAAGAAGTTATACGTTTTTTTTTTTTTCCCTAGCCCTATGAAGAGTACATATCAGGCTGAATTTTTTTTTTGCAAATATTACTGTTAAGGAATTAAAACAATGTTTAAATTAAATTTAATTATTATTTTATTTTTAATTTGCTATAGAACATGTGTGCTCACCAGAGAGAGACAGAGAGAGAGAAAAGATGAGAAAGCCAACTTCCAGGTTGAGCCACAGTCAGCCATATGGGAGTCCAGCGCCTTAACCACCATGCCACCTGTCAGGGAATTTTTGTAAAGCTATTTTACTTACTGATCCATTATATCACAAGACTTGACTACTTTTTTTCCCTCACAGAGTCTAATGGTCTGTCTCCTCCTGCCTCAGCCTTGCAGCCGAGACCACGGGTATATGCCACCATGCCTCATTCTTTTTCCAGACAAGGTCTGGCTATTCTGTTGCTCATGCCACCATCAAGCTTACAATCCTCTTGCCTCAGACTCCCAAGGTGCTGGGATTACAGGCACAAGCCACTGCACCCAGCCTTTGGATTGGACCAGGAATTGTATCTGGGCCTCCCATGAGATCCCAGCCTGCTGAGTACATTGTCTTAGCAGCACATGCCACTGTGGCTGGACCCAGGTTTGACATTTTATAGGTCATTTCCCCTATTGGTTTGTTTGAATTTGGATGAGGATAGAGTTATGTGGTCAACTCTTCATCGTAATAGACTTTGTGCTACCCAAAAACCTGAAAGCAGTTTTATGTCCCTGGAGGTTCACTGTAACCTTGTTCTGCTTTCTTGTTACTAGGATATTCCTTCAGGTTGCTTCAGGGAACTCGTGTGTGCCTGTGACCCTGGCTTCCTGGCTGGCTGGGGCTGGGGGTGGATTGCGATAATGGAATGCCTCTCTTTCCCACTCTGTTTCTTTAATGGAAGAAATAAAAATTAAATTAAAAAGAAAAGAAAGGATGCCCTGTTAACAGAGCAGCTCCAGACAGATCAGGTACTAGGGCTCTTGCATTTTTTCTAGCGAGAGAGGCAGACCTGCAGTTAAGCAGTAATAAACTGAGCTACAGAGAGTAAACTGGGATGCGGGTTGTGATGGGGAGTGAATGATTGCTAGTTTCTGGCTTGGCCAAGTGGCTATGGCCAGTCATTGAGACTGGAAACAAGATTCTGTGGTTCTGAGGCGGCACTCCCTTGATGCGCCTCTTACTCTGCTCTGACAGTCATGGTTACTGATCCCTGTACCTGAGGAACAAAAGGGAATGATACCTGTACCCTAGAAGTGCCCACACTACAGGGCTGTGTTTTCCAGCCGTTCTGAGGTGATCCTTTCCTGGCTCTAGCACAAGCACCTTGTCTCTCCACCAAGACTCCAAAGACTTGAGAAGCAGAACTGACTTGCAGGTCTAAGGCCACTGGTAGAGTTTCTCTTCCACCCAAGATTTTGCCAAGGTCAGGTCTCTACTTGCTTGTTGTGTGATTCAAAGAAAAGCTCCTGATTCTTAGGACGGTTTTTTTTTTTTTTTTTTTTTTTCTCGTTTTCCCTTATCTCATTTGTCGGTTGTCACCTGAGTATTCCAGCCAGAGCCGTGCTTCATTCCAGCTGATCTCACAATAAAAGCTGTTGTAATGCTACATTGTCCGAGGCCAACTTTGGATGTAACACATGTAGGCACTCAAACCAGCTGCTTCTGGTTGCAGCAAGAGTCTCCATCTCATCATGGGTTCTTTTGGTTTCATATCTACTGCCTCAGTGTTTATCACACTAGATCTGAGTCGTAGCATCAAAATTATACTAGGGATTTGAGATGGGTTTGATGTAACGCATTCTTTCCCTTTAAGAGTTCATTCAAAGATTGACAGCAAAATGAAAACCAAAGTGTCATTTACTGACTGGGCAAATTTCCATCGTATGTCCCAAAATGTAGGCCATCTGGTAGGTTCTGTTGGTAAATGTAGCTTAGACCCAAGACTAGAGATAGACCCTCCATTTTCCTTGGGGACCTATATGTTCTGGTGTAGTAGTCAGGAGGCAAGGTGTAGAGCTGAAGCAGAACCCATTGTATCAGCCAGCAGGGAAGCCCATGGGCTGCTTCACTCAGCCAGGGAGAGCAGTGGGAATGGAGAGCCTCCCCTTGGAGACCCCCACTCAAGATGCTAAGTAGCAAGAAGGCCAGGGCTCTGTGCCAGAAAACCTGCCACCTGAGTATAAGGTTCAGTTTGAAGCCACAGCCTGGTTTGTGCTTTTGAGGCCCAACGTACAGAGTTAAATGGAGCCCATTCAATATAGCTGTGACTGTTTCTGAGGCCTATTTTGAACATGCTAAATTGAGATGCTTATCTTCAGTGAGTATGGAATAAGGACCACATAGAGGGTAGACCAGTTGGATATTACAGATCACAATCCAGAGGGCAGGACTGGATGCATACCAAGCATAGTGAAATAGGGGGGTTTTCATGGTAAAATTCAGGCAGTTATACTTTGAAGTTAGTAGATAAAGATCTCTTAGTTGCCTAATATCTAAATCAAGCATTCTTTCTGAACAATTATTCTTGGATTGTCATTTTAAGAATGTATTCTAATAAGTCTGTGGCTGTCATTACTTTTGAAAGGGCAGGAATTCTTTATCTTCAAAGACCAGTTTCCATCCCCCAGATACACTGGGTTGTCAGAAAAGTCATAGCGCATGTTTGCATAGAAAAACAGAAAAACTTGTCATGACTTTTCTGATGACCCCAAAATTCACTTCAAGATAAGAGGAACACTATGTATTGTTCTGAGCTAGAATTTAGAACTACAGTGAGCACCCCAGTCTGGGTGGTTTGGCTCGGTTTCTTGCTGTGTGTTCATTAAGGCATTGGTCTTTGCAGAAGCTTGCCTGCAGCATGACATTGTAAAGCAGCCAAGTTATCCTAATAGTCTCATGGGCGAACATTCATCATTTATCAGGGTCTCATTAGACCTTTCATCTGAATGAGCTTTAAATTCTCTACAAACCATGGTTATATAGATACGTTGTTTTAGGCTAAAATAAAATCCATTGAAATGAGTGTCTCACTTTAATTCTATTAGCACCTTTCAAGTGGCCACATTTATTTGAAACCTTTCCATGGAGAAGAAATAAATTAAGAGAATTATGCATGGGATGTGCTTGGTTCTAGTTCAAAGCAATAGATTTCAGAGGGAAACATTCATATGCTTGTCAACTGTCAAGAAATGGGACTAGATTTTGTTTAACAGGCAAAGTATCTAAACAAACCATTGGTGGTGGGTTCATAAGGAAGATGTGCTGAAATTCCTTACTTGAAAGCCGTGTATCTTTCTCACATAAAAGGAAGTCAGTGGCATATCAGGCAAAAAAAAAAAAAAAAAGCATGTTGAAGACTAAAATCACTTAAGATCTACTAGTTATTCTGTACGTGGGTTCATAAGGAAGATGTGCTGAAATTCCTTACTTGAAAGCCGTGTATCTTTCTCACATAAAAGGAAGTCAGTGGCATATCAGGCAAAAAAAAAAAAAAAAGCATGTTGAAGACTGAAATCACTTAAGATCTACTAGTTATTCTGTACTAAAAAAAAATTCTTCTAATGATAATCTGTTTATGCATGGGGTTTAAGAAACACCTCCCCTCTGCCCCTCAAGCTCACACTCCTTTTTTCTTCCAGAATGACAGTACCTGCGACGGTAAAGGGGGAGGAGCTAAAGAAAGCTAAAATCGATTAGGGTCCAGAGGGGTCTGTGGCTCGTTTCTATAGTCTGATGAAAACTAAGCCATGTGAATATGGTGGATTGGTTTACATGTTTCTTCTAAATTGTGTGCAGAAAAAATGATTATATTTTTTTCCAGGGTTAGGATGCATAGGAATGGGGAGAATGGATGTGGAAATTGTGAATCTTAGTTATGAGTCTTCAAGGCAAAACACCAACTTTCTCAGCTGAATTACAGATCAAAGTCAGGACTACTCTAAGTAGTACACACTGAGGAATCTGGAGAGTGCTGATGGACTTTGTTATCACTGAAGACAAAGCTAAGGAAAATGGATTTCAAATGCAGGAAAAGGGATTGAGTTATCTACAAAGAAAGGCTCATACTCTCCAGCAGTGTCTCCCTCCAGGGAGATTTTTTTTTTTTAGAGAAAGTTTTGCTATCGGGCATGTGCCAGAAAGCTACAGAAAGCGAGACAGAAAGTGAGAAATCACCCCCTCTGGGGGGTGGCCATGCCGCAGTCCCTTCTCCATTCTCTTCTCAGGATTTTGGGCACACACACGCATCCAGTGTGAGTTTTAAGCCACTGGGTCCCTGCCCAGACTTGAACTGCAGTTGACTACGCGAGAGTTCAGCGACATAACCATTATGCCATCTGCTGGTCCCTGGGAGGCTCTAAGAATTAAACAATCTCTTATTTGGAGGCAGGGTAGTAAATGAAGTGCCTAGAGTTGTGTGCTTGCATCATGTTTCTTTTATTGCCCAGGTTTTCACAATGGGAAGCCATGATTGTCATATTCACATAGCTCTCTTTATAAAGCCTTTTACAGTATTGTGCATGCTTCCTTTTGGGATTCTCTGAGATAAATATAAGGGACTTACTTCTCATCAATAGAATGATGTCTTTTTTGGGTGTAGTAGTGATGAAACTGGGCCCACATGGAAAGTCCTGGGTTGTATCCTGGGACCTCTCTGAGCGTTTGGCATTTGTGCATGTGGACTTGCTCCAGGCCGTCTGAGACTGAGGTGGATTGCAGCATGAAGACACTGTTGGGGGTGCCTATCTCTCTACTTCTATTTATCATGGAAGAAATACTAGTTTGTTGGAAAAGTCATGACAGTTTTTTAAAAAAGGAATTACTTTATTTAACTTTATGTATGTATGTATATATATATACATAGATATTAATTTAACCAGAGGGACAGAGTGAGAGAGAGAGGAAACGTGAGAAAGCAAGCTGCCAGGTCTGGGACTCGAACCATAGTTGGCCACGTGGGGATTCAGTGCCCTTAACCACGATACTATCTGCTGGCCCCATGACACATTTTTGCATAGGGAAATATATTAAAGAATGCGCCACAACTTTTCCAACAACCCAATAAACTAATAAACTTTAAGAAAAATGAAATGTCTTTTGTATCTTCCAGAGTTCAATGCCTTCTTTAAGATATTTAGTAAATATTTACTGAATGAAAACAGATGAATGACTCTGAATTTTGGCCTCCTTTTCCCTGAAAACCTTTAAATTAAGGTCATTTATTGATGAGTATTGAGCCCCTCCTAGAAGCCTGGCACTGTTGCAGGCTCTGGCAGAAAAACTTTGAGTGAGACAAAGTTGCTGCTTTCTGAAAGTTTAACATTCCAGGAAGACATTGAACTATAAGTTGGGGCCAGCAGGTGGTGTGGTGGTTAAGGTGCTGGATTCCAAGGGCCTAGGACATCTGAAGATTTTCCAGACTTCACCCTCCTGCCCCCCAGGTCTAGCCAGGACAAGCCAGTCACCAGCCATATACACCTGAGTTCTGTAGACCTGTTTCAGGGACATTTGAAGGTTTCTGCCCAGACTTCATGCTCCTGCCCCCCAGGTCTAGCCAGGTACAGCACCCTGTTTATTCTCTCTGTTTCTCTCAAACTTTTTTATTTCCTTTAAAAAATGTTTAACTTCTTAGCTCCTGCTGCTCCTTTATTTTGCTAGTTCTTACCTTTCCCTCCTCCCACATAGGACAAGGCAATCACCAGCCATATACATATTTGAGTTCTGAGCAACTCATTTCATGTGGTGCCCTAGCTTGCCACACAGTTTTTATATTTTGATTTAAATTTTTTTCTTTTTGCTTTTATCTTTGTTTTCTTTTCCTTTTTCCTTTACCTTTTCTCACTTTTCTGCTCAGTCTCCACACACTCAGTTTCTACAGGTGTAGGTGTACAGTAGCCAAAAATTTGAATACTTTTAGGGTCAGGGTAATCCTCATATTCCATGAAATCTGCTGCATAAAGGGAGAAAAACGGTATTGCTTAGAGTTTGCAGATCACCTCCTTCGGCATGCCACTGAATGCTCAGATTTAACTCCAAAAATTAGGAAAAACTGTATAATCCATCAGATGACCAGAAATCACTGCAGAGGCACAAGAAATATGAGAAGTTAAGAAAATCTCTCCACTAAGGGAAAAGAATAACTCCTCATCACCACAGGCAATACAAGGGAACTTGTGGAAATGTCAGATAAAGAATTTAGAATATTCATAGTGGCAAAGCTAACAGAGATGCAAGAGAAGAGAGAGAATGAACTCCAGAAGATGCAGGAGAAAAGACACTGAGTTGCAGGAGGTGAGGAAGTTCTTCCATGATCCAAAAGAGGAGATACATAACATAAAAATCAAATAGAATTGTTAGACATAAAGGCTGTAATACAGGAAATCAAAACATCCTTGAAAGTATTAAAGGAGATTAGACTATGCAGAAGATAGAATCTCAGATGTAGAAGATAGAACCTTTGACCTAGAAAAATTCACCAAAAAGTCTGAAAAAAAAATAACCCCCCAAATGAGAATAATATACAAGTAATACTAGATACCATTAAGTGCCCAAACATCTGGATCATCAGAATCCCAGAAAGGTGAAGAAACTAATCAGGGGATTGATAATCTATTCCATGAAATCTTGGAAGAAAACTTTCCAAACCTAGAGAGGCATACAGATGTCCAAACCCAATAAATACAAAGGACCCTACATAGAATCAACCCAAGAAGATCTTCCCCAAGGCACATCATAGCCAGATTGACCAAAACCATAAACAGAAACAAGATACTAAAATTGGCAGGAGAGAAATGTCAAGTTACTTTCAAAGGATATCCCATCAGGTTAATATTGGATCTCTCATTGGAAATAATGTAAGCAAGGAAAGAATGGGAAAATACATTCAAAGCGTTAAGTGAAATCAATTTCAACCAAGAATACTATACCCAGTAAAATTATCCTTCATATGGGAAGAACAGATAAAAACATTTGCAGATAAACAAAACCTGTAAGAATTTATTAACACCAGACCAGCTCTCCAAGAAGTGCTAAAGGGTGTGCTATACCAGGAAAACTAAAGTCAGACACAAAGAAAATAAGAATACAAAAAGCAACTAAGAGGGACCAGCAGTTAGTGTAATGGCTATGTAGCTAGACTCCCACGTAGTCAACCGCAGTTCGCGTCCTGGACCCGGTGGCTTAAAACTCACACCGGGAGTGTGTGCGTGCGTGCCCAAGATCCCGAGAGGAGAATGGAGGAGAAGGGATTGTGGTGTGGCCATCCCCCCTGGGGGGTGATTTCTCGCTTTCTGTCTCTCTGTCTCTCTCTGTCTGTCTGGTGAGCACACGTGCCCTATAGTGAAAACCCCTAAAAAAAAAAAAAAAAAAAAAACCAACTAAGAGAATGTTCAAGTCCAGAAAGATCAACAATAATTTTGAGTGTTAACTTCTAGAATTTAAATGGAAAGATCAGACCACAGTAACACTGCAAATTTAATAGTAGATTAATTTCAGGGTACTGAACTGGTGAAATAGAATTTTTACAACTTTTGACTAAAATACTACTGATTTTCTTGTGTGCTTTGTTATCCACATTTTAGGATTTTAGTCTTCTCTTGAACTGTTGATAGGTTCATCTATTTATTGTTTGAACTGAATCTTAACCTTTCTCCTGGCTTTAAATCTTAAGCAAATTTCTCTTAACATTTTTTTGATTTTGATCTATTAAACTAAAACTATTTTTCTTGAAATAAAAAAATAGCCATATAATGACTGCAGTAAGCTATAGAGCCCCAGGTAGGTGAACTTTATAGTATGTTCATTCTACTCACTGAGGTTTATGCCTAAAGTCAGATACGCACTCATGGATATGTGTACATCAGCTGTGCTTGCTGTTGGAAGTATTTAGATAGATTTAGATCTTTAGTGAATCAATAGAATGTGAAAAAAGGGGAGGCTGTGGAAAACAACTGTAGATACCAGAGACAGTGTATCTAAGGGTGGGAAATAGTAGAGGTGAGAGACAAGGAATCAATGGGGGCGGATGCACAATATATAAGAAACAAGAAATGGAAAATGACTTGTTGACAATAACATGTGTGGCAGTATTCCTGATAGAGCCAATATACAGTGTATTCTGGATGGAAAACCTCATTTTGTATACTGTAATCATGTACAGTGAATGAATGTAAATAAATTTAAAGTAAAAATTAAAAAAAAATAGAAAAAAAAAAGGCACTGCACTCCCACATGGCCATCGCAGTTTGAGTCCTGAACTTGGTGGCTTGTGTTCTCACTTTCCCTCTCTCTGTCTCTTTCCAGTAAGCTCATGTACCCTATAGAAATTTAAAAAATAATGCTAATAAATAACATTAAATTCTTTAAAAAGTAAGTAAATATGTGGTAGGTGGTGACAAGTGTTATGAAGAACAATAAGTCAGGTAAGGGGATAAAGCATTGTGGGTGTGGTCATACAGGCTGGCATGATATTAGAGAGGCTGCTTGGGAAAGCCTCTCTGAGTGTGGCCATAATATCACAAATCTAGTAAAAGACTCAAATACACAGGTTTCTGGGAAGTCTCAGGTGTGTTCAGAAGATAGTGGCTGAAGTGAGGATGGGAGAGGGAGGAGTGGGCATTATAGGCTGTCCTAAGGAATTCTGTTTTTACTTGGAATGAAAAGGGAGCCACCTATTAGATCATGCTCAGTAGAGGAATGACATGATCTGTTAATACTTTATTGTTATTTGAAAAACCAAACCACTATGTTCACCCAAAGAACTAACTGCAGCTTCTGTCTTAGTTCACACTGCAAAGGAAATCAACCCAAAGCAAATTATCTTTGGTTCCACCTTTGCTCACTAAGGCCCTCTCCCTGGCCTAAGAAACCCATTGCAGCTCAAGGCTGACATCTAGTGGATATTTTTGTAATTGTTTATGCACTTGTATGGAATCCATCAGTTCTTAAAAAGAGGGTGAGATTTAATGTAGAAAATCACAAGATGAAAGGACAACCACAATTTTAGTAAAATATTACAGCGAACTTTCATCTTGTTCTGTGGCTCATATTGGAGATGTCTGCATTTCTCTAGTATATGTTTGTTCCAACTGGTGGACTCAGCTGCCAGAAAATTAGGGCTGTAAAATCATGGGTTGCTACAGGGAAGAGTAGGATTATCAGGTGGGATTCACCCGGAGCAAGAGCCCTGGTTCTAGGGCTGGTCCTCAGAAGGTAGCTGTGGTTTGCTGTATGGGGTCTAAGGGTGTGTTGTGTTCTACCCCTGGGGTTGAGTCAGTTTGGCATTGATTTACAAAGGGATCTGATGTGTAGGGCATGGTGGGATAAAATTCAAGACAGGAAATACTGAAAACCATGTGAGATTGGTGTTTCCCAAAGCTTAGGTGAGGTATGTCCTTGTATCCATCAGTCATCTGGCTTCACAGTTTATGCTGCTAATTATAGATTTGCTAGCACTTGCAAAAATTACACTCTCTGAATTTCACATTGTAAGTAGTATCCATTTTTTAAAAGAATTATTTATTTAATTAAATTAATTGATTGATTTTAATTTGGAGAGAGAGAACGAGAAAGCAAGCTGCCCGGTCTGGGACTCAAACCACAGTCAGCCATGTGGGAACCCAGTGCCTTAACCACCATGCCACCTGCAGATCCCAGTAATACTCATTTCTTAAAGATGTCATAGTAAGACATTATGCATAGCATGTAACACTGGTATTGTTATTTTTAAAGAGATTTTTATTGCTATAGGGCACGTGCACTCAATGGAGAGACAGAAACAGAGACAGAAAGTGAGCAATCACTTTTCTGTGGGAGATGACCACACCACAATCTTTTCTCCTCCATTCCTTTCTCAGGATTTTGGGCATGCATGTATGTGTGCCTGGCGTGAATTTTAAGCCTCCAGGTCTGAGACTCGAACCATGGTTGAGTATGTGAGACTCCAGCGACGTAACCTTTACACTATCTTCTGGCCTCAACACTGGTATTTAGTAAGCAGTCAATAATGGCTAGGTGTTACTATTGAGAGGAACCACAAGTCTAGAGAGAAATGACCAGGCTATTGTAATAATAATGTGTACATTACAATAGCACCCCCACCCCTGCCACCACTAACATTAGCGGAATACAGCTTTAAACCATTCTGTATATCTGTGTACTTCATTTTATCTGCATTGACTGTGGGTAGTTGAATATTCTGCTTAACTAAGATATATCATTTATAGTACGTGAAGATTAAAACTGTTCAGTGGCTTTCATAATTTTTAGGAAAAAATTGTCCTACTAGCTCTACAGGGTCTGGCTCCTGCCAGCCTCTTCACCCTCATCTTTCATTATTCTTCTCTGTCAATTTCTACATTCCAGACACGCTGGCCTTTAGGGTCCTCTAGTGCCTTGCCCCACCTGTCTCAGGGCCTTTGCATAGGCAGTTCCCCTTGTCAATATCTCTGCCACTCCCACCTCACCTTAAAAACAAACATATACCTAATTTGCACCCACTGTCTTGCAGATTCCAGTTCAGATGATACTTCAGGGAAGCTTTCCCTGTCTCTCACTTTACAACCTGCAGGGGCAAGGCTCCCCTGTCATATGGCCTCAAGAACATTTATCATAGTTTAAAAGTCTATCTTTGGGGGACCAGCAGTTAGCGTAATGGCTATGTCGCGTCCCATGTAGCCGACCGCGGTTCGAGCCCTGGACCGGTGGCTTACACTCACGCCGGGCATGTGTGCGTGTGTGCCCAAGATTCCGAGAGGAGAATGGAGAAGGGATTGCAGCGTGGCCATCCCCCCGGGGGGGTGATTTCTCACTTTCTGTCTCTCTGTCTCTCTCTTGTCTGTCTGGCAAGCGCACGTGCCCTATAGCAAAAACCTCTCC
>NW_006159624.1:21560-28512 GCF_000334495.1 Tupaia belangeri chinensis
CAGCCCTTGCTAATGTGCCAGTGGTAGTGTTTGTGTGGACTGGCTGTAGCATTGGCTGCACCTGGGTTCTTTTTAAGCCTGGAAACTCTCAGGAGCAATACTACCCATGTGCCTTTCAGGCACAGAGAGTAACTCGGTACAGCTGGGGCTGGATATGTAAGTAGTATCCATTTTTTAAAAGAATTATTTATTTAATTAAATTAATTGATTGATTTTAATTTGGAGAGAGAGAACGAGAAAGCAAGCTGCCCGGTCTGGGACTCAAACCACAGTCAGCCATGTGGGAACCCAGTGCCTTAACCACCATGCCACCTGCAGATCCCAGTAATACTCATTTCTTAAAGATGTCATAGTAAGACATTATGCATAGCATGTAACACTGGTATTGTTATTTTTAAAGAGATTTTTATTGCTATAGGGCACGTGCACTCAATGGAGAGACAGAAACAGAGACAGAAAGTGAGCAATCACTTTTCTGTGGGAGATGACCACACCACAATCTTTTCTCCTCCATTCCTTTCTCAGGATTTTGGGCATGCATGTATGTGTGCCTGGCGTGAATTTTAAGCCTCCAGGTCTGAGACTCGAACCATGGTTGAGTATGTGAGACTCCAGCGACGTAACCTTTACACTATCTTCTGGTCCCAACACTGGTATTTAGTAAGCAGTCAATAATGGCTAGGTGTTACTATTGAGAGGAACCACAAGTCTAGAGAGAAATGACCAGGCTATTGTAATAATAATGTGTACATTACAATAGCACCCCCACCCCTGCCACCACTAACATTAGCGGAATACAGCTTTAAACCATTCTGTATATCTGTGTACTTCATTTTATCTGCATTGACTGTGGGTAGTTGAATATTCTGCTTAACTAAGATATATCATTTATAGTACGTGAAGATTAAAACTGTTCAGTGGCTTTCATAATTTTTAGGAAAAAATTGTCCTACTAGCTCTACAGGGTCTGGCTCCTGCCAGCCTCTTCACCCTCATCTTTCATTATTCTTCTCTGTCAATTTCTACATTCCAGACACGCTGGCCTTTAGGGTCCTCTAGTGCCTTGCCCCACCTGTCTCAGGGCCTTTGCATAGGCAGTTCCCCTTGTCAATATCTCTGCCACTCCCACCTCACCTTAAAAACAAACATATACCTAATTTGCACCCACTGTCTTGCAGATTCCAGTTCAGATGATACTTCAGGGAAGCTTTCCCTGTCTCTCACTTTACAACCTGCAGGGGCAAGGCTCCCCTGTCATATGGCCTCAAGAACATTTATCATAGTTTAAAAGTCTATCTTTGGGGGACCAGCAGTTAGCGTAATGGCTATGTCGCGTCCCATGTAGCCGACCGCGGTTCGGAAAAAAAAAAAAAAAAAAGATGCTGTGGGACTTTACCCCTCCCCTCGATTCTCCCACAATGATCTCAAGATAGTAGTAAATTAAAGACCTGTAGAAGTTCCAGAAAACCAGGCTTGCTGGCTCTTAAATTTAAGTCTTTCATTTAATTCCCTACTGGGAATTAGTGTGTTACAAGCTGCAATTACTTATCTCTAGTAATTTTTTAGACTCGAGGCCAGCCCTTGCTAATGTGCCAGTGATAGTGTTTGTGTGGACTGACTGTAGCATTGGCTGCACCTGGGTTCTTTTTAAGCCTGGAAACTCTCAGGAGCAATACTACCCATGTGCCTTTCAGGCACAGAGAGTAACTCGGTACAGCTGGGGCTGGATAGGTCTTATTTTAGGACATGTGACAGCTGCCTATCCTTGCTCTCTTAAACTTGCCTTCTGAGGCAGCTCTCCTGAAAACCCATGGGGACAGGAACATAAACCATGCTCTTTGGTGTCCTTCCTGCAGTTGTGGGGAACGTGCTTGTGTATTTTCCCCAATACTTTAGGTTATTACCATTTCCTCCTTTCTCTCCTGGCCTGCCTAAGCACTTCTCAACTGTCTATTGCATGCACTCTTGCTCTTCCTCTAGAAGGTTCCCAGGTGAAGGCCGATATGAGCTGGTTATCAATTTATGGCCTCTCAGCTTCAAATCCGCCTTGCCCTGCCTGCGCACCTGTTTCTCCTTTGCTAGCCTGTGCGATGCTAAATTTCGTCAGTAGAGGGCGCAGGAGAGACACTGGAGGAGGAAGGAGTTTTTGCTCTGATTGGGATGCTGGGGTCTCCGCAGACCCTGCAGTGTGCTGGGCTTCCCCAGGGCCCACCTCCTGCTCGCAGCTTCCCAGACAGTAGACTCCAACTCCTGAGGCTCACCATGGCCAGCAGCACTCCATGGCCAGAAGCTTCACAGGACACCCCTTGCCCTGCGTGGTCCCATGTCTGCAGTTACTTCCTTTTGCATCGCTTACCCCGGCTCCCTAGAGGGTAAGTTCCTCCATCTTGGCTTCTCTGCCATTGTGAGAGGCCCTGAAGGTCCCTCTCCAGCAAGGCCCAGGTCTCAGCCCTTGGAGCAGAGGGTTGTATCTGTTCTTGTATCTGTTCTGCTTATATTTTATATGCTTTTCTTTATTTCTTACAAACCAAATCTCCTGTGAAATAACTACTAACTCTTGATAAGTCTTCCCTGTTCAAATTGCTGCACAGTTTACTGTCTCTTGATTGGACCTTGATTGCTGTCATCTCTTTTGAATTGTTAGTCTGGTTATGTGATGACTCCTTGCTTAAAACCATTTTATAGAGCCAGTGTAGTGTGTAAGGCACTGGATTCCCACTTGGCCAACTATGATTGGAGTCCCAACCTAGCAACTTGAAAACCATACTGTGTGTGTGTGTGTGTGTTCATGCACCCAAAATCCCCAAAGGAGAGAGAGACAGAAGAGATTATACCATCATGCCCTCTGGCGGGTGTTTTCTCACTTTCCCTCACATGTGCCCTCTGGAAAAATACAAAACAAAATAAAAACGAAAGTCATTTTATGGTTTCACTCCACTTATTGGATAAAGGGGAGAAAAAGAAAACAAAATACAAGCTTTTCATGGTTTCTGAGGCCCTGCACCATCTGGCATCTCTTTTCCTCCTGGCTCTATCTTTTTTTTTTTTTTTTCCCCTGAGGTTTTTGCCTTAGCACGGGTGCACTTAGAGAAAGAGAGAGAGAGGGAGGAAGGGAGGAGAAGTGAAAGATCATCCGCACACATGTACACACGTTTTTTCAGGTGAGGCCAGCAGGTGGTGTAATGGTTAAGACAAATGTGGAGTGTTTTTCAAGCCACTGGGTCAGGACTTGAACTGCAGTCAGCCGTATGGAAGTCCAGCGACATAACCACTACACCATCTGCTTCCCCCTCCTGGTCTTATCTTGTACCAGAGTTCCTTCACAAAGATGGGGGTGAGGGTGTTTACAGATACTGTTTCTTCCTTTGGAATAATTTTCCTTCATTTTTGCACTTGGAAGTCTCTACTCATCTCAGGCCCCAGTTTAATCCTCTTACATCTGGAGAAGTGATCTTCACTTTCCCTGCCTAAAATGAACCCCCCTCCCCCATTCTCAGAGCATGATGTACATTTCCTTAAGACCATTTTTTCATGGTTGTAACTTCACATGTTTGTGCAATTTTAAAGAAGTTTATCCCATTTATTTCCTTAATGGATGAGAGAGAAAAACAGAGGGAGACAGTGCCCCCAATGGGGTCTTGACCCAGCAGTCCACCCCTAGCCTTAGCCGTGGATTACGGGCAAACATGCACGACATATTCAGGAGGTCTCTGGACACAAATCTGGAACCTTTCCATGTAAGTCAGCTTCACAGAGCACTGGGCTTTACCACTGTGCCATTGTCTGGTCCTGGGCAATTTTAAAAATTAGAATTTATTTAATTTCTAGGACCAGCAAATGGTATAATGGTTATGTCATTGGACTCCCATGTAATTGACCGCAGCTTGAGTCCAGGACCTAGCAGCTTGAAACTCATGCCAGGCGCGTGTGTGCACGTGCCCAAGATCCTGAGAGGAGAATGGAGGAGAAGGGATTGTGGAGTGGCCATCCCGGGGGGCGGGGCGTGGGGGGGGATTTCTTGCTTTCTATCTGTCTCACATGCCCTATAGCAAAAAACCAAAACCCAAACCAAACAAACAAAAACTCTCAAAAAAACAAAACAAAACAAAATGTATTTCCTCTCCCTTCAGGGCAAGGGACCATGGCTGTTTTAGGCATTCCAGCTTGTTCCAGTTGTCTTGGTGCAACAATTTCACTATCCATACTACACTTTGCCACAAGATGGCAGGAGAATACACTCTGGTGTTTGATTTCCTCTGAGGAGGAGTTGGTGCTTCAGGTTCAAATGCTTTGGAGCCAGATGAGAATTTCTTTGAAGAGAGATTGTCATATATTACAGAAGTTCCCTCTGAAAATGTCTTCTCTTCATAGAACAGGCAGTGGCTCCATCAGGAACACTAACAAGCAAGAGAGTTCTCTTCTGGGCCCCTTTTAATTACACTATTAGGGAGAGCATGAGAACCCCGAGCTTTGAGTCACATGGGAAACTAGGGACACAGGAGGAGTATTTACTGTTCCTCTCCTCAGACTTGGTTTTGCAAGAACTAATTTTGAGTTTTACAGCAAGAAGTCAGTAAACTGTGGCCCTAGGACAAAATCTGATTTCCTGCCTGTTTTTGTAATAAAGTTGAGTTGAAGCATAGCCATGCCTATTTGTGGACCTATCATGTCTTTCACACAGCTATGGGTCATTGTGACAAAGCCCATATGGTTTGTAAAGTCAAAAATATTTATCTGCCCCTTTACAGACAAAGTTTGGGGACGGCTGATTTAGAGGGACTTCTTAGAAGCCTTATAATATCTAGTTAGCATTTAGCTGAACTAAAAAAAAATTAAAAAAAAATCTATTTATATATTTCTTGTGCACAGCATAAACATGTGCATGGCGTATTCAGGAAGTCTCTGGACGTGAACCTGAAACCTTTCCATGTGGGCCAGCCACCAGGTTCAGGATTCGAACCACGGTTAGCTATGTGGGAATCCAACGCCTTCACTACCATGCTACCTGCTGGCTCCTAGGTGACTTTTCTTAAAAAGCAGTGATTTGACCCTTTGGGTAAAGACCTTATTTATTTTTCCCAAGTAGAAAACTTCCTGGGTAGAATAATATGGATTCATCGAGGTTTCTTATAAATTTAAGTCAGAATTACATGTATCGGTTCTTTTCAGGAATTACATGTTTAAATGTACTGTATATTTTCCTTCACATGGAAAAGAAAAGGCACGTATTAGGTGAGTTCCTTAGCATGCCTTCCCGTAGCAGGACTGGGAAATCCTTGTTATACTAATGACTTCATTTGTCAAGATACCAATTGAAGGCCCCGTAGCTATTTACCTTTCATCGAAGCCATGTTCTTGGCATGGATGGTGTAACTTATTTACAAGTTGGTAAGTGTTCATACGTTGCTGAGTCAGAACCATGTTAATTCATTTTGCAAGTTTTACTCAGTTAAATACACTTTATACAGATTCTCCTCCTGCCAAACCTTTCCCGTAAGGAAGTGGATGTTGCTTACAGTTTCTTAGTGTTCTTATACTAGCAAAAGAAGCAAAAGAGGCAAATTCGAACCAAACTAGTGATTTTTTTTTTTTTTTTGAGCACACTCAGACAAGAGATTAGCTGGACTCTTTTAGATCCCTTGAGTTTATGTAGATAATTGTGTAGCTCCTGGGAAAGGCTGTTTCTGGCAAGGTCTGCAAAAAGAAGTTGCCAGCAGGGAAAACTCTCAGCTTTTGAGTATTGGTGGAGAACAAAGTGGGTGGGCTGTCTCCCCTCCTCTCAATGGTACCGTTATTTAGAGAAGAATTTTCAGGCATGTAGAGGAAAGCCTTTTTTATATTCCAAAGTAATTATGGAATGAGATTTTTCCTGACTGCCTAAGGAAGGGAATTGGGCATGGAAGGGTGTCAGAACTATTATCTTGATCATATCCTCCCAGAATCCCCTCTGTATTGTAAATTTATTTTTAAAGTATTATGTTATTTAATTAATTTATTTATTGAGAAGTTTTTGCTACAGGGTGCTTACGCTCGCCAGAAAGACAGAGACAGACAGAAAGTGAGAAATCACCCCCAGGAGGGATGGCCATGCCGCAATCCCTTCTCCTTCTTTCTCCTCTTGGGATCTTGGGCATGCACACGTGCCTGGCATGAGTTTAAGTCACTGGGTCCGGGAGTCGAACTGTTGTGGTCGACTACATGGGAGTTCAGTGACATAGCCATTATGTTAACTGCTTGTCCCTTTTATGTTATTTTTGAAACTTTTTTTTGTATTTGTTGTTGACAGCTGTATTTCTGTGATTTATATTTAAAGGATTTCAGTGTTTAATTTCAATTATTTAGTGTTCCGGAGTTTTTAATCCTGATTCATGCCTCAGTATGCTAATTTCTTCAAGCACTTTTAACAATGAAGGTATGTGTGTTATACATTTTCTGTATATTCTGCACATTTGCATACGAGAATAATATCTTTATATATTAGAAAAAGGAGTCTGAGCATAACGTTTTTGACCCACAACTATTTTTTTTGGGGGGGAAAAACCCACTATAGTAGTATTGAAGGTATTTTAAAAAATGTTAAATTGTGACTCTGATACAAATATAAAATGAACACGTATGAAGATTTTATTTAACTTATTAGTTAATGAAGGATCCAGAAAGATATCAGAATTGGTTCAAAGGGCAATTCAAAGAACCACATATTATATAGGCAAATAAGAATGGGGAAGAATTTATAAATAGATGCAAAACGGGTCTAAGAGGCGATCAATTATATTCCACTAGACACAATTAATTTGCATTTTTATGGACAAGAGTAATTTACATTATTCTCTATTTTCTACAACTTACAGAATTGTAAAATAGCTCAAACACAAGGGAAGGCTTATAGAAGCTGAAAAGATATACTAGACCCACACTCCGTAACCTACTTGGGTCACTTCAATGTCTTTAA
>NW_006159624.1:28543-37335 GCF_000334495.1 Tupaia belangeri chinensis
TTCCCTACCATAATAACATTAGTGCTTAGGATGTTACGTATAGTTATAAACACATGAATCTTCAATATATAAACTATCCCCTAATTATCTTTATTTTAGAGATGAGAAAATGGAGACATTGAGGTTTGAATTTGCTCATGAATGAAGGAGCCGTAATTTGAAAATAATGCGTACGCTATCTTATATTTGTAAAATACATGCATATAGAATATGTAACATGTGTATGGACAAACATATTAGAAAACAAACAGAAAGTGAGAAACCACCCCCTAAGAGATGGCCACGCCACAATCCCTTCTCCTTCATTCTCCTCTCCGGATCTTGGGCACGCACGCACACAAACGCGTCTGGCATACTGCAGCCGACTATGTGGGGGTCCAGCGATGTAACCACTATGCCTTCTGCTGGTCCCAAACAAAGTGATCTGTATCGCTGGCTTATGGGACACCCATGATTTGTATATTAAGAAAAAAGGAAGTTGCAGAGTAATGTGTATAGAGTTCTTCTCTCTCTCTCTCTTTTTTTTTTTCTTTAGATTGATTTTATTTCTACACAAACTAACCTGGAGCAACAGGAAGTCATTTATCACTTTGGAAAATAGCTGGGAGTTTTTCATAAAGCTAACATACTTTTTTTTTTTTTTTCTTTTTTGGAGAGATTTTTGCTATAGGGTGCATGTGCTCGCCAGACAGACAGAGACAGAGAGACAGAAAGCCAGAAATCACCCCCAGGGGAGATGGTCACGCCGCAATCCCTTCTCCTCCATTCTCTCGGAATCTTGGGCACGTATGCACATGCGCCCGGTGTGAGTTTAAGCCACCGGGTCTGGGACTCTAACCGCGGTCGACTACGTGGAAGTCCAGCGACATAGCCATTACACTAACTGCTTGTCCCGCTAACATACTTTTTAAAAATTTGCCAGATGGTGTATGCAATCACCAAAGACAGGGGGAGAGGGAGAGAGCATCCCCAAAGGGGTGTGTCATTCTGCAATCCCTTCTCTCCCTTTCTTCTATCCCATGGGATTTGGGGCACACATGCACACCCTGAGAGTGTTTTTCAAGTGACTAGTTCTGGGATTTGAACTGCATGGTTGGCCATGTGGGATCTGGCTATCTTTACCATCTCGCCACAGA
Organism: Tupaia belangeri chinensis; assembly: GCF_000334495.1. Taxonomy (NCBI): domain Eukaryota; kingdom Metazoa; phylum Chordata; class Mammalia; order Scandentia; family Tupaiidae; genus Tupaia; species Tupaia belangeri. The sequence goes on from NW_006159624.1 coordinate 29,680, forward strand.
GCTGGTCCAATATGAAATATATTTTTACCATAATGTATAACAATCACACTCTTTAGTATTTACCCAAATGAATTAAAAACAACTCTGTGTGCGCGCTTGTGCATGTGTGTGTGTGTGTTTTCCATTTTTTTCTATAGGGCATATGCACTCACCAGAGAGAGAAAAAAAGTGCAGAATCACCCTTTAAGGGGAATGACCATGCTGCAGTCCCTTCTCCAATTTCCTCTCGGGATTTTGGGCATGTGTGGTTTTTCAAGCTTCTGGATCCAGGACTCAAATCTGGTGGCCAGCCATGTGGGATCGAGCTGCCTTAGCCTTCATGGCACTTGCTGGCCCTGCATGTGATTGTTTATAGCAGCTTTATCAATACTTGTCCAAACATGTCCAAACAAGTATGATGTAGGTGAGTGGATAAACATCCAGACCGTGCGATATTATTCAGAGTTAAAAAGAAGTGAGCTACCAAGCTATGAAAATATCTAGAAGAATCTTAAAGCGTATTACTTAGCTAAAGAAACCAATCTGAAAAAGCTACACACTGTACAGTTGATTTCAACTCTCTGATATTCTGGAGAAGCTAAAATTATAGCAACAGTAAAAATATCAGAGGTTTCCAGGGTTTAGGAGGTTAGTGAAGCTATTCTGGATGGTATTATAATGGTGGATACGTATCTTCACATGCCTGTCGAAACCCGTGGGATATATAGTACCTAGAGTGAACCCCAATGTGAACTGTGGCTTGGGCGATGATGAGGCATCCATGTAGGTTCGATAGTAATGTCGATGCAACACCCTGGAGCCCGATGTTGACAATAGAGAAGGCTGTGGGCGTGAGTACTTTTTCCTCAATTTCTCTGTGAACCTAAAACTACTACAAAAAATCTAGGGGTCGGCAGGTAGTGTGGTGGTTAAGACATCTGACTCCCACATGGCTGATGGTGGTTTGCGTCCTGGACCTGGTGACTTGGTAATTGTGCCAGGCACGTGTGTGCATGCCCAAGATCCTAGGAGGAGAATAGAGAAGGATTGATTGCAGCATGGCCATATTCCCTGGGTGAGGAGGTGATTTCTTACTTTTCTTCTCACTGTTTCTTTCTGGCAAGTGCAAGCGCCCTATGGCAAAAACTTAAAAAAAAAAAAAAAAAGTCTATATATAGTTTATATAGTTGTTGGTAAAATCAGGATCCACACAAGGTCACATGGATAGCGCGACTTTTCCTTCTTTTCCTTTCTGCAGCTCCTTCCTCTCCTATCCAGCTCCTTCCTAGCCTTCTTTGAAATACAGCTTTTATCTATTATTTACAGTTGTATACAGGAGAAAAAGTAAGGAGGCCAAAGGCTATTGTAGAGGTCTTAAATGATGAGTTTTATGGGTTACCTTCAATTCGGGGATATAACTTAAAATTCTCTGTCACCTCCATCTTTTCTAGAGATTGTTTTGGGATCCACAGAGGAGGAAGGTCTTTGTATTCATAAGACTATTTATAGTAAACATTCACAAAGTGACAAGTAAACTGTGTGGGGGGGGCAGTGACAAATAAGATGACATGTACATTTGAACAGAGACTCAAGTATGCTTTCTGGAAACAAGTCATGGTGAAGAGTTAAGTATGCATTTGAAAGGAAATTGAGATATATATTTGAAAAGAAGTTATTTAAAACTTTTAGAATAAGAGATATAAAACTCTTGAGTATCACCGCACTGAGTTTCAATTTGTAGTCATCCTTTCCTCTGTAAGGTCAAATCTACATGTTTATATTCACGTATTTGTTAGGCTATAATTATGCTTAGGTACTTGAGGGAGGTTGTGATGTTTAACTGCTCTTCCCACATTGATTCTGACCACCCCCTTCTTCCTTCCAAAAATGGTGTAGCCAGAATGATCCTTTTAAGGTAAACAATCTCATCACCCTGATTAGTGGTTTCCCATTATACTCGGAATAAAACCGGCATTTTTTTAGTTTGTCTTATGAGGCTTTGGATGGTTCAGCCCCCACTTGTCTATCTCTCTAGCTTTTATTTTTTTTGGAAATTTTTTCTTTCTTTCTTTGCTTCAGGTACTTTGGTTTTCTGTTTCTACAGAATGTCAGGCTTCCTTTATCTGTTCCATGTGTCATGTAGAATACCTTCTCCATTTCATAAAGAAGTCGCCTGGCTAAGTTGAGTGACTTCTTTGTTAAAGAACTATGTTTTTGGGGCCGGCTGGGGACATGGGGGTTAAAGACACTGGACTCCCACGTGGTTGACAGTGGTTCGAGTCCCAGACCTGGTGGCTTGCTTTCTCACTTTTCTTTATTTTCTCTGTTTTTCTCTGGTCAAATTGAAAAAATAATGACAATTGGAATTAGATAAATAAATTTAAAAAAATTACATTCTTTTTCTGCATGCTTACCTGGGTTTGTGATCACTAATGTAATGATTTGGTTAAGTCTCTCTTCTCTACTCCGGTTGTGCATTGTGCCACATGAATGGTGGCCTTCCCAGCTAGACCACAAACTTAGAGAGTTAGGACACGACCTATATTTGCTTACCACTTGATACCCAGCACATAATAGAAGTCAATACAGATTTATTGATTAAATAAGCGAGTGGCGACTAGAGATGACTCTTACGCTCATTTTTCCAGTTTAAAAAGCATTTAAGTTTTGGGACCAGCAGGTGGTGTGGTGGTTAAGGCGCTGGACACTCCCACATGGCCAACTAGGGTTCAAGTCCTGAATCTGGTGGCTTGTTTTCTCACTTCCTCTCTCTCTCACTCTCATCCTCTGTCTCTCTCTGGTCAAACTAAAAAAAAAATAATAATAAATGAATAAATAAAATAAATAGTTATAAAAAAAAGCATTTAAATTTTTTTTGAGAGGTTTTTTGCCATAGGGCGTGTGCGCTCTCCAGACAGACAGAGAGAGACATAGAGATAGAAAGCGAGAAATCACCCCCCGGGGGGATGGTCATACCGCAATCCCTTCTCCATTCTCCTCTCGGGATCTTGGGCATGCACGCACACGCGCCCAGCGTAAGTTTTAAGTCACTGGGTCTGGGACACAAACCGCGGTCGACGACGTGGGAGTCCAGAGACATAGCCATTACGCTAACTGCTGGTTCCCAAAAAGCATTTAAATTTTGAAATTTTCTCTGACTCGCTTGTCTATATAATCCATTCTCATTATTCACAATAGCTGTGAAGTTGCTGGCAAGACTGAGAATCTTAAGCCATTGCTCATGGGGGAAATAACAACAGGGTAGGTTCCTGGGAGCTTCTGGTCACAATAATTTTGTTAACCAATCAGTTATAACCTTACATTTTGTGAGTTTCTGTTTAAAAATGCCTTATTTACTATCCCTGTTGATTTATTAACCTTTAATTCGCAGCCAACAGCACTATAAACTTGCGTTTGATGAAAGCTTATCTAACATGTATTTTCTCTGTAAGGCATATCACAGCTTTTTATTTTTTTAGATTTTTGCCATGGGATGTGTGTGATTGCTGAGGAGACAGAGACAGAGAGGGAAAGTGAGAAATAGCTACCCCAGAGGGATGACCACACCACAGTCCCTTCTTCTCTATTCTCCTTTTCGGATTTTGGGTATGCATGCACATGCACTTGGCATGTTTTTCAAGCCGCTGGGTCTGCAGAAGTGGCCATGTGGGATCCAGCACTTTAATCATCACGCCAGCAGCCACCTTTTTTTATTTTGAAAAAATTATCGAATTTTATTTACTGTTAGCATTTTTAAAATTCATGAGGGGGAGAAGAGAGAGAGAGGGAAAGTAAGAAAGCAAGCTGTCAGGTCTGGGACTCAAACTATGGTTGATCATGTGGGAGTTCAGTGTCTTAACCCCCATGCCACCTGCCGGCCCATCATAGCCTTAAGAACACTAGATACCTTAGCACTATGCTTGGAGGCCATTCTGAACAGTGAAATCACCAACTGTTCTAGTTCTTTTTTGTGTCGCTAGCAGAGACAGCTGAGATTGTGTGGTTTATAAGGAAATAGTTGATTAGCACAACTTTAGAGGCCGGGAAGTCCGCAGGCGTAGGCCTACAACATGGCTGTTGGAAGCGCAGAGGATGGGAGTGCATGCCTAGAGGGCACTGCTGGCAGGTCTTTCTCTTTTGTTGTGACCAGCCCTCAGGAGAACTGTCGCTTTCTCCTAAGTTCTGGAAGGTATTAGGTGAGATGTCATTAATCTATTAGTGACATGCTTGTCCCTAAAATGCAATCACCATGATCCAGTCACCACCACTAGGTTTCCTACCTCTCAACATCAAATTCTACAACAGGAAACTGGCGGGGCACACGCTGTCACCCAAACCATACACCAACAAAAATATGAGAAATGTGACACTAAACAATCGGGAAACATTTGTTCATAGTCTGAGAGCTAAAACAAGGTGGAATATGACCCTGTTCAACCTCAGATGAAACCATGAGTCTGGGGAGGGGACTCAAATTTTTTCTTACCGTGCTGCACATATCTGTGAATGACTGCAAAAGTGTGGGGTATTGATTTTGGGGTTGCAGAAAAATTTTAGCAAATAGGCACATTCACAGATACGGAATCTTTGACTGATGATCAACTATATGTATAGTTAAGTATATAGTAAAATAAATTTTGTATTTATGTATAAATACAACAACATAGTATCTTGTACTTGGTGTCATACTACTGGCAATTAACATTCTTTTACAAAGGGCTGGCAGGTGATGTGGTGGTCAAGGGTGCTAGACTCCCACTTGGCCGACCACAGTTCAAGTCCTGGATACCTCGCGTCTTGTTTTCACACTATTCTCTCTCCCTCCCTCCCTCTCTCTCCCCCTCTCCACACACACACACACTGTCCTTCTCTGGTCAAATAAAAATAAATAAAAATAAAGTTAAATAAAATAATTTTTAAAAATAATTCTTTTACAAAATATATCCCAATGACGTTTCCCAGGCCAATGTTAAATATATGCTGGGATAGAGGATTCTATAGGGAGTCAGTCCAGGAAATGTTGGTATCAAGAAAATTCTGCCTGTGATATCTAAACATAAAATAAAGTCAGTGCCTCAGTTTCAGTTATGTTTTGAAGGCGACCTGTCACTTGTGCCCCAAATCAGGTTAAAGTCAATATGCCGTTTGCAGTTGTATATTTTGACTGTCTTTTGTTGTTTTGCCTCTTTAGGCTCTCATAGCCCATTTTACTGTATCATAGAATGGAGCACATTTGATTTTTTTAAAGTTTGTTTCTCCTGAGAGAGGCAGAGAGGAGTACCCCCACCAAGGTCTCCATGCTGTGATCCAACCGTCCCGTCCCCTCCCCAGCCCCACCAGCCCGTATCATGGGTATTCATGCAGGCCCGGTGTGCATGGGGAGGCCTCCAGAGGGAACACCCCCAGAGCTTCCCAGTGGGTCCAGCTGTGCCACCATCTAGCCCCATGATCTTGTTGGCATGATTATATGCCCACTCATGAGGGAGAGTATTAATTTTGTAAATGTGATGAAGCAAAATTAAGAGTTGCCACTTTTTCCTCTTCTATCACACAATTTTATATGGAATTTTTGTCTGGAAAGGTGCAGTGTAAAAGTTTGGGTACTTTGGTTCTGTCAGTGTCTCGATATCAGTTCATTACATTTTTCATTCCCAGAGGCCTTGTTCAGGGCCTCCCCCCTCATCCCGTATCTGTCTAGGGATTTAACAAGAGCTTAATTTGACAAGCCATGGGCTGTCCTCCGTTCAAATAATTTCACAATCTCTCATCAGATGACTCTTTTGGAAATGTCAACACTCTCTAAACTGTCAATGCTACAATATAAACAATGCTACATACATTGTTAATCATAGAAGTAATTTCCAGTCCCAATAAACAGACCCCAGAGAAGTTGGTTGTGATGACATATTTTTCACTTGAGATCACTACGCCTCAGCTACAGCTGGGGCCTGTGCACAGTCTGGCATTGGAATTGTCTCATTTCCCAAGGACTAGGCATTGCGGATTACATCTGGTATGTTACAACATTATTTGACAAGGTAAAATAATTAGTTGATAATGGGTGCAACAGAATTTCAGCTGCATACATCTTATTTTTTAAACTTTTATCATTATTTTTTAATTTACTATAGGGCACATGTGCTCCTCAGAGAGAGAGAAAGCTAGTGAGTGAGAGAGAGAAGGAAAGTGAGAAAACAAGCTACCAGGTCTGGGACTCGAACCACAGTTGGCCATGTGGAAATCTAGCGCCTTAACGTTATGCCAACTGGCTTGCTCTAACTGCATACAACTTCTAAAGACAAATGTATTAAAAATGTTCCCTCTAGCACTTCCACTCTCCTTGCTTTCATATTTTCTCTAACTTTTGAATTGAAACAAACCTACTTTTCAGTTGAGACTATCTTCATGGTATGTTTATGTGCTTTACTGTTCTACAATTATTAAAAGAGTCAAAACCCAGCAGATAATTTAAGCTGGTAATTGAGCTGTCCTAATTTCATTTTCTCTTACATATTGTAAGTGAATGTCCTAAGTGTGTCTTTAGTTCTTCATAGATAGGTAGTTGAGAAGAAATTGTTGTGTTTCACTTCTAATATCTCTCACTTTCATGATCTTCTTTGGCCTTTGGGCTATTTAGTTGAGTGTGGGTGAATTTGCAAACATAGAGGGAATTTTTAATTATCTTTTTGATATTAACCTAATTGCACTGTAGTTAGCTAAGACATAATGTATTACTTAAAGCTGTTGAAATTTGATGTTGGGCTCAAATTTTGGGTGAGCTAGTAAATAAAAGGAGTATGTATTTGACACTAGTTGAGTGTTCTTTCTCTGTCCATTAAGTAGGTTATTCTTGTTCAAATCTATATCCTTACTGATGTGTTATTTTCACTTTTTTTTTCTTCATTCTTCCCTCTATAAGGTTAAACTACATGTTTATATACATGTAGCCTGGCAACAGTGGTGGGCAGAAAGTCCAAAGCACACTCTGGGGGGAGGGGTGGCTAGCAGATGGCATGGTGGTTAAGGTACTGGGTTCCCACTTGGCTGACCACGGTTCAAGTCCTGGACCCAGCAGCTTGAAAAATGCTGGGTGCATGTGTATGCATACTGGAAATCCTGATGGCTAGCAGATGGCATGGTGGTTAAGGTACTGGGTTCCCACTTGGCTGACCACGGTTCAAGTCCTGGACCCAGCAGCTTGAAAAATCATGCTGGGTGCATGTGTATGCATACTGAAAATCCTGAAGAGAATGGATAGCAGCGTGACCATCCTCCCTTGGGGCAGGGTGGGTGGTGGTGGTAGTTGTGGTAATTTTTCATTTTCTCTCTCTCTCTCTCCCTGGTGAATGAATGTGCCCTATGGCAAAAACGAAGCCTCAAAACAAACAAAACAAAACAAAACAAAAACCCAAACAAACCACCTGATATATTGTCCCGGCCTGCGGGAACTTATCGGGCAGGAAAACTCCAGCAAGGGGGCGGAGGTCTGGAACTGGTGCAGCGTCTCAGCACGGGAGCGAAAGAAGTATCACAGCTCACACAGTGTCACAGCTCTTGATGGTATGAAGGTTTCGCTCGTTTATTGAGGGCTAGAGCACTTTCTTATATACACAAGGCAGAGGGAGGTAGGCGGGGTTTACAGCGGACCTAATTGAGGACCTGTCAGTTCTGTCTGAA
>NW_006159624.1:37392-62887 GCF_000334495.1 Tupaia belangeri chinensis
TCATGGCAGCCATTTTGATGTGGGTGGCTCCCCACAATATATGTATGCTCACTGGAGACAGATGGGGGAGAGAAAGTAAGTTCTATGGGTAATGGTCAGGCTGCAATTCCTTCTCCATTTCTTCCTCTTGTTGGGATTTTGGGCATGTACACACATATGCCTGGCATGTCTTTTGAATATTCAGGTCCAGGACTTGACTCAAGTGCTCGGCCATGTGGGATCCAGCTGCTACCGGCTCGCCCTAGATTTACACTTTTTTTCCCCACTAAATGTATCTCTTTATTTCTACTAATGCTTTTGCCTTTGAGTCTGCCTTGACTTATAATTTTGAAGATTTACCTGTCTTTTGCTTATTGTTTGTATAGCATCTATAAGTTTTTTCATCCTTTAGCTTCATTTATTTATGATATGTCTTCTATATGATTGAGTTGTTTATTTTTATTCCAGTCTGACAGCCTTTTCTTTTAATTATGTATTTGATCCATCCACATTCAAAGTATTATTGCTATATTTGGGCTTAAATCTATCATTTAGTATGTACTTGTCCTACTAGTCTAAGTTCTTGTTAAAAAAAACAAACATTTCTTTCATGAGTGAGACAGAGAGACAGACATCCCAACAGGTCTTAATGCTGCCATCCATCCCCAGCCAGCCCTGAATTATAGGCACATACGTGGCTAGCATAGTTGTGGAGCTCTCTGGGTACAAACCCAGAACCTTCTCGCAGTGGACAATCCTTCAGAGTGTTGTGTTTTATCAGAGTGTCATCATTGGACTCCCTGTTATATATACCACCCCCTTCTTGACTTCTTTTTGGTTAATCAGTTTTTATTGCATTTCTTTTTCTTCTTTTTTAACCACTGTTTTACTGATTAACCTAGCGATTATAGCATGCATATTTGATTTATTAGAGTAGTATGTCTGTTATTACTTTTATTAGTTTTGAATAATGCAAAGATGGCAGAACAGACCCTGCCTGCCTTGATGTGCTGTGAGCATCAAGGATTTTAAATGATGCAGTTTAAGCCTCAGAGAGTATTGCTATCACTTTGGCGTCTTCATTTACTAACATATACTGACGTGTTTTACTCTTTCCACACTTCTGCATTCTGTCCTGCATCTCACTGTTTCCTTCTAGGAGGATATTCCTTTTTCCATGAATAATTCTCTTCTGTATTTCCACTAGTGAATTTGTGTCGATAGCAAATTCTGTTTTTGTAGTAAGTGTATTTTGCCTCCAGTTTTGAAGGATATGTTTGGTGGCTATAGAATTCTATGTTGGGTGTTATTTGTCTTTTTTTGTTGTTGTTGAGAAATCAGCTGCTGGTTTTAAGTTGTGTGCTTATAAAGATAATATATTTCTTTCTTGGTTGGTTTAAGAGTTTCGGTTTGCATTTGTTTTACAGCAGTTTGAAGATGATGTGCCTAACTTTTCTTGACTTTGTCTGTATGAACAATGTCTATTTTTCAGTTCTGGACTTTCCATTTGATTTATTTCCATTTTCTAATTCTCTGCTGAAATTCTTTATCATCTCCTTTAATTGAATAAAATAGTTTAACTGTCCTTGGTACTTCAGTATTTGTATCTCTTGTTTGTTTCTGTAGTTTTCTTTTACCCTTGATTTCACATCAATCTTATACTCTTTTATGCCCTCCATTTTATTTATTTATTTAATTTTAGCACCAGGTATTATTAATGAGGAATTTCAGAGCTAATTCAAGGCTCTGGGCCTTATTTCCTTTTTCCAGGGATTTCCTTTGCTCTTGTAGCCAGCTGGTCTGGACTGCTCAACTTAATCCTTTCAGAATATGGGAAGATTCTAATCTGAGCTTCTGTTTTTATGGGGGCTAGTCTGCTTCTAGTTCACCCTTAGTCTCTCTATCTCTTTTTTAGTAATTATTCTATTTAGCTTTATTCATTTATTTAAATTTGGCCTGAGAGGGACAGAGTGAGAAAGAGAGAAAGAGAAAGCAACCTGCCAAATCCGGGATTTGAACCATGGTCAGCCATGTGGGAATCCAGCACCTTTAACTACCATACCACCTGCTGGCCCCATTCACCCTTAGTCTTTAGGTAGGTGCTGCCTTCGACAATCTCACTGAAAATGTAGAGTACTTAGCAGAGAGATTTCTGCTTGGGATGCCTTGAACTCAAATGTTTATTCCCCGGGCCTGTGAGAATGAATAGTGTGCACACTGTCTTGGCCTCTCATTTGTTATTTCCTTTCCTTCTTCTTCTTTTTTTTTAACCTCAATTATTTAATTTTATTTATTATTATTTTTTAATTTGACCACATAGAGACAGAGAGGGAAACTGAGAAAGCCAAGCTACCAGGTCTGTGACTCGAACTGTTGTCAGATATGTGGGGGTCCAATGCCTCCAATCATTGTACCACCTGCTGGCCCCTTATTGTCATTTTCAGAATTCACTATTTGTCTTGAGGGGAAAAGTGGCCTAAATTTTGGAGTTATACCCCTTTTGCTTTCCCTCCTCTCCTAGATCTCGATCCTACAACTTCCCACTGCCTTGGTCATTCTTTGAGACAATTATTTCAAACATATATTTTAAAACATTGCATCCTGCTTTTAGTAATTTTCACCAGGAGGGTTATTCTGAAAGTATGCATGGCCCGTTGCTTAAAGTGGAACTCCATCTTTTTTCTATTTGTATAAATATGCATAAACAACTCAAAAAATTTAGAATTTTTGTAGGAATGTTAATGGTTTTGTTTTCTTTTTTACTTCATTACGATGTATGTCTTCTGAAAAGTGCATGAATTGTGCTTAGTGTTTATTAAAATTAACATGTATCAGTAGGATGTTAAAATTAGTATATGAACTCAGACAACAGTAGCAGCATTTATTTGTAATTATTTAAAACATTATTATAACAGTAATAAAAGATATATATTTTTCTTTCCTTTTAAATTAAATTTTATTTATTATTATCATAATCTTTTTTATATTACATTGAATCACATATATTTAACAGTGTATTATATTTCTTTTTCCTGCACAATTACATGCTTATCAGTCAAGACAAAGACATTACTATTCACATCATTTTTTTCAGATTATTATTATTTATGATTATTTTTTAAACATTTAAAGATATATATTTTTTTCTAAAGAATTATTTATTATCATTATTTCTTAATTTTGGGGGAGAGAGAGAGAGAGAGAGAGAGAGAAAGATTTCCGTCAAGTCCAGAACTCGAACTATGTTTGGACGTGTGGGAGTTTAGTGCCTTTAACCACCACACCACCTGCTGGTCCCTAAAAGATATATTAATATAGTCTAAAACCATAATCCCCTCTCTAAACTTATTTATTTTTAGTTTTTTTTTGCCATAGGGCATGTGCACTTGCTGGAAAGAGACAGAAACAGTGAGAGGAGAAACCACCTCTTAGAGGGGATGGCCATTCTGCAATCACTTTTTTTCTATTTACCTCGGATTTTGGGCATACACACACACATGCCCAGTATGATTTCTCTCTCTCTCTTTTTTTTTTTTTTTTTTTTTTTGTGGGTTTTTTCTTTAGGGGGGGGGGCCCATTTTGCTATAGGGTGCGTGCTCAGCAGAAAGAGAGAGACAGAAAGCGAGAAATCACCCCCCTGGGGGGATGACCACACTGCAATCCCTTCTCCATTCTCCTCTTGGGATCCTGGGCATGCACACACATGTGCCTGACATGAGTTTAAGCCACTGGGTCTGGGACTTGAAATGTGATTGACTACATGGGAATCCAGCAACATAGCCATTACGCCAACTGCTGGTCCCCCCAGTATAATTTTTCAAGCTGCCAGGTTTGGAACTCGAACAGCAGTTGGCCATGTGGGAGTCTGGTGCCTTAACCACCATGCTACCTGCTAGCCCCTAAATTTACTTTTTTAGTCTTCTAGTTTGTGTCTTTATTTTATTTAACAATTAATAGAAATAATTGCACATATTAAGTGAGTATTCATAGACTTGAATTTTTATGATGTAATTTGGGAAAAATAGCCTCCATATGTTTTTTTTTTCCCCTAATACTATGTTTATAATTTTGGTCCAATATCTTACCATTCTTTACTTAGAGTTTTAAAAATTGGAAAGTTTACAGATTTCTTATTCTAGCTAAAAGGCAAATAGTTAAAATGTCAAATAGATGGTTAAAAATATTAATGTCACTAGAAGATGTATTTATAGATATTTTTCTTTCATATCAGAAAAGACGTAAGGACAATTTTGCTTCAGAATATGACATTTGATTTTGCTTGCCTTTAAAATTTTTCTCTCTGCTTGGATAGATTAGTTTCCATTCTACATTTGAAATCCTTTTATCAAACTCTACATGAGTTCCCTTCCCAGAACAATGCCTATGTGTCATTAATGGTGATGGTATTGATCTTTAATAATACTAGACTGATGACTTGAAATCCTTTGATGCTATCACTATTAGACTGGAACACTTTTGGAAAAGACATGATTAGAGTCACATTAATATTGTTCACTTATAGGCATCTTAATCAAATTTATGACACTGTAAGAGGGAGCTACATTTTGATTTAAGATCGCCTTTAAATGGAAGAATTCCAAGATTTTTAGCAGCTAGTAATTTCCTCCCCTCCCAAAGGGCATTCAACAGAGAGAGTGAGGGGAAGTGAGAAATCTCTCCCCAGGGAGGATGACCAGGCCATAATCCCTTCTCCAATCTTCTGTCGGGATTTTGGGTATGCATGCACACATATCAGGCACCTGGTGTGATTTTCAAGTTGCTAGGTCTGGGACTCAAACCATAGTCAGCCATGTGGGAGTCCAGCACCTTAACACAATGCCCCACTGGCCCTGACAGGTAGGTAATATTAAGTAGGTGAAAATAGAAACCACAGGGCTGCCTAATGGCCTAGTGATTAAAGGAACTAGACCTCACATGGCCAACCACTTGGCTCAAATCCCTGCTCCAATGACTTGAAAACATGGTGGGTGCCTGTGCATGTTTGCCTAAAATGATGACAAGGTGATAAAACAGTTGGGATTGTGGCATGACCACTCCCCATGGGAGGGTAATTTCTCCATCTCTCTCTCTCTGTCTTTCTGTCTCTGGTGGAAAAAAGAAAAAAAGAAAAAGGAACTATAAATGTGTTTACAAATTAAAAATGAACTTATATTAAATTTGAATAAACTAGATTAAATATAAAGGTAGTGAATACTCACAATTCATGATTCCTAATTATTTTACTACTGTCTATGTTCGTAAAGTATTTGCATCTATTGTAGCTGGCATCCTATGGTGCATTTCTTCCCAATTCTGTGTGCACATTATCTGTGTTCAGTGATGTCACATCAGGAGCTTGAAGTCAGGCCTGGTAGGACTATTTATGCCACAGGGGGAAAAAAAAAGATAGTTATAACTCAGGGCTTTTCCCCTGGAGAGCCTATTGTAAAACATTTTCTGGAACACCACTGAGTGTAAGCCATTTTTTTCTAGATTCTCTCTGTCCCTAAAGATAATTTTTCTTATTCTCTAAAACTTGCCGTATCTCAGGAGCTTTTGGATTTCTCCACCTAGATTGCTTATGTTTTCTATACTGTAAGGACAAGATAAGAGCAAACGTTTCTTTAGCCTTCACAATCCACAGTGGGGAGCAGATATATGTTTTCTATTATTCTGCCTTTTGAAGAAACCTTGCTGATGGAGTTGATGCTGTGTTCAGATTAGCTGTGTGAGTAGGAGGGGTGGTGGAAGGGGAAGAGTAATGACTTGGTTTTCAATACGGCTGCTCTGGCTATTGTCTTTAATTACACTCCTGCTGGACTGATAAGGACACTGGCTTCTGACAGCTGTGAGGAGCTGCTGCACCATGACGCTCGGTTAGTTCCCTTTGAATGTAAGCAATGTCTGTGCACTAAGCAACACAGACATGAATTATTTTGGTAATTGTATTGGCTATGTTTCTGATATGTCTAAAGCCTTAATATTCTTCAAGCTACATGGTTTCCATTTGGGAGTTTATCTACTGCATTTAGTGAACCGGGGACTTTTAGTGGTTTGAATGTAGATGCATTTTTTTCTAGAGTTTCAACATATTCTGTATTTATATACCTTTTTATTTGGCCCTTACAATTCACTGCTATCTGTGTAAAAATATAACTGACAGCTATGACTTATAACAGTGACTTCTTCCAGTTTGGTCACATTTCTCCCAGATTCTCTTGAATATCGTAAGAATGCACACCCGATGCAAAGACATATGAGCGAGAGGACATGTGCTTATACGTGTACACATCCACCCACATGTATGTTTATACATTTTTGGGAGAATAAAGTCAGTAGAACTACATGTTTTAGTCTTTGATTCCCGTCATCTTCACCTCCTTTGTTGTAGGTGGCCACATGTCAAAGCCCAAAACTTAGAAAGACAAATGTATTATTGTCTGGTTCAGGGGAGTACTAGCCAAGAGGAAAAATATAACTGGTGCTTTTGTTCTGAGCTGCAGGGTTGATTAAGAAATAAAATGCCTGATGATTGGGGCAAGCAGGTGGCATGGTAGTTAGGGCACTGGATTCTCACATGGCCAACTACAGTTTGAGACCTGGACCTGGTGACTTGCTTTCTTACCTCCCTCTTCTGGTGAGCACATGTGCCCTATAGCAAATTCAAATAAATAAATAAAAAAACAGATAATATAAATAAATAAATTTAAATAATTCCTTTAAAAAATTATTTATTTAATTTTATTTATTATTTACTTTTTAATTTAACCAAAGGGACAGAGAAAGGGAAAATGAATAAATGAGTCACCAGGTCTGGGACTCAAACTGCAGTCAGCCATGTGGGAGTCTAGCTCCTTAACCACCATGTCACTTGCCGGTCCCAATTAAATAATTCTTTTTTTAAATAAAAGGTTTAATTAATTAATTAATTAGCTAATTAATTAATTATTTTTTCACATGAGTTTTACCAGATAAAGATAGATAGAGAGAAAGTAAGCAAGCCTCCAGGTCCAGGACTTGAACCATAGTCTACTATGTGGGAATTCCAGTTCCTTAACCACCATGCCACCTGCTGGCCCCACCCAATTAAATAATTATTTAAAAAAGTACCTAATTTAGTTTAAATGTTTTCATTTAGATTCTACCAAATGTGATAATATTCTAGAGTATCCTATTTAAAATTGAATATGAACTAATTCAGCATCTTATGTGGAGTTAGTAAATGATGTTTCAAGGGAAATGCCATTCCTTCCATATTCCTCTTCTGTGGGAGAGTCGTTTGAATCTTCTTCTTTAAGCAGATATACACTCTTCATGTTAAAGGGATTTTTAAATATGCTAATCCTCCTGTCAGAGCCCAGCTACAGAGCAGGGGGCGAATTAGGACCCAGCTGCAGAACACCCAGCTTGGAGAGCCAGGGAGTTCAGGCATCAAGAAGCCACACATAGCATTGCCCGGAACTTATGTGAAGCTTGTAGCAATATTTCTAGAATGTAGAGGGGCTGGAAAATTCTTCATAATATTAGCTGTACAAATGATAATGAAATTATTTTATTCCATTTACACAGGAATATTGAGACACAGAAGAATCTACTCTATAATTTTATGGCTTTGAGTATATCAGCATATTTGGTGAACTATATAGCTCGTTCTCATAACAAAATGAGGGTTTCAGAATTGCTCACAAGGCTATTTATACTCTGCATAGTGTTCCTCTTTTAAAATTTATTTTATACATTCAATCAGTGTACATCACCACAGCTTATAAAATAAAGTTTTCCAACATGAATACACTGCACACCAGTCCAGTTAAAGATAGCATACACATTATCATCAACAGATAATCCTTTATATCTATTATAAGTGTTTTGCCTCCATTTTTCCCCTTTATTTCCTTCCTTTTACCCTCTCCCACCTTCCACCCTTCCCTCACACTGTCTCCAGTATCCACAACCATTTTTTTTATGCTTTTATGTCCTTTATTATTTCAGTTTCCACCATAGAGTGCAGATATTCAGTATAGAGTGCAGATATTCAGTATATATTAAGTGGAGACCATGTCTTTCTTTCATAGTCTGACTTGCTTCACTTAACAGTAAATCTTTCATATTCATCCACTTTATATCAAATGCCAGGGTCTTGTTTTTCATGACCTAATAGTATTCTGTAGTGTGTGTGCCACACTTTTAATTCATTCATCTGTCTGTGGACATTTGTGTTGGTTCCATGTCTTAGCAATTGTGAATAATGCCACAATAAACATTAACGTACAAGCACTTTTCTAATTGAGCATTTTTCTATCCTTTGGGTATTTGCATAGCGTCTCTAAACAGAATTAATAGGGTTTGCTATCTATTAATTGACACAGGTGGAACCTACTTGACTATTGGACTGACCAAGATGAACAGCTGCGGTCGTAAAAGCAACTCCCTTATAGAATGCAGACTTAGCTAAGCCTATCTTGGTCTAAATTTGCTAATGGTAAATTTAATTTGTCTGTTTTTAGGCTCCTCATGGGTGATGAGACAGCAAGTGAGGATACAGTGAGGATGTGTGACAGAGCAAGCTACTGTCTTTTACTCATTCATTCACTTATTCATGGATTCATTAATTGATTGCTTGACTCATTTATTCATGCAAGCATGGTGATTGACTATCTGGAATGTGTCAGTCATTCACCGTACCAGTCTCATAATCCCTGTTTGTAAGGGCATCATATCTGGTAGAGAAGAAAGCAAGAGAACAGGGAAATCAATATAGTGCTAGTTGTTACGAATAATGATATTGAAGACATCTTGCAGTAATGACTAGAGGAGGGCAACTCCTAGTAGGTAAGTCTCAGACAAAAGTTTTTTTTTTTCATACTTCAAATATTTCTAGAACACTTACTATGTGTTCTATAGTTATATGTACAATATTTAAAGACCTGGGCATACAGCAGTAAAGAAGGAAAGGTGCCTGCTGTTATGACTATTGCATTCTTAGGGGAAACAGAATAGACTAATAGGAAAAGCACCAAATAAGAATACAATGTTGTGCAAAGAACTAAAATAGGGAGATATAGGGAATGATTGGGTGATTATTTTATATAGGGTGGTTAAGAAAGGCTTCCTGGGGGATCAGCAGATGCCATAATGGTTACGTTGCTGAACTCCCACATAGTTGACTGAGGTTCGAGTCCTGGATTCGGTGGCTTGAAACTCATGCCAGGTGTGTGTGCATGAGTGCCCAAAATCCGGAGAGGAGAATAGAGAAGAAGGGATTGCAGTGTGGCCATTCCCCCACGGAGTCATTTCTCACTTTCTGTCTCTCTGGAGTGCACATACCCTATGGCAAAAATCTCTTTAAAAAAAAAAAAGTTTCTTGAGGAGGTGACATTTGAAATGAGACCTAAAGTCTGAGAAAGAAAATCAGAGGAAGACTATTTTAGCCAGAGAAAAAAAGCTAGTGGAAATGTCAGAGTGCAAAATGGAGATCAGTATATTCAAAGGGCCAGTGTGGCTGGCATTTGGCAAGCCACATATGCGACAAGGATGAAGAGTGAGGAGGAGGCAAGACTGAAAGCCTACATAAGGAAGTTGACTTTCATTCTAAGTGAAATGGCAGGCCATTGATAGTTTTTGTTGTAGTTGTTGTTTTTTTTTTGTTTGTTTTTGCCATAGGGCAAGTACACTCCACAGAGAAGTGGAGGGAAAGTGAGAACCCTCAGGGGGAATGGGCATGCTACAGTTCCTTCTCCTCTTGGGCCCCTGGGCATGTATGTACACGTGCCCAGAGTGATTTTTTCCAGCTGTTGGGTCTGGGTTTTGAACTGTGGTTGGCCATGGCCATGTACGAACCCAATACTTTCTCTACCATGCCACATGCTGGCTCCATCCTTGATGGGTTTTAAGTAGGGGGTATGACATAGTTTAATTTACATTTTAAAAATTGTCTTACTACTATATGGGGAATAGATCTTTTCTTTTCTGTTTTTTTTTTAAAGAGTTTTTTTTTTTTTTTTTTTAAAGAGATGTGCACCCGCTGGGGACAAGAGACAGAGAGACAGAAAGTGAGAAATCACTCTCCACGGGGGGATGGCCCTTGCACAATCTGTTCTCCTCCATTCTCCTCTTGGGATTTTGGGCACACATGCACATGCACATGCACCTGGTGTACTTTAAGCTGCTGGGTCGGAGGCTCGAACGGCGGTGGACTACATAGGAGTCCAGGGATGGAACCATTTTGCCATCTGCTGGTCCCTGGGGAATAGATCTTCAAAGGTGATTGTAATATCCCTTCTAAGAGATGGGGGTGACTTGGACTGCAGAGATGTAAATGCATTTGGGATGTTTTTTGAAAGCAGACGGGTAGGATTTGCTCCTAGCTGGATATTGGAGTGGGGAAAAGGGGAATGAATGGAATTAAGCTTTCGTTTACACAAGTTTCTGGTATGAGCAACTGGGTGAGTGATGAAGAAGCTTGAAAAAATGCAAATTTTTTTTCTTGAGGGGGAGGTGCTGGTGTGTAGGATAAGGTGGGGGAAGTTAGGGGTTCTTATTTGGCTTTGTAGAATTTGGGTTATTAGATATACAAATGCCTCATCTACTTTTGAAACTGGCATACTCTGTTAGTCAACAACTATATTTAGGTAAAATGAATGAATGAAGTGCATGGTAGCTGGTTCTGGATCTTCACTGTCATAAGATGCATATAGGATGCATAGGATTATCACATAGGATGAGCACAGAAGAATACAGACTAGTTCAACAGGTAACATAATCAGACAAAATGAGATTAGGTAGGTGTGCATTTTGTAAAGGGGCTGCTACTTGGTGTATATACTCATCTGGAATCCTGAGGGAAGGTCACAGTTGCTGAGAAAGATCTGATAGTCTTGGAGTTCATATTTTTATAGTCGTAGAATTCTTCTGGGACCTTAAAAGAATGCATAGATCGAGAAGGGAATGGGACCTGTATTGCTGCTCTAATAAATTACTATAATGCAATAATTGCTATTATTGTTTCTGTAGTAATTACTACAAATTTAGTAGTTTAAAACAGTAAAATTTTATTATATTAAAGCCTTGGTCAGAGTCCAAAAATGGGTTTTACTGGACCAAAAACCAAGGTGTTGGCAGGGCTGAGCTCCCTCTGGAGGCTTTAGACCATAGTTTGTCCTTTTACCTTTGGAGGCTACCTGTGTTAATTGGCTCATGCATGGCCCCTTCCTCCATATTCAAAGTGCATCACTCCTTTCTCTGTTTCTATTGTCACATCTTTTTTTCTGACTCTGACTCTCCTGCCTCCCTCTTTCCTTAAGGCTCCTTGTCATTTCATGGGGCCCATTTGGATCATCTCCCTATATCGAGATCCTTAATCTCATCTGCACAGCCCCCTTTGCCATGTAAAAAAAAATAATCTTCACATGTTCTAGGGAATGGGAGGTGAACAACTTGGGGGCCATTGTTTTGTCTTCTCTAGGACCTAGGACTCCTGGAGAGCCCCCAGGAGGTTGAACAGAGAAGCAACCATCAAAGGAGCAGAAGGAAGGATTGGTGAGAAAGAAGGAAAACCAGGAGAATGTGGTGCCACAGAAGTCAAAGGTAGGCAGTTTTAAGAAGGGGGGAGTGTTCAGCTACTGAATGGTGACTGCTGCTGGACAATCAAGAACTGAGAAGGGACCTTGGATTTGGGGATAAGGAGCTTGTTGGTCAGATTGTTGGCATAAATGGTGACATTGGGGCGGTGGAAATGAGGGTGAGAATGGAAAGTGAGGAAGTGGGATAGGACTTCAGAAAAACTTCAAGAAATGAGGTGGTAGCTAAAAGGGGATAGAGGATCAAGAGAGCTTGTTAAGCCCACCTTCCATCTTCCCTGCTACTTTCAAGACAGTAGCATTAGAGCATGTTTGTGCTGGTGATAACAATCAAGTAGAGAGGGAGAAACTCCTGATGCA
Organism: Tupaia belangeri chinensis; assembly: GCF_000334495.1. Lineage (NCBI taxonomy): Eukaryota > Metazoa > Chordata > Mammalia > Scandentia > Tupaiidae > Tupaia > Tupaia belangeri. The sequence continues at coordinate 49,311 of NW_006159624.1, forward strand.
GGAGAAAGAAGGTAAAGGGGAGGGACTATGGTGCTCAGTGGGAGTGACTGGCATTTAGCAGGAGTAGAGATGGTGCATCTGTTGTGATGGGAGAGAGTGGAGTGTCACTGTGTCAGTTAGCTTTGGGTTTGGATGTTAATAATGGAAACCTTAGTACGGCAGTTTAAAAAAGGAGGGATTTTCTTTTTCCCCTACTATAATAAGTCTAGAAGAGGCCGTCCACGCTGGGGCAGTAGCTCAGGGTGCCTTCCATCTCCCTTCTCTGTTTAGCGTGTGGCTTCCTTCCTCACCATTGTAGGAAGGTGACTATCCCTAGGCTTTGAGTTTTGCTTTTCAGTTATGTGCTCATTCTGGTAAACAGCAAAGGGTAAAAGGAACATACTGGCTAAAACGTCTCCTTTTTCGAAAAGCTTCCTTAGAAACTCTTTCCAGTCACTTCTGCTTATGTCTCTTGGCCAGTTGAATGGTCATCTCTAGTGGCATAGGAAGAGGCTGTTAGCCAGGATGAAGGAGGAGTGAATAGTTGGGTAAGCAGTTAGCAGGATCTCTGGCTTTAATATTTGTTAATTATGGAATTTTTGTGAAGGAAAAGAATCAAGAGTTCGTTCATTCAAGATCACTTCTTCAAAAGAAGTTTGGGCTTTAAAAATAGACCTAACACCTTTTAAAATAACTTTGGGGGTCGGCAGGTGGTGTGGTGGGTTGAAGGCACTGGATTCCCACGTGGTTGACCGCGGTTTGAGTCCTGGACCTGGTGGTTGCTTTCTGCTTTCTCGCTTTCCCTTTCTCTCTCTCTCTCTCTGGTCAAATTAAAAAAACAATAGTAATAATAACAAATGGAATTGAATAAATGGATAATTCTTTTTTTTTTAAAAAAGAACTGTGATGTAACTGCTGTTTCATAGCCTTCAAAGAAACCATTATGATCCTTGATTTATACACTCAAAGAGCTTTTCCTTTCTGTTTTAGAATTTCCTCTCAGATATGATTTAATCCCATTGCTTTTTGTCCAATTTTCTGGAGAGATGGAGTAAAACCAGTCAGCATCAATCAATTATCTGGACCCTTGAAATAGTGTAACTAGCAATCCTCCAATGAATTAGTGGAAAAAGGCATTGGGAAATGAAATATAGGTGTAATTCTGTCAGAGCTTATTGAGGGAATTAGGGAAATGCAGTGAGTGAAAGTGCACTGCTTTTATTGGGAAAGAACTGGTTGAGCGAATTTTCATACAAATGGAGGAGGGTGTTACATATGGCCTTTGTTGATGAGAATGGAAATTTGAACACTTGTAAAAATGGAAATGTTCTAAATCAAAGACCGCAGGAGGATGAGGCAAGAGAAAATGATTTTATGGCATTGAAGTGTCACCCACAGGAGGGAGAGAGAAGAGTTTGGAGCTTCACTGAAGGCATTTCTGTGCCTGAATTAACTGAGGTTGCCGTGTATCACTCTCTTCTGACAGTTGGTGTTTTTCTGGGTTGATGGTTTTATCTCCAGTGTATGCTCCTTGGCAAGGTGAAGGCTAATTATCAGGCAGCCATTATTAAAGAGAAACATGTAAAAATGTCACTTTGGTGAATTTTCCAAGTACGCCTTAAAAGGTGGAAACAAATGGTCCTTGAAATTAATTTGTTTTCCTTCACATGCTCTTCTTGAACCTTCGACCAGGCTAGAGTTACTACTCCCTTCCTCCCTCACTGTCAGTGATCTAAGCTTCAATTTTGGAACTCTTAGAAAAATGTTATGAAGGGTTCCACAATCCCAGCGAATTCTTCTAGTAGGTATTTGCTGCTTTTCTTTATCCCAACACACAAATGCACACTTCTGGAGAACACTGGCTACATTAGTCCTGAATCTAACCCCTGGGTTATTAACACACACACACTTCTTTGTTGAGATGGACTTGAGTGACCCTCTGCCTGGGAGATGGCGGCCTATCATTAGAGAGACTTGCTCACTATAGAATCTAATTAGAAGGTCAATGAATAGTAGATGCTTTGATTTTTGATTGATTTGATAGCAGAACTGAAATGTCAGTATTTGGGAATGTAAAAGTGCTTCATTTTAAGCCTTCTGCAGACAGATTTTCATCACTGTTTATGTCTTCATGGCCCAGAGAAGGTGGTATTTGAGCTGGTGCTGAAGGATTTTGATAAGCAGGAAGGGAAAAAGCCCTTGAAGCTACGGGTAAAATGTGAACACAGGTAAGAGACAAAGCATTGTTGAGACCAGCAGATGGCGTAATGATTAAATTGCTGGACTCCCACCTGGTTGACTGTGGTTCGAGTCCCAGACCCGGCGACTTAAAACTGATATCACGTGCATGTGCATTCATGCCCAAGATCCTGAGAGGAGAAGGGATAGTGGCATGGCTCTTCCCCAGGGGGTAGTTTTTCACTTTCTGTCTCTCTCTTTCTGTCTCTCCAGTAAGCCCATGTGCCTGATAGCAAATATCACTCTTAAAAAAGGAAAAAAAAAAAAAGAGGCAAGACATTGTATTGTATACAGGGGAAATGCAAGTCATCTGATGAAGGTAGTGCATAGGATTGGGTGATATTGTCATGGGACATGGAATTGGAGAGAGACTTTGGAATCAGGTTTTGGAAGGCTTTGAATGAGAGTAAGAAGTTGAATTTTATTCATTAGGTAGGAAGAATTTTGAAGATGGAAGTGATCAGACCTATGTATTGGGAAGGTAATTCATAAAATAGTAAATGTAATGATAGTGTTCAGAATTTTCATCTGTGTACAGAGTTTAGAGTTTATGTAGCTTTTACACCTACTTTAAGAACATTTGATCCTATGTAGGGTTGGGAGTCCATGCCATATGCCTGTTCGGTTACTGGAACTGACCCTATTATTTGTCAGGTTCTACATAGAAAAAGTGTAGATTTGTGCTGTCTCCATAGGAGAGGCATGCACTTAGGAAAAGTAGTTGAACTCCTCCAAAAAGACTTTTTCTTTTGAAGAATTATTTATAATTTAATTTTATTCATTGTCATTTTAAAATTTTATTTATTTATTTTTTGAAGTTGACTAGAGAGAGACAGAGGAAAGTGAGAAAGTAACCTGCCAGGTCCAGGACTCAAACCACAGTCAGCCATGTGGGAGTCCAGTTGCCTTAACCACCATGCCACCTGCTGGCCCCCCACAGAAAGTCTTTAAAAGTTAATAAGTTAGAAAACATAAGTAAAGAAATAAAAAAATACCCAAAACATCATCTCCCAAAGATAACTATCCTTAGAAATTTGGAGTATTACACATATTTATCTATTTACCCATTCATTAATGCAACAAAAACATATAAGATTAAAGGAGGTCAGCACTGCTCCAAAATATGGCATAAAGACTATTTTCAGCTGAAGGCAATTGAGAGGATACATCCAGGAAAGCTCTCTGTCCTCTCCCTATTTCCCTAGAAGCAGGACACATGTTTACAAAGAAAGGTATCTCCCTCCCATCTCTACCAGGAAGGAGAAAGTTTAACCATGGAAGACAACTTTAGACCTTAACAGCCTGGAGATGGCACCAGAGGAGTCTACATAACAAGCTTTACTTAATTAGCCTTCATCTGACATTGAATTTCCTTCCCACACATTGTTGCTCACTGTCACTAGACTCAGAGTCCTTTTCCTCTATTTTGTCACTTCTGTAAAAATTTACTGTTCTTTGTTGAAGATGCTAGAGAAGCTGGAATTCAAAACCACCTCTTTGAGAACTACGCATTCCCTGGGTGTCCTTTTTTATATGGGAGGTGAGGTGTGTCTTCAAAAATTTCATGGAAAATGCGTATTATGAAAAAGAATACATGGATTTAAAAATTTTTTGCACCATAATAAACTTGTATTTGGATCCTGTCTCTCCATACACTTTTCAAAGTCTGTGCATATATGTGAAATACATATGCTAATAAACTTCTGTTTGTTTTTCTTTTGTTAATCTGTGTGTTGATACAGGGGTCTATTCCAACTAAGAACTCGGGGCAGAGGAAAAAATTATTTTTTCCTTCCTTATAAAGTAGATAAGACACAGTTCCTGTTCATGTGGGGCTTATGGTTTAGTTTTTTCTTTTTTGCAAAGTTATAATCTCCTAATACATCAATTTTTTTCAAATTGTTTTCAATTATCATTATATTATATGCATTCATTATGTCATTATAAATGTGCAATTTGCATACTATTTTACTTGTAGGTATATCAGGCATTTTTTCTGTTTTTAGACATGTAGGTGGCTTTTAATGGTTTTGCTATTACAGACAACCTCGCAGTAAACAGTACACTTAATTTGATCCTTTAAAAGGAGGATCCTTCCAACAAGAATTGCAGAGTTGAAGGGAGCAAATGTTGATAGGATTTTCTGTCTTTTTTTTTTTTTTTTTTTTTTTGAGGGGTGTGTTTTCACCAGAGAAAGGGCACAGAGAAAGGGAGAGGGAAAAGCATCCCTCCTATGGGGGATTGTCACACTGCAACCCTTTATTTTGCTTTCCTGTGGGGATTTTGGACATGCATGCACACCTGCCCAACAGGTTTTTCAAGCCAGTTCAGGACTTGAGTTGCTCAGTAGGCCATGTGGCATCCAGCTGCCTTAACCAACAAACCATGGAGCCAACTTTTGATGATGGACATATTTACCAAAAAGTTAGTGTAAATTTATTCTTTACTGAGCAGTATGAGAATAGGTCTTTCTTACAACACTCTCACCATATTGGATATTACTATTTAAAAGCCTAACAATTTGACAGGTGAAAAAAATGTAGCCAATAGTTGCAATCTTCATGAGAAAGAATTGCCATGTGACCCTTGCTGTCAGAAAATGTAAGAGGAGGGGCCGGCAGATGGCATAGTGATTAAGGTGCGGGACTTTCATCTGGCCGACTGCAGTTCCATTCTTGTACTTGGAAGCTTGAAACTCATGCCAGGTGTGTGTGTGTATGCGCAAAATCCCAGGAGAATGGAGGAGAAGGAATTGTAGCATGGCCATTCCCCTGGGGTGGGGGGTGATTTCTCACTTTTTCTGTCTCTCTGGTGAGTGCACATGGCCTATAGCAAAAATCTCTCTCTTAAAAGAAAGAAAAAAAGGAAAAAAAAAAAAAAGAAAATATAAGAGGCTATCTTGTGCTTTTGTGAACTTCTGAATGGAGGTATGCAAGTCTAGCCTATGCAGTCAACTGCTTACCAGTGTAGGATCATTCTAAAGTCGATTTTTCCTAAGGTATTTTGATTCTCTTCTAGCGCAGTGGTTCCAATGTGATGACCAATGAAAATGTGCTATTTGATTGATGATGGAGAGAGCGTCATTTGTTAGGAAAACAGAATATGCATGGGAAAAAAAAAAAACCTTCAGTCCAAATAGAATATAATTAGAAGCAGTAAAGAGACTTATCATATTTAGTAAAAAGAACCACCACAAAGAGAAATAGAAGTCCCTACAGGGAAGAAAGGAAGGAAACAGTGCTTAGCAGTTTCAGGAGAAAGGACGGGTCATTGGGGCTTCAGATGTGGATATGCCATAAGTATTAATTGCTTTGTTACAAGAGAAACGGCCTAAAAATGTGTGAACAAATCTGGGCCCTAGAGGTAGTAATGGCAGTGGAAACGGTTGCCATGACAACGGCAAGAAAAAGTCAACCAAAGGAATTACTAATACATATGAGTGTAAATGTGTTTGACATTGAATAATGTGAACCAATTCCTTGGCAGATTCCAACACTATTTTTGAAGCTGAAAAAAAAAATAATGTTTCAGCATTTATCTCATGCAGGTTTTATTATATGGATTTTCTGGTTGGGGGTAACTAACTTTTTCATAAGAGGTGAACTTGATTTTAAAAATAACTTTATTGTAAGAATATTACGGAAACTTTAAAGGATATTTTCGAAAGAAAAAGAGAAATTGCTTTCACCCATCCTGTCAATATGGCCTGCCTTTTTCTTCTTTCCTACACCCAACTGCATTTTTATATATCTGCAGTCTTAGTATTCAGACAGTTTTGCATTCTGCTTTTATCACTTGCCCTGATGTCTATTTTCCATATCTTAACGTCATCTTTATAATTGTCCGTTAAAATTTCTGCACAGTAGTTCATCAATGGCGTTGTATTCTTTACTCAACCATTCACCTATTAGAAAGGGTTTATGTGTTATTGACAAGTCCCGTTACAGGCAATGCAGGGTGAATAGGGTTCAGATTTACATTACAGAAATGCTGCCTCTTAACATTATGCAGAATTGAGCTTGTGTTTGGGCTATGTTGCATTACAATACACAAATATGTGTTAGCTGGAGGGTGGGAGGGGTCAGCAGTTCTTGATTATTAGGTGGTGCCAACAATTAATAGGATAGGGAAGAATGGTTTTCTCATTATGCCACATATTGCTTTCTAATGCACATCTGCTCCCATACCCTAGGTTCTGCTGCAACCCTGAGTGTTCTTCTGAAAGACCATTTCTTACCCCAAATGAACCTGTCAATAATAATTATTATGGTAAAAGTAAAAAAGCTCAGCTACCATGATTGAAGCATTCCCTTACAGTCTGCAGTCAAGAAAAGTAACTATATATCATAGAATGATGGTTGGCTCTTGCATTTGCAATAAATCAGGTATCTTTTCGATCCTGTATTGGAAGGGTTTCTGCTTGGCCTCATACGCTGTGCCATTCATCTTGTTTTGTGTACATAATGATACTGTTGGCTTGGAATGACTGTGTCAGTGTTTCAGGTTGCTAATAAAGCCATTCGCTTCCGCGAGGGTGTCTTCTGAATATGTGGTGGTTCTCTCAGCGTGTATGATTAGCCAATCAAAGGGCAGCCCTATAAGTTACTGTGTGTGGGGATACTGCTTGCATCTGGGAAATTCAATGCTAGTTTATTCCCCGATGATAGATTAATGACGGACTAGAAGTCGAAGCAGTTCTTATCAAAAACTACTGTTGTGATCACCATTCAGTTACTGAAGAGTTGTACTAATTTCAATTTACTGAGGGATGTTGGTTTGGTGTAATTGTCATTTCGATACATGAAGAAGAATTATAAATAAGCATTTTTGTATTCACATTAGTTGTTTGGCTAGAAGGAAGAAGAGACAAATTTGAGAAAGTAAAGGAATAACTAAGACGGGGGTCTAGAAGAACAGGAAAACTCCTGAGGAAAGCAGGGATAGAAACACGGTGAGGTGATTGTTATCAATGATCAGACCACTAACCTCGGAAAGCTTCTGGATACTCATTAGCAAACCACTTGGTCAGAGAACTGTCCTGGATTCCTTCTATGTCCAGTGATGCCTTTGGGGCAACACTGGAGAATTTGGACTTCAAATTACTGCCACTTAGTGAAAGATACTTTGATGTGAAACAGTTATTCCTTTTCTTAAATCAGAAAGCTCCAGTAAAGAAGACTGCAATTTTTGGGGCCAGGAGGTGGCATAGTGGTTAAGGTGCAGGACTCCTATATGGTTTGAGTCCTGGACCCAGAGACTTGAAGCTCATACAGGGTGCATATATGTGTATGCCCCAAATCTCCCCAGAGAATGGAGAAGGGATTGCACCATGGCTATCCCTCCTGGAGATGATTTATTGCTTTCTATCTCTGTCTCTCCTGCGAGCACACATACCCTATAGCAAAAATCTCTTAAACAAAAACAACTCCTGCAATTTCCTGTGAAGAGTGTATTCTCGTTTTAGTTTGTATTGGTATAATAAACTACTGTAGAATGGGAGGTTTATAAACAGCAGAAGTTTATTTATCATAGTTCTGAAGACTGGGACGTCTTCGATTTGATATCTGGAGAGGGTCCACTTTCTGGTTCATTAACCGTGGTCTTCTCTCTGTGTCCTCACTGGTGGAAGGAGCAAGAGAGCCCTCTGGGGTTGCTTTTATAAGGGCACTAACCCTATTCACGAGGGCTCCAGCCTCATGACCTCATCCTTTTAACACCATCATATTAGGGGCTAGGATTCCAACAGATGAATTTGAGGAGACCCATACATTCCATCGGCATTTCCTAATGTCTGTGCCATGGTGCTCAAATTCTAAGAAAAAAGTATTCCACTTTTCAGTGTGAGAGAAACAAAGAAAGGCTGAAAACTCCACATAGCTCAGAGACAAGGGTTGGGAGGAGGAAGAGTTAGAGCAGTAGCTTTCAAACTTTGGCCTCAGCACACTAACAGACACATTTTACATAGCAGCCCAGTGTGAGTGTGATCCACGTACACCAGAACAGACATCGTGTGAAGCAGTTCTTGCCTTTACTATGTTAGGCTGATATCTTGTGATCAATCGTCAGTCAACTGACAGGGCAATATATGCTAATCTAACTTTGTCTTCACAATAGCCTCAAATAGGAACTGTGCTCTGTTGGGTAGAAAAGTCATGATGTATTATTTTGTTTTCCTATGCAAAAATGCATCCTGACTTTTCCAACAACCCAGTAGATGAGGAAATTGAGACTCTGAGAGGTGAGATTACTGACCCGTATTTACATGGCAATTAAATAGAGACCCAGAGAAATGGGTCTGTAACTGACTCATCTGAGCTGAGTCATTTTCCACTGTGCTCAATAGCATTTTTTTTTCTGGGAAAGATGAAATGTTTGGCTCTGACTTTCTTAGCTACTAAAGGAGAGACATCAGGTGAAGAACAGACATATCCCAGGAGCTGCTCAGAAACCCTGGCTTTCAGAATCAGTATGGCTGCAACAAGGCCCAGGAAAGCCCAGGATTCAAAGCATGGCTCTATGAGTCAGACCGCCCAAGTTGGACAGTAATTGTCCCATTCTGGCCAGCTGCTGGAACTTGGGAAGTTAAAGCTGTAAATAGGCCTTTCCCCAGTTACAAAATGCTGACATAAATCTTTTTTTTTTTTTTTTTTTGTATCCATGGTGGATTTGTTCCAGGAACCCCTGCAGACATAAAAATCCACAGATACTCAACTCCTTTATATGAAATGGCTTAGTATTTGCATATAAGCTACACATACCCTCCTGTATACTTTAAATCATCTCTAGATTACCTATAGTGTCTATTACAAGGTAAATGCTGTGTAAATAATTTTTATAATGTATTTTAAAATTTATTGTATTGATATTTATTATACTTATTTAGAAATTGGTAATCCACATTTGGTTGAATCTGTGAATATGTGGGGCCAACCTAGATAATCTCCTTCAAGGTTTTTTTCTTTTTTTGGAGAGGATTTTGCCATAGGGTGTGTGCACTCGCCAGAAAGACAGAGACAGAGAAACAGAAAGTCAGAAACCCTCTCCCCCCAAGGGGGGATGGCCACGCTGCAATCCCTTCTCCTCCATTCTCCTCTCGGGATCTTGGGCATGCATGCACACGTGCCTGGCATGAGTTTAAGCCACCAGGTCTGGGACTCGAACCGCGGTCGACTACATGGGAGTCCAGCGACATAGCCATTATGCTAACTGCTGGCCCCAAGGTTTGTTGTAAAGATGAAAAGAGAGGATCCATACAAGTACTTAATAGGGTACTGAGAACAGATTTGACATTCCATAAATGTGACTTGTTACATGGACATGGAGAAGGTGCATCTGTGTGTTAGAAATGTCATTCAAAACCAAGCCCTTTCAGCTATAACCAAGTGAATTTTTTGTTTATGGCAATGCAAATCCTACAGAGAAGCCAAATGTGTTATTTGACCCAATTAGAGCTAGATAGAGATTCATAATAAGCACTTGCTAATCATGAAAAGACCCTTAAGCAGTTACTGGGATGATGGGAGTGTGATTTCCTCTAGGTCAGTGCTTTCACGATAGTTCCTGTAACTGACTAAAAACTAGCACGAGTTCTCTCATTGATAGCCCCATTTATGTGGATCAGTGGGCCTCAGTTCAGTTTCTATTACCTAGGTCTCAATTACAAAACTGTAGTCTCCAAAAAGAAATGTATATTCTGAGTTTAATGGAGAAAACTGAGAAAGCTTGAGAGAAATTTAGAGTTCCCTTGTAACTAATTGCCGCTAAGATTTGTTCCCAAGCTATGCTGTCAGAATAGCCTCAGAGTGATCTTCGATTTTTATTGTGCCGTGAACACCTTATCAAACTCAACACCTGTGTCAAGCACTAGAGGAACTTGAAGACTGAATGTAGACGTGAGAACAGTAGCTTTCTCTCTTGTCACTGTGCCTCCAGTTCTGTCAGGTAGTGATAACTTAGTCCACAGCATGTGGGAGTTATTAAAAACAGATGAGTGAGGCCCAGCTGTGGTATTGCACGCTGGACACTGATACTTGGCAGGCTGAAGTCACATGGGAGGCCTGAGTTAGATTCCTAGCTCAGCCTAAAAAGCTAGGAATGGTGGTACGTACGTATAGTCCTAGCTACTTTGGAAGCTGAGGCAAGAGGATCATGATATAGACCCTGTCTAAAAATACACACACACACACATATACACATACAACTGATAAGCAATATTGTCGTTGTCAGAAGGAAACCAAGCAATTGAAATAACTCTACATGAAGTTCCATTATGTGAGCTTGATCTCATCAGATAATACTCCCACTTCTGTCTCCATCTCTGCAGCTGGATGTTGTGGGTGAGTTATAGAGGCTTGGGGCAAGCTCTGCTTATCATCTGTTCAAATTCTTGCAACCAGTTCTTTGGGACTTAGGCAACTTCATCAGTGAGGAGCTCCAGTGAATTTTCTATTTGGAATGCATAGGAGGGGGACAAAATGCAAGGATGTAATTGATATGAGAAGTTTGAATCTTATTATGCTCTCGTGATTTCCAGAATGTTCTGTCCCATTTAGATACTTTCTCCCCAGATACATACTGTGTGACATTGCCAGGATCTTAGAATATCAAGAATCACAATGGTTGGTATTAATAATGATTACATTTCTGAATTATATTATGTACCAAGCCATGCTTGGTATTCTACTTCAAAATCTCATTTCCCATTCACTGCAATTCTGTAAGGTATTATCACTACCCCATTTTACAGATGTGATAACTGAGGCACAGAGAAGCTGCTCACTTACCCACTGTCGTAGAACCAGCACTGTCTCACATTGACACGCTGTTAAAGATATTTATCTCCCATTTTTCAATCTTGATTTACCTTTAATAAATCTCTGGAAAAATAACTACAGACTGTAATGGTTAATTACCCAAGAGGTCTTCCAAAATGTTTTGTCTTTGCTTTCATACTATGACATGGGGATCATTAAATGTTTGTGGATGAAAGCCATGGCCTGAATAGAGGCAGGCCTGAATAGTGCCAGGCCTCTTGTGCTACGAACTGCAGTATCTGTCAACATGAGCTTCTGCCCCTGCAACAGCATCTAGAGCATCCACGCCGGAGGCTAAAACTCAGACATGACTGATCTACAGTGTAATATAGGCCTAAGTGCACCATAGACTTTGATGACCTCTGTAACCATCACAACCTACCTGCAGTGGCTTCTGTCTTCAAGATCCAGTAAGGAATTCTGCCTCTATGACACCTCCCATGTCGTCTTCATGTCTCCCCTAGCTAAGGTGATGGCTTGAACTTCATCATGCACATTCAGGGTGGCTGTCTGGTTTATCTGGGTCATCGGGCACTTGAAGGGGGAGAGAAAATGATGAAAGGGGAGGAAAGTTACTGATTACGGAGGGCCTTGTATGCTGTTTCAAAAAAGTCAGAGTCCCATCAAGAGAGCAAGAACCACTGAGGGTCTAATGTGAGAATAGGTATAGCCAACACTTGCATTTAGAAAGCTCATTCAGCAAAAAGGCATTAACTGGGAAGGAGGCAAGACAGGAGGCAAGAAGATAAGCTAGGATGCTATCATAATAAAGTATTAATAGCTTGTTCTCAGCTAGTAGGCATCAGAAATATTGTTAAAACACAAATTGCTAGGGCCCACCCTTGAGTTTCTGATATAGTAGGTCTGAGGTGGGTGCCCAAGAGTTTGCTTTTCTGAAATGTTCTCAGGCGATGCCTGTGTTACTAATGTGGGACCCCTGCTTTCAGAACCATGAGAAAGCTACGCTTGTAGAGAAATGATTTGAATCAAGGCATTGACAGAAGAGGTAGGTTGGGGTAGGGATGAGGTGATATATCTGAAAAATATCTAGGAGGTAGAACTTGACAGTCTTAGTGATGAGGCAGAAAAAAAAAGGAAAGATTTTTAGGGAGACTTTTGCTATAGAGTGCACTCTCGAGAGACAGAAAGTGGGAAATCACCTCCCCCCATAGGGGGGTGTGGCTATGGTACAACCCCTTCTTTATTCTCCTCTTGGGATTTTGGGCACACATGCAAAATTGGGATTTTGGGCACACATGCATATGCACCTGGTGCAAATTTTAAGCAACCAGGTCCAGGACTCAAACTGTGGTTGACTATGTAGGAATCCAGCAATGTAACCATTATGCTATCTGCTGATCCCAAGGAAGAGGAAAATTTTGAGCTAAGTGACTGGGTGGGTAAAGGGATTACTGATCGAGGGTGGGGGCTGAAGGAGGAGGAGCAAAATTCAAAGGGACAATACTTTTAGGGTTAATGCATTTGCTTTACCTTTCTTCTAGGGGCCGGTAGGTAGTGTGGCGGTTAAGGTGCTGGACTCCCACATGGCTGACCATGGTTTGAGTCCTGGACCTGGTGGCTTGCTTTCTCACTTTCCCTTTCTCTCTCCCTCTGTCTCTCTGGTCAAATTAAAAAATAATAACAAATAAAATTAAAGAAATAATTTAAAAAAAGACTTTCTTCTAATGATGGCTCAATTTTTCTGCTTCAGTGATTTCTACTTCTTAAAGTATTATTGAAATATTTTGTGAAGACCTTTCAATAAATTAAGTGGCTTCCTTACACAGTAGGACTATGTAAGGAAGAGGAATTCCAGGTGAGATGAATGAAGCAGTCAGAGGGTATGTCTGGCGTTACATCACGTTCTTTGTCCTTGTCTGTCCTCTGTAGTGCTGTGGTTACAGCTACAAAAGGAAACACCCACAAACAGATTCACCTGCTGAGCAACAATTACAAATATCATTCAGCAAACAGGGAAGCTGTTTGCCATTATAACAAAGGAGGATCAATAATTTATTATTCAAGTATGGCATCAGGGAACTAGACCTGGAAAAGGGAATCATAAGCAAGAGCAGTTTACTGCGGTGGGATTTCCCTACGTCTGCCAATACACAGGAGGGAAAGAAAACTCATCCTGACTTTAAGAACATAAATAAATTGCCTGTAATCTCTCAGCCAAGGGATTGGTCAGGAGACACAGAAACCACTGGTATTCTCTGACACGGAGCTCTTTTCACCCGGTTTATTCCACTGGAGGCACCGCCGTGACTGGCCACAAATGAGAAGGGATGTGCTCATAGAAGAGGCAGTTGGTTAAGCTGGTCATAATTCATGGTTCAGCGATGCTGCACCTGGAGGCGGGAGAATGAAACATTCATGAGGGCGGCTTTCCCAGCCACACATTACATTTGTCAAGAGAAAAGGGGGGGAAAAAAAGCCAGGAATCATCTTCCCAAGAAAACCTATGCGGGTTTTCTCTTATTATTTTTTTTTGGGGGTGTGGTGGTGGTTAGGATGCTAGAATTCCACATGGAGGGTCAAGTCCCA
>NW_006159624.1:62960-69765 GCF_000334495.1 Tupaia belangeri chinensis
GGTGGCTAGACTGCAAGTGTGAGTTTTGGAAGGGAGCCTGTGGGGGCTTGTATCCATGCCTCCTCAGTTGTTAATGCCTTATCACAGATTCTGTTGACAGATCAGGTGGGTTTCTCTGCAAAATAGGAGGAGGCAATCCTTGGATTCTCCATAGGCAGACCAGGCTTGAGTTTAGGGCACTTGCAAAATGGAATACATTTTTTATTGGGGAGGGGGTAGGAATAATATACTTATTTTTGGAGAGGTTTTTTTTTTTTTTTTCTTCGCTATAGGGCATGTGCGCTCGCCAGACAGAGACAGAGAGACAGAAAGCGAGAAATCACCCCCCAAGGGGGATGGTCATGCCTCAATCCCTTCTCCTCCATTCTCCTCTCGGGGTCTTGGGCACGCACACACACGCACCCGGTGTGAGTTTAAGCCACCGGGTCCAGGACCACGAACTGTGGTCGACTACGTGGGAGTCCAGCGACATAGCCATTACGCTAACTGCTGGTTCCCAGGAATAATATATCTAAAAACTGAAGGAAAGTGGCCATCATATGTAACTCAGAATTCTGGACTTCTTTACACTGTTGGGTAAATGTAATTAAAAACAAAATCTGTTAGTGCAAAAAATCTCCACAAAGTTAGAAAGAAAACGCTTTAAAAATTTTTTATTCATCATTGTTATTTTTACACTTTGACTACAGAGCAACAGAGAGAAAGAAAGCAAGAAAACAAGCCACCAAGTCTAGGACTTGAACCATGGTCAGCGCCTTAACCACTAGGCCACCTACCAGCCCCAGAAAACACTTTTAGTTTAATAGTAAAGGACTGGTTAATTCTAATTGCATCGTAAAATCTTCAGAAGGAAAGGAAAATGTTTTCTGGATGATTTTGTGGACGATTTGTGTGTGTGTGCGTGTGTGTGTGTGACAATTTTAAGTTATTTTTAAAATCAGTACTTTTTAATGGGAACAACTTGACCAAAATCTGTCACAGAATTTTGAGACCCATTAAAACAAAGTTTAATGAGAAAAGAAAAAGATTTATTAAAAAGTATTAAACAAACAAAAAGTATTAAACCAGAATGTGATGTACATTACAGAAACTCTGCTAAGAAAGAAATCTCACTTTGTATATAGCCAAGCAGATACAACCTATTCTATATGAGAGGACTCCGAAAAGTTTATTGAAAAATGAATTTAGAGTACAAATTTATTTTGCTGCAATATTTTTCAAATCCTTGCATATTTTTCCCCCAAAGTATGCATTTTCCATGAATTTTTTGAGGCCCCTGCTATATGTTCTTGAGAAAAGCAATAATTAGTTCTCACTAAGAGGACTTGACAGCACTATTTTTCTCCCATAGCTTATTCATACGACCTGGCAATTGAGGTGACCCTTTGTATTAACTAATTGACTTTATACAGAGAAAAGATCACCTTTTCCTATTTTTACATCAGGGAGTAGCTTTGCATCTTAGAGCAGAGTGGGCCACTGGAGTTAGGTTCCTACCTTCCTAGACTGGGAGATAGAATAGCTGTCTTCCTGGAAATTTGCATTTCAAAGGGATAGCTTCCAGGTCTCTGAGAAAGACTTCCTGGGGCATAAAACTGACAAAGGCCTATCTAGTTTTGAAAAAACTATATATACATTTCAAAGAGAGGAGAACATACTTACAATTTTAATGCTCTAAGATATAGGAGGGGAGGGGAAATCACTTTTCTGCCTTCAAGTAGTTTATTTTCCCCTTTAAATTCACATATAAAATTGTATTTGTGTACAACAGGATGTTTTAAATTTTATGTACACTGTGGCTAATCTAGCTGATTAACATATGCATGACCTCACATAGTTATTTTTTGTGGTGCACTTAACATCCATTTTCAGCATTTTTAAAGAATATGGTATGTTATTGGGACCAGCAGTTAGCATAATGGCTATGTCACTGGACTCCCATGTAGGCAACTGCGGTTCCAGTCCCGGACCTGGTAGCTTCAACTCACACCAGGCGCGTGTGCGTGCGTGCCCAAGATCCCGAGAGGAGAATGGAGAATGGATTGCGGCGTGGCCATCTCCCCTGGGGAGTGATTTCTCACTTTCTGTCTCTCTGTTTCTGTCTTTCTGGAGAGCGCACATGCCCTATAGCATAAACCTTCCTCCCCCCCCCAAAAAAAAAAGAAAGAAAGAAAGAAAAAAAGAATATGGTATGTTATTAAGTTACCATGTTGTACTTGAACTTTTACTTGATTTCTTGAACTTATTTCTCCTATTTAATTGATCTTTCCTTATATTTAGCAGGAAGATTTAAGCCTTGTACTTTGAATTTTTGTTTTTATAACACTTTATAGTAGTATTCTTTTAAAAACATTTAATCCCATTTGTTATTATTGTATTTTAATTTTACCAGACAGAAAGAGAAAGCAAGCCACCAAGTCTGGGATTTGAACCGCATTAGCCATGTAGGGATCCAGCACCTTTAACCACCACACCACCTGCTTGCCTTTTATAGTGTTATTTATTTATTAAAGTTAATTTCTTCCATGAAAAAGAGAGAAACAGCCATCCTGAACGGAGTCTTCATGCCGTGACCCACCCGCAATCTCACAGCCTGAATCACGGTAGCAGGTACACACCTGGTACACTCCAGGTACACACCTGGAGCAGGAACCTGGGACCTTTCCCATTTGGGTCCAGTTGCAAAGCCACCATGAATACTGCTGTGCTGAAGTTGGTCCCATAGCATTACTTTACTTTTGAGTTACATGGTGCATGTGTTTGTTTGGGGAAGAAAACATTATTATGTTTGAGATTGGCTTGGCACTAGAATGAGACAAGGCACAGTATCTGTCCCTGGCTTTGGTGGGCAGATTCAGAGGAAGGAGAGACAGTGGACCCATTGGTGCAGAAACTTACTGAGGTTAGATAGGGACCCAGGGGCTTAGTAATCTGTGGCAACTTGATTAGCAGGAGGAGGTTGGGCTGATCAGGCTGGAGGGCTCAGCATGGGCAAAGCTGAGGGGCTGGGAGTCCAGAAAGGTTTGAAGGATAAGCCCAAGTCCACAATAGCAAGCTGATCGGCTCTGCTCTCTGTGGGTCTCAATCCCTCAGTCACTGGAAGGAGTCTCAGAGACAGGACCCCAGATCCTCTGATGAAACTCTAACGAGAACAAGGCCAGTTGAGGGCCATGGAGGAAGATTGGCAACTCACAGTTCCAGGTGGGGTTAGCTATAACTGACAACCAGCCCTCCCAGTGTCTTTCATCCTCAGTTTATCACCAGGTGCTTCAGGCTTGCATTGAACTGATCCCAATAATTCTACACAGTAACATTTGGGCTGCCCTTTCGATTGCTAATCATGGTTTCTAATTGTAGAACTACCATACTTTCAGAAAACATCCTTGTGGAAACAAACAGCTCTATTAATAACCAGGAACCTCTCAAGCCGGTTTAAGCCAAAAAGAGTACTGGTTCAAAAAAAAAAGATAGGAGGAGACTTTTCAAGAAAAGCCCAGGGTTTCAGGGGCCGTCAGGTGGCATAGTGTTTAAGAGTGCTGGATTCCTGCATGGCCAACCACAGTTTGAGTCCTGGACCTGGTAGCTTGCATTCTCACTTCTCTCTCATTTTCTCTCACATGCTCGCTGTGTCCCTCTCTGGTCAAATTAAAAAATAAGTAAGTAAAAAATAAAATAATTTTTAAAATAAAAAACTCAGGGGTTCCGACAATGCTGTCAAATTCTTTCCTTTTTTGAAATATTTGATTTTTAAATTATTTTTTAATTTGACAAGAGGAGAGAGAAAAGAATAACGGTTCTTCATCCACAGACAGTACAATGAAACACATGGAAATATTTGATAAAGAATTTAGAGTATTCATAGTGACAAAACTAACAGATGGAAGAGAAGAGAAACAATGAACACCAGAAGAAAAAAGCCATTGAGTTCTAGGAGGTGAGGAAGTTCTTGCGAGAGCTGAAAGAGGAAATACACACCATAAAAAAGAAGAAAATGAAACTGTTGGAGATGAAGGCTGTAATATAGAAAGTCAAAACCTCCTTTGAAAGTTTTAAAAGCAGACTAGATCATACAGAAAATTGAATCTCAGATGTAGAAGGTAGAATCGTTGGACTAGTAAAAGCCACCATAAAGACTGAGAAAATAGCCCCCCAAAATGAGACTAATATACAAGAAATACTAGATATCATCAAACATCCAAACATTCGGGTAATCGGTATCCCAGAATGTGAAGAGACTCATAATGACATTGACAGTCTATTCCATGAAATCCTGGAAGAAAACTTCCAAAACCTAGAGAGGTATTCAAAGATCCAGACCCAAGAAATACAAAAGACCTCACATAGGATCAACCCAAGAAGATCTTCTCCAAGACATTATAGCCAGAATGACCAAAACCACAAAGACAAGATACTCAGACTGGCAAGAGAGAAAGGTCAAGTTACCTACAAAGGCTATCCCATCAGGATAACAGCGGACCTCTCATTGGAAACAATGTAAGCAAGGAAAGAATGGAAAAATATATTCAAAGTGTTGAGTGAAAAACAATTTCAACCAAGAATACTATATCTGACAAGGTTATCCTTCACATGGGAAGAGAAGACAAGAAGTTCTCAGCTAAACAAAACCTGAAAGAATTTACCAGCACCACACCAGCACTGTAAGAAGTTCTGAAGGGAGTGCTATCGTAGGAAAACCAAAATCAGACACACAGAAATAAGAGTTCTAAAACAATTACGAAAATGGCCAGCTTAATGGTAGGGACAAATCCCGAGGTGAACATTATCTTCCAGAATTTAAACAAAGATAGGACCACAACAAAATATAAAGTACATGAGTTTAAACTGGTGAAATAGAATTTTATGACTTTTGACTAAAACATTACTGACCTTCTATGCTTTGTTTTCCAGTGTTAAGGAGTTTTATCTTCTCTCGAGTTGTGGACAGGTCCACGTACCTGCTATTCGAACAGAATCCTAACCTGTGTCCTGGCTTTAAGTATTAAGGAAATTTCTCTTAACATTTTAAAAATTTAGATTAAAGCTAAAACTGCCTTTCTTGAAATTAAAAAAATGTACTTAAGAAATACCTACTTAGTAACCACAGTAAGCTATACAACCTCAGCTATGTGCTATATTTATTTATTTGGAGAGGTTTTTGTTATAGGGCATGTGCGCTCTCCAGAAAGACAGAGAGAGACAGAGAGACAGAAAGCAAGAAATCACCCCCCATGGGATATGGCCATGACGCAATCCCTTCTCCTCCGTTCTCCTCTCAGGATCTTGGGCATGCATGCACACGTGCCCGGCATGAGTTTATGCCACTGAGTCCGGGACATGAACCGCGGTCGACTACATGGGAGTCCAGTGACATAGCAACTACACTAACTGCTGCGCTGGTCCCAGCTATGTGCTATTTTATAGTATATTCATTCTATCCACGGTTTCATGCCTAAAGTCAACTTTTATTTACAGATGTGTATATTTCAGCTGAACTTACTATTGAAAGTATTTAATTAAGATATTTTGTGAATCAATACAATGTGGGACAGAATAAAGGAATGGAAGGCAACTGCAGATACCAGAGGCAGGGTGGGAGGAGGATAGAAAATCGCAGAGGGTGAGAAATAGGGGGAAAAATATATGTACAAGAAACAAGAAATGGAAAATTCTTTGTTGGCAATAACATGTATGATTAAGCCACTTTACAGTGTATTCTGGCTGGAAAATAGCATTTTGTATGCTGTGGTGATGTTCAGTGAGAGAATGTAAAATAAATAAATCAAAGAAGAAGGGGAGGAAAACAAGGCTGATGAAACAACTGTAATCTACAAGTGTGCCCTCCTGCGGGAGGACAGTGTCGTCTTTGGCCCTGTAGCCCAGTGTGTAGCTGAAGCTCTGTAACACAGTGAACGCTCAGTGTGTTTGCTGAATGGGTGAGCTTGTATTCTTTCCCTTCATACATCTTTTATGCCCTAAGCGTGTTGCTCTGAGGACAATAGAACTTAGTAAAGATATGGAGAAGTAGATTTTGGTTACACTCAGAACAAAATATTTGCATCATAAAAAAATTCCTTCAGCAGTCTATCAAAAATACATTTGAGTAGCCCATGAAGAGGTGATTACGGTGTAGTGGTTAAGGTGCTGGATTCCCATATGGTCGACTGCAGTTCTAGTCCCAGACCTGGTGGCTTAAAAATCACACCGTGTGTGTGTGTGTGTGTATGCCCAAAATCTCAGGAGAATAAAGAAGAAGGGATTGTGGCATGGTCATTCCCTCTCCCCCCCTTTAACCGGTGTGATTCTCACTTTCCCTCTCACTCTCTCTCTCTGTTGAGCACATATGTTTTATGGCAAAAACCTAAAAAAAAAAAAAGTGCTTGTTTAGAACACCGCCTACCGAGAGTAAGTGTTCTAAAAATGTTTATGAAAGAAAGAAAAGCTGGGTAAAATGTGACTTCAGCTAGAGTAAGAGATGTTAGTAAATACTGTATGTTTAAATACGATGGCCTAATTAGTTATTACAGTAGGCACCAACACCGTGGATGCCTCCCATAGGTCCTCAGACCAATCGAAGTGCTTATATATTTCCAGACGCTTTGTGCATCTTCCCAAGTCATCGATTCCGGTGTACTGTTTCAGCAAGTCTCATAATGCTGAAGTGCCCCTAAAGGCAGAGGACAGTGAACTTGATTTCCAGAGAATGAAGGTGTAGCCTGAAGTCTCCTCAGAAGGGAGAAATTTCTTTGCAATGTCACGTTTAACTTAAAAAAACAAAAAAAAAAAAAAAAAACCCCACATTTTGACT
>NW_006159624.1:70345-75728 GCF_000334495.1 Tupaia belangeri chinensis
TAAAAAAAAAAAAAAAAAAAAAAAAAGCACACACATTTTGCATTCTGTTCTGCAATGACCTCGTGTTTATTGTAACAGTAACAATTATCTGTACTCTCCCTTTGGAAGCATAAAATTGAAGACATTCTCACGGATGGCACTAAGGCCATTTAGCATTCTGTAATTCGTCCTGCCACTCATTAAACAATTAGAGGCGTTTTCTGAAGCTCATGGTCATTTTATCCAAGGAGAAGGGCACAGCAGTTCACTGGAAAGAGTAGGATCCAACTTTGCTTAGGAAATAATGAGGTCTGTTTTGTGTAAGAACAGCTGCTTAATCAGCACTAGCCCTGCGCTCCTGCAAGTTTTGCTGACATTAGTTTGCCAATGACTGTAACCGTGCTCAGGCTTTCTGCTGTTATCTGCACGGGTCTAGCAAGGGAAGAGCCTCATGAATGAGCCCCGTGCCCTCAGAAAGCCGTTTCACCTTGGTTTCCTCACCCCTTAAGTGAGAAGCTTAAACTCAGTGATAAAGAAAATCAACTCGGGACCAGCAGGTAGGGTAATGGCTATGTCGCTGGACTCCTATGTAGTCGACCGCGGTTCAAGTCCTGGACCCGGTGGCTTAAACTCACGCTGGGCGCGTGTGCGTGTGTGCCCAAGATCCCGAGAGGAGAATGGAGGAGAAGAGATTGTGGCGTGGCCATCCCCCCCTGGGGGGGGATTTCTCACTTTCTGTCTCTCTCTGTCTGTCTGGTGAGCTTGAAAAAAAACCCTCCCCCCCCCCCTCCAAAAAAAAAAAAAAAAAAAAGAAAATCAACCACCAAGTCCCTATTTGTAGAACAATATTAACTGTTTATAAGCACAAACTGCACAAAGACCTCATGAAAACAATTGGAATAAAAGAGCAGGCTCAAGCGTCTGAATACGAGCTGTTTCCTCTCTTGAATGATACGGCACATGTGTAGGTTTCAATAATACGTACCTTTCGAACGTATTTTTAAACAAATATTTATCTAGTGCCAGGCGTGCTTCTAAGTTTGTTACAGATACCTCCTAAATTTTCATGATCTCACACCAGGAAGTGGGAAATATTATCATCTCTATTTTTAAAAAAGAATTATTTTATTTAACTTTATTAAAAAAAAAATTAACCAGAGAGGGACAGAGACACAGAGAGAGCAAGAATGCTGCCGGGTCCAGGACTCCAACTGCAGTTGGCTATGTGGGAGTCCAGTGCCCTTAGACACCATGCCAACCCGTCGGCTCTTATCATCCCCATAGATGGAGTTAGTTAACGTGTCCAAAAGCATTAGTAAAGGCAGACTCAGGTTTTGAACCTAGGAAATCTGGCTCCTGAGTCTTCTGAAGTCCTCATTAATGTATTATGTTTCCTATTTCATAATGGAGATGGAATACTTTCCTCTGCTGTGAGGTTATGCTGCAAATTATATAACAGCTTTGATGCTCCTGGTATAAAGATGAGTAACATATGACCCCTCCCCTCTTGGAGCTTCCACTTCAGAGGAGGAGCATGCCACGTAAACAGCAGCTTACAGTAGGGGTGCTTCCAAAGGCGGGAATGAAGATCTGTGGGAGGTGGGGACGAGTGCTTCTGTCTGCTTACAGAGGATGGAGGGCAAGGCGAAGGATGCAGGGAAGGCTTTGAAGGAAATTTGGACTAGGAACTGTAGGATGTTTATGACTTTACCAGAGAAAAAAGGGAGTATGGGTGGGTCTGGGGGGGAATTCCAGCAGAGGGATCAGAGCGCACCAGAAGTGTTAAGATCTGGCATGGATCTGAGGCCGGGGCTTCCCACACATGCTGAGCACGCCAGGAAGTAGGAGTGAACATCCCCTGGATTATCTAAACTGTTATATGGAACTTTTTTTTTTTGTTTGTTTTTTTTAAATTTGCTATAGGGCATGTGCACTTGCTGGAGGGAAAGAAAAGTGACCCTGCTTCAGTAGGGAGGGTCATGCCGCAATCCCTTCTCCTCTATTCTCCTCTTGGGATTTGGGACATGGCGTGCACATGTGCTTGATGTGCTTCTTTTTCTAAAATTTTTAAATAATTATTTAACTTTATTTATTTATTTTAATTTGACCAGGGAGAGAGAGAGAGAGCGTGGAGAGAGAGAGTGAGAAAGCAAGCTGCCAGGTTCGGGACTCGAACCGCAATCAGCCATGTGGGAGTCCAGCGTCCTTAACCACCACAGCACCTGCTGGCCCCCGTGATGTGCTTCTTTTCAAGCCAGGCCTGGGACTTGAACATCATAGTTGGCCAGGCAGGATCCAGCGGCCTTAACCACTATGTTGCTGGCTGGTCTTCATTTGATTTTTTTTTAAATTTAAAAATATTAAAAAAAAGAGTGATCTGTTATTTATTTTAATTTGACCAGAGAGAGACAGAGAGAAAGAAAAGAGGCAAGAAAGCAAGCCACCATGTCCAGGACTCAAACCATGGTCAGCCATGTGGGAGTCCAGTGCCTTAACCACTACTCCATCTGCCAGCCCTTATTTATTTTTTTTTTAAGGAATTATTTTATTTAACCTTATTTATTATTATTTTCCAGTTTGATCAGAAAGAGACAGAGAAATAAAGGGAAAGTGAGAAAGCAAGCCACCAGATCCAGGACACAAACTGCAGTGCCCGCATGGGAGTCCAGCACCTTTAACTAATACGCCACCTGGCTGCCCCCACCACACCCCTAAATTTTAAACAATTTTTAATAAACTTTCTTTTAGAACTATTTAATTTATTGATTATTATTTTTCAATTTGATCAGAGAGAGAGAGGCAGAGAAAGAGAGAGTGAGAAAGCAAGCCATCAGGTTTGGTATGTGAACCATGGTCAGCCACATGGGAGTCCAGCACCTTAACCACCATGCCACCTGCCAGCCCCCTTGTTTGCTTTTTAAAACATCTGCTGTCTTCTATTCTTTTAGATAAATCAAAGCCTAGCTTTTGAGGCCAGCAGGTGGCATGGTGGCTGAAGTACTGGACTTCTCACATGGCTGACTGTAGTTTGAATCCTGGACCTGGCAGCTTGCTTTCTCATTCTCCCTCCCTCTTTCTATCTCTAGTGAATCATGTGAAATAATAATAATAAATGATTAAAATAAATAAATAAATAGATAGATATATCTTTAAAGGTGTGAGCTTTAAGGAGAGTCTGTGGTCTGGTGGTTGGGGTAGTTAAATCCTATAGAGCTGACTGTGGTTCAAATCCCAGACCCCGTGGCTTGAAAAACCCACGGAAGTGTGTGTATGTGAGTGCAGGGAGAAGTGGAGAAGAGATTATGTGACGATGCCTCACTGGTGAATTTTGAGCTGGGACTTAAATGGTATGGATTGTTGTAAAATGAGAAGGAGGTCATTTGAGTGGAGATAAGAACTTCAGCAAAGATACCAGGAAGGAGTCTAAGAAAACGTGTCCAGGAGAAAGCTTGTCGCGTTCACGACAGAAGTCGAGGCTAAGAAAGTTGTGCTCCCACAACCACATTGCATTATCTAGATAAGGATAAACATTATGAATCCGAATGGAAATGCGTAAGAAACATAACTAGCTCTTAAAAATAAACAAGCCAGTTGCTTTGGGCATTGAGTATTTTGCAATACAGTTGCTCAGTTGCTTTACTGAACCATTCATTCCTTCAGCATCTGTCAAGTACTATGTATCAGACATGGGGTTAGGTACTTCATGCTACAATATGGCATAACACAATTTTTTTTTTTTTTTTTTGCAACAAGGAATGGTACAAAAGATAAACAAACATATACAGACCCCATTGTTGGTGGTAGTGCATATGAATAAGGAAGAAAGATATTTTTAGAGAGATTCTCTACTTTGGAATATGAGGACAACACCTGCTAAATTTGGCACAGAACGAATATCGCTCCCTGGCAGCTATGCAGATGAACAACTGACTCAGCAATGATGAGCGATTTCAAAATTGACAGCCGTTTCTGGGCATAGGATTTCGGCTCTGAGCATCTGTTGCAATCCTGTGCTAATTCTTTGAACATTTTTAGAAACTTGTAGTTGTAAGTACAAAATTGTTACTAGTAAGAGCACAAAGGACAGATCTGATGACCCCTGGTTACTGAAGAATTAAGTAAACATATATTGTAGAGAACAGCCTTACTAAAGCTACATTTAAGCTGTAATATTTTAGTAACTGACTTGAAAAAAGTAAAATGCATTTTTAAAAAGCTCATTTCTGGGGCCATTAGGTGGCATGGTGGCTAAGGCAGCTGGACACCCACAGGGCCAACTGTGGTTTGAGTCCTGGACCTGGTGACTCAAAAATTACCCTGGGCACATGCGCATGCATGCCCAAAATCCTAGGAGGAGAATGGAGAATAAGGGATTGCCATGTGGCCATCCATCCCCGGGGGTGATTTCTCATTTTCCCTTTCACTGTTTCTCTCTGACGAGTGCATATGCCCTATGAAAGCACCTAAAGAAAAGAAAGTTTACTTCCAAGGGAGGGATCCCTGTCAGGGCCTCACCACCATGTAATCTACTCCCTCCACCTGTCCCAGCCCCTCCAGCGTCAAGATCTTGCATGTGCTCTGGGCATGCTCAGTGTGTTCTGGTTGAGCCAGGGTCTGGCCATGTGGGCCTATTATCACACGACAGCACTCAAATACCTGTACCACTGTGACTGGGACAACATGTATTTTTTCATTAATGAATGATTAATGAGCCAAAAATAATCACTTATTATAATCCATGGGATGTTAATTTATACTCTGTCAGCATTCTTTTTATTGAATTAATATTTTCTCTAGGAAAAAAAATCTAGGGAACATATTCACATGTGAAAAAGAATGTTGACCATAGTTACTAGTTATTCTAATTTTTTTTTCCAATTTCCTGATTCAAGTAGGAAATTATAAAAAACTCAAATAACTAAAGATAATTACAACCAGAAAATATGAAAGAACTGGGTGACACTACGTCTTCTCTGTCATCTTTAATGACACATTCCAAATGATCATTCCTTCTAGTTAGAGGAGGATTTGGCCTTATGGCAAAATGTATCCTCCTAATTAACCTTAAACTAATGTAAGGGGTATTTTTAAAATTGTGGCTGAGTGCTGGTAGCCACCTTTCCCCACGTGACCTCTGAATTTCCAGGTTAGCATTTCCATAATGTGTGGAAGAAGCTCACGTGTGAGATAAGGGAGGGGTGGGAAAGTCAGCGTAAACCATATATTTTCCTGACTCTCACAGACCCCCTAATTGGACCTAATGATAGAAAATTGCAATGTTTAAAATAGCATTCGGTTAGCAGCTTCTGACCTTGCATTTCCCAAGTTTGCATAAAAATGCCTATGAAAGTGCAAAAGATAATCAGACACTCTTGGCGGGGGGGGGGGGGAGAAACAAAAAACG
>NW_006159624.1:76024-97254 GCF_000334495.1 Tupaia belangeri chinensis
GGGGGGAAGACAGAAAAATGCTGTAATTCCTCTTGTTGCCTACACAACTGATCATTTTTAAGACGGCGACAGTACAAAATTCTACCTCCATAACTTCGAATATTTATTTACATAATAGGCTCCTAGGAGGCAGCAGAGCTGGGGAAAGGAGACGGGTGCAGGCAGGAGCACATTTCTTGCTATAAAGTGGTAAATAAAGAGGTGGGCCTGGATTGGAATCTTACCTCTTCCATTTACTAGCTAAAAGGCTTTGGGGAAGTGACTGACTTTTTCTGAGCCTCAGTTTCCTCATCTGTAATATGTAGATGACAACATCTATCTTGTGATTTATCGTATGGATGAAGATAGGAAATATCCTATACAGTGTTGGCACATACTAAACATTTGTCTCAGTCATTCAGGCCACTGCAACAAAACACCCGAGACTGGGTAGTTTATTAAACAACAGCAATTTATTACTTATCATTCTGGAGGCCGAGAAGTCTAGGATTGAGGTGCTAGCAGGTTCGATGTCAATGGAGAGCTTTCTCTGCTTCAAAGAAGGTACTTACTGAGTCCTCACATGGCAGACGGGGTAACATCTCTTATAAGAAGAGTCCTCCTATTCTAATTCCTTCCCCCGAAGGCCCCACTTCTTTCTTTCTTTTTTTAATAGATAGAGATATTTGCTATAGGGTGTGTGTGCTTTCTGGAGAAACAGAGAGACAGAAAGCAAGAAATCAGGGGGGATGGCCATGCCACAATCCTTTCTCCTCCATTCTCCTTTTGGGGTTTTGGGCATGCATGCACACATGCCCAGTGTGAGTTTTAACCATTGGGTCTGGAACTTGAACTGCATTTGAGTCCAATAACATAACCGTTATGTCATCTGCTGGTCCCTAAGGCCCTGCTTCTTAAATGCTATCCCATTGCGTATTAGGTTCCAACATGAATTTTGGGGAGACACCACCATTCAGATTGAAAGCCATGCACACATGCCCAGTGTGAGTTTTAACCATTGGGTCTGGAACTTGAACTGCATTTGAGTCCAATAACATAACCGTTATGTCATCTGCTGGTCCCTAAGGCCCTGCTTCTTAAATGCTATCCCATTGCGTATTAGGTTCCAACATGAATTTTGGGGAGACACCACCATTCAGATGGAAAGCAGGTTTTTTAAAAAAAAATTTTTTTTTTTTTAAAATTTTTAAGAGTGGTATTTTGGCTATAGGGCACCTGTGCTCGCTGGAGAGACAGAGAAACAGAAAGTAGTGAGAAATCACTCCCTAGGGGAGATGGCCATGCTGCAGTTTCTTCTTCCCTGTTTTCCTCTTGGGATTTGGGGCACACACACACACAGGCCAGAGATGACCTTTGAGCCACTGTGTCTGGGACTTGAACTGTGATTGACTACATGGGAGTCCAGTGACGTAACCATTACACCATCTGCTGGTCCCCCCAAAGCAGTTTTTTAAGACATAGTAGTTATTAATCATCATCATAAAGTGCAGTTTCCAATAAGTAAAACATTATGTTAAGAGGAGACTAGAGGAGAGATGATGGTTCCAGTGCATGCTGGGTGATTTTTTTTTTTTTTTTGATATAGGGTGTGTGCGCTCTCTGGAGGGAGACAGAGAGAGATAGAGGGTGAGAAATAAAGTGAGAAATCACCCCTCAGGAAATGATCACACTACAATCCCTTCTCCTCCATTCTCTTCTCAGCATTTTGGGCACACATGTACACACTCCCAGCATGTTTTCTGGTCGCCGGGTCTGTGACTCAAACCATGTAGTCAGCCATGTGGGATACAGCCACCTTAATTTTTTTTTTTTTTTGAGAGGTTTTCGCTATAGGGCGTGTGCACTCGCCAGACAGACAGAGACAGACAGAGAGACAAAAAGCGAGAAATCACCCCCCAGGGGGGATGGTCACACCACAATCCCTTCTCCTCCATTCTCCTCTCAGGATCTTGGGCACGCATGCACACACACCCGGCGTGAGTTTTAAGCCACCGGGTCCGGGATGCAAACTGTGGTCGACTACGTGGGAATCCAGTGACATAGCCATTACGCTAACTGCTGGTTCCCCTTCAGCCACCTTAATTTTCATGCCACTTCCTGGCTCAATGATGTGATTTTTAATTCCCTGGGCTGGTTTGCTATGCCAGAGATCCAGGCATAGGGAAAAAGGAGAACTCCTCACCTTAGAATTACAGAGCTGACTAGTAGAAACCAGGACTGAGGGAGTTTGTCTAATCTAGTCTCTAGCTGTAGGTTGGAGAAAGATCCAGTACCCAAGTAACAGGTGAGCAAGAGAATCCCACTTAGCTGGTTTTTGGTGAGCACTTCACTTAGTAAATCTTTAAAGTTCAAAGGCCAAAACTCAACATGGGACATTTGGGAAAAATAAATGGTAGAACAGAGAAAAGTAAATATGACCTTGAAGATTCAGAAGAAGAGCACAACTCAAGTGAAATACTGTCGGGTCTTACCTTATATCCTCCTCTGAATTTAAGAAGACTTGTGGACTGAGAAATCATGAATAGAAAACAGACCAATATGGAAAGATAGGAGGATAAAATAAAGAGGAAAACAGATTAAGAAAGAATTATTTAAGAAATCTAACAGCACAGTTGAGAACATAGCTAACTTTTTGAGGATCAGCTACATGCTTTACATGTATCAACTCATTGCGTCTTTATTCAACTCTATGAGATAGCAACTGGTCTTATCTCTATTTCACAGATAAGAAAACTAAAGCAATCAGAGGCTTAGAAATTCACCTGAGGTCACAGAGTTGGTTAAGAGAAGAGCCCTGACTTTGATTCCAGTGGTTTCTGGAGGCAGTGGTTTGGACATGTGCCTAACTGCCTTAATAACACTACTGAAAATCAAATTAGTGATGAGAGGATAAAACTAGAAATACAGCATTTAGAGAAAAAGAGAGAGAGATGCAATAAGCCATAGAAAGGAGATATAGAAAACAGACTGATAAATAAACCTAGGGATTACAGACATAAGCAAATAGAACAGAAACAATGAATCAAAGTTACTATTGATGAAAATGCTCCTAGGTTGAAAAGATGTCTTTGTATATAGACAAATAAGCTATAGCATAGACTAGATATAAAAAGAAACCCACACATAAAATATGTACCAACAAAGTTTCTGAATTAAAAGAAGATAAGTTTTCAAGTGTTCAGAAAAGAAAAAAGAAAGAAAAACCACTGGACTAAGAGTTCTTACTGTATCTCTGAATGTCAAGACAATAGAATAACATTTATAGATTCCCAGAGATTGTGGCTAAGGAACTTATACCCAAATAAGTTGTTTAGGGACCAGTAGTTGGCATAATGGCTACGTTGCTGCACTCCCATATAGTTGACTGTGGTTGGAATCCCGGACCTAGTGGCTTAAACTCACGCCGGGCGCATGAGTGTGCATGCCCACGATCCCGAGAGGAGAATGGAGGAGAAGGGATTATGGCGTGGCCATCCCCCCTGGGGGATGATTTCTCACTTTCTGTCTCTCTGTCTCTCTCTGTCTTTCTGGCGAGTGCACATGCCCTATATGTGCCCTATAGCAAAAACCTCTCCAAAAAAAAAAAAAAGTGCCAGTTTGTAAAATTGTTTTAAATTTTTAAACATTGTGGATTCTAAATATACTTCTTATTATAATTTTTATAGCTAAAGAGATGTCAGCTTAAAATATTTTTGGACATAAATGTAACTAATATAACTGAGTAAGTAGACCAGTATTCTAAACCACTAACAACAATCTCATGAAGTCATATACTATTTATAATAATAAATAAAAATGGATAAAGCATCCTTGTTAAAGGACTAAAATTCTTGGATTGCATAAAATATAATCTTATTACTTGTATCTTTCTATAACACACACACCTAGTTAAACATTAACTTTTTAAGACTGCAGGAAAAAATGTGCAAAAATATACCTTATAAATTCAGATAGAAATAAGGTAGAGTTTATAGTATTATCATATAATTTAATATTGAATAGTTTATTAAAAATGTAATTTATCAATAAAGAGTACTTCTACAATAAAACTATAATTATCATGACATTTTATGTACTTGATAGAAATAAAGCAATGGTGAAATCTGTTTCCCTCACTAGATTGGCAAAGACTATCTTTTTAAAAGAATTATTTTATTGAACTTTATTTATTGTTTGTTTTAATTTGACCAGAGAGAGATACAGGGAGAGGGAAGAAGGGAAAGTGAGAAAGCAAGTCACCAGGTCTGGAACTTGAACTGCAGTTGGCCATGTGGGAGTTCGTCACCCTTAACCACCATATCACATGCTAGCCCCATGACTGGCAAAGATTTAAAAGACACTTATCAAGTGTTAAAACCTAGTGCTATGACTGTAAGTAGGCAGGAACTTTCAATATTTAGGATGCGAGTTGAACTTGGAATCACCTTTCAAGATAATATTTATAAAGAGCCTGAACAGTATGTATATATATTGATCCAGTATTCTACATCTAACAGATTTATTCAAAGTAAATAATGGGAGAATTTGACAAAAAAGAGAATAAGGGACATCTAATCTCTCTCTCTCTCTCTCTCTCACACACACACACACACACACACACATACACACACACATATATATATATATATATATGTAGCAAAGTTGTATATGGTTGTCAAAATGGGTAGCCATTTCACCCTCCAACATAAGTGAATTTGTTAAGTAAAGTGTGCGCTGTCTTTCTTTCTGCACCTGGCTGAGTAGGGGCCATTATGGGAGTCGACTTCTACCACAAGGGACAGAAAGGTTCCTCTGAAGGAGCCCAGGAGCCAGGACATCAAGCTGAGGTTGTTGGTCAAGCTGTTCTAGTTTCTGGCCACATAGACCAACTCTACTTTCAACCATGTTGTGCCGAAGGGGTTGTTCATGAGTCTCACCAACCTGCCAGCTCTGTCCCTTTCCAGGATGATGCGCAAGATGAAACTTCCTGGCCAGGAAAACAAAACGACTGTGGTCATGGGGACTATCACAGATGATGTGTGAGTTCAAGAGGTGCCTAAACTGCAGGTGTGCACACTGTGCCTGACCAGTCAGGCCTCAGCTGCCTCCTCAAGGCTGGGGGCAAGATCTTCACTTTTGACCAGCTGGCCGTGGACTCCCCCACGGGCTGTGGCACCGTCCTGCTCTTTGGTCCTCACAAGGGCTGTGAGGTGTATCGGCATTTCAGTAATGCCGCCAGAACAGCACAGCCATACCAAACCCTATGTCCGCTCCAAGGGTTGAAAGCTCAAGTGCACCAGTGCTTGAAGGGGTAGCAGAGGCTACAGAAACTAACTATGGATCCTGCCCTATTATTAAAAAAGACTTTTGGAGATGCCTGCAGATGGCATAAAGGCAACATCACTGGACTCCCACGTGACTGACCACTGGTCGAGTCCTGGCCCCAGTGGCTTGAAACTTCCACTGGGCACAAGATCCTGGAAGGAGAATGGAGGAGAAGAGATTGCAGCATGGCCATGAACACTGGGGGGTAATTTCTCACTTTCCCTCTCACTGTCTCTCCCTCGTGAATGCATGAGTCCTAAGGCAAAAACCTCTAAAAAAATACCTTTTGGATTCTGACAAAAAATTAAAATTGCTTTCTATATAATGAAATGGAATATAATAATTTACAATAGCATATAATAATACATACCTTAGACAAACCCTGGGCAGAAGAAGCAATACTTAGTTCCTTAGAAATCAGAGAAAAATACATTTTCTTTTTGTGTGCATGGAAAGATACTTATAAAATGTTGCTACATGAACATAAGTTTCATATACTGTAAAATATGTAATTTCAGGTATCTGTATGCGTATGTGTGTATGTCTAGGAAGAAAGAATGAAAAGATACAGTCTAAAGTGAAAGCAGTAACTATCTCCAAGTGGAGGGGCTATTATATATTTTATATATATATATATATATAATATAAAAATAATTTTTATATTATAATTTTAAACATAGAATGTTTTACTTCAATAATCCATAAAACAATATAACACCTTTATGTAAAGAAGCCCTTTCTGAGGGTCATGAAGGGGGACTTGAAGGGTGTATGAATTAAGGTACAGACTCCCAAGTAGTTGACTGTGATTTGAATCCTGGACTTGGTGGCTTGAAATTCATACCAGGTGTGTGTGCATGTGTGCTCAAAATCCTGAGGGGAGAAGGGATTTCGGTGTGGCCATCCCCCCAGAGGGTGGATGATTTCTCATATTCTGGTATGTCTGTCTCTTTGGAGAGTGTGCACCCTTCTATAGCAAAAAATCTCTCTCTCTCTCAAAAAAAAGGACTTGAAAACATGTGGAAACACACTAAATTATTGAATGATACTAATTATCTTCAAAATAGAAAAACTATCTGAAAAAGTGATAATTTATAGGGGTGTTGCCCAGTAGAATATTACGCTGTATTACAAATCGGAATATGGAAAGAAGTGTGCTAATGGACTAATGAGATCTATTAATGAAACAGAAGGGAGAGTCCCAACACAGACTCATGTGACAAATTATATTTTAAGTCAGCGGAAAGGGAGGAATATGCCATAAATCATGCTAGGTAGCAGGCTAAACAATTTGGGAAAAAATTACCTCATACCACACTAAAATAAATCCCACCTGAATTAGAGATAGGTTTTTAAAGAGAACTAAAATAAATAGGATATTCAATAGCAAATAGCCTCAGTCATTGGGGCTCAAAGAGCAATCCTAACATGGGGGAGGAAAACAGGACAAGAAACAGCATGTCCCTTTTATTATCTGCATAGACAAAGCAAAGATCTGAAATGACAGCATCCGCTGGACAGGGTGGAGGGGAGTAGGTAAGGAGACAAGTTCTTTTTGTTCTGACATAGGGACAGTAAATGCAATTAGTTTTCCTTGATTTTCTTCTCTGTGAAAGTGGAAATTCTGGATGTACCGGCTACAAACAAACCTTGTTTTTAACTTGGTCTTTTATTTCCGTTTTGACTGTGTGGTAACATGAACGAGCTACTCCATCGCTTGTCTCTTGTGAACCACATGACACACGCCTCCTCCAGAGCCGAGAGGAAACTAATACACATGCTGAGGAGAGGACCGGCAGTTGCAAGTCTGCCATGAATCTGTGTGCTGTCTGCACCAGGGAAAAGAGAGTGATGAAGAGAAGTGGTAATTAGCTGAAGTGCAGCTGTTTTGAAGTTGATTGGGAAGAGACAGGACAAAAATACTTACTGGGGTTTGGAGGCTTCCCCCTTTTTCTTTTAAAATTACGCTTTTTTTCCTTAGTATAAAAAAGCAATATTTGCTAATTGTAGAGAAAAAAGGAAATATGGACAAGCAAAACATTACCTGTAATCGTACATCCTTTTTATTTTTTTTAAGATTATTTCTTTTTCTTTTTCTACGAGAAAGAGAGAGAGAACCCCAAACCAGGTCTTAAGGCCATGCTCCATCACCAGGCTCCTTCACACCTGGTGTACTCAAGGACATCCCAGGATATGAACCAGGACCTCTCCCGTGTGAGTCCAGTTGTGTTATGGCCGTGCCGCTGCCTGTCTCCCCTCCCCCAAATGCCAGTCTTATAGAGAATTAAAGAATGTATGAGTGCCAGGGGGCAAAATATTTTGAAAAGAATTGAACAGGGGCTAGCAAGTAGCATAGAGGCTAAGGTGCTGGTCTCCTATTTGGCTGACTATGGTTTGAGTTCTGAACCTGGGAGCATGTGCGTGTGTGCCCCAAATCCCAGGAGAATGGAGGAGAAGGGATTACAGTGTGGCCATCCCACCTGGGGGTGATTTCTCACTTTCCCTCTCTCTGTCTGTCTCTCTCTGGAGAGGGCATGCACCCTACACAAAGACCTGAAAAAAAAAAAAAAAAAGAAAAAGAAATAGAACATGTTGATGTATATTCATTTGATCTTTTACTTCATCTAAAGTGCCACCTTTTTGGTGTTTTACATTTCTATTTCTTTTAATATTTAATTTATTACAAATATACATCAACAGAACTATGAGACACTTATGAACCAAATTTTAATAGCTGCATAAAGCTCTATGATAAAATTCTAATATAAATATCATAACTCATTTTACTTTTCTCTTGATTTTAGACATTTAGATTACTTCTATCTTGTAACTACTTTTATACAGAGATCTTTGGGCATATAAGTCATTTCCTTAGAGTAAATTCCTGGAAATAAAAACTATGAGGTCAAAGTTTAGGCATATTTTAAGGAACTTGATACTTGGCCAAATTGCTCTGAAGAAAGGTTCTATCAATTTATGCTTTCACTAGCAGTATAAAATAATGTTGCCTTTTTTTTTTAATTAATTGCCAGAGGGCACAAAAGTTTGCCAGACACACACACACACACACACACTCTCTCTCTCTCTCTCTCTCCCCCCAAATGGGATATGGTCATGCTATTAACCCTCTTCATTTCTCCATCCCGTCAAGATTTGGGGCATGCATGCACATTTGCCTAACTTTTTTTTTGTAGTTGCCAGACTGGGATTAGCCATGCAGAATCTGGCTCCCTTGACTACAAGCCACAGGGTTGGCCCCAAGGATGTCTAATCATCCTTACCTTTGACCATTATGGGCATTTAAATGATTTTTTATCTTTACATTCTGGTTAAACTAGTTCTAATCTCACAAAGATTTCAGTCTACTGGGAGATAAGATAATGTATAGATAATTTCAATTTACAATAGTTATCTGATCTATAATAAAAGAAGCACAAGGATGTATTGAAGCCCATAGGAGGGGCACCTTAACTAGAATTTAGATTTTCCTCATTACTGTTTTTTTTTAATTAGCCATTTAATTTCTTATTTATATTCAATTGTTGTACATTTTGGTGGAGTGCTATATGGTTTTTCAAAGCATACATGCAGTGTGTGATAATCAAACTGATATTAACATATTCATCATCCTCAACAAAACACATTACATTATATTGGCACCTTCAATTTTCATCCTACTAGGCCCCTCCCCCTCCCCCCCTCCGGTATATGTATAAGATTGGCAAACTCTTTTTAAGGATTATTTTCATTTTAACTTTTTAAAAAATAATGATTTACTTTTATTTGTCATCATCGTCATCATTATTTTTAATTTTACTAGAGAGAAACAGAGAGAGGGAAAGTGAGAAACCAAGCCACCAGGCCTGGGACTTGAAACATGGTTAGCCACTTAACTATGGTCCAGTGCATTTAATCACCATGCCACCTGCTGGCCCCTATTTAACTTTTTATTTATTATTATTTTCCAATTTGATGAGAGAGAGAGAGAGAGAGAGAGAGAGAGAGAGGAAAAGTGAAAAAGGAAGCCACCAGGTCTGGGACTTGAACCATAGTTGGCCATGTGGGAGTCTAGTGCCTTTAACCACCACACTACTTACTGGCCTGGGCAGACTCTTTTTATACCCTGTTGTGGTATACCTTTCCATAACCTATATGCCTTGTTTACATGCATTCTTGGGTCTATTCAACATTTTTTCCCTGTGTCCAACCTTCGTCTCTCATCCCCCAGGTAGTCTCTGGCTCATCTCTATTCCTTTGATTAATAATGGATTTAAAGATTATTGACAATTTTCATTTCTTCATTTGTGAATTATAGGTTCATGAAAATAAATTTAGAATCTGTCAACTAAAATTACATTAAAAACACATTTCATAAGAAACGACCTATCTTTCTGGACATGATGGATGTTATTGGAAGTCCTTACCTCATTCCCAGTACTGTTTCATTATTCAGTTAGCTGTATTTGTGTTTTTTTTTTTTTAATGGACACTTCTTATCGAATTGAGGATTTATCTATTTTCTCCTTTGTTTCTACTAGTTTTTCATATATTTTAGTCCTCTTACTACATGCGGAGATAGAATTATTAGATAAAGAATAAAAGGTTGGTTAATGCAGAATATATAACATTCTGAAGTGTGTTTGTATCTAGTAGCTTTCACTTATCATTTTTGTTCAGTATTTTTCTTTTTCTGTCTCTCTCTGGTAAAATAAATAAATAAATAAATAAGTAAATAAAACTAAAAAAAAAATGAATTAAGTAACTCTTAAAAAAAAAAGACAAAAAAATAACCAAAACACTGTACCAAATGGTGAGGCAAAAAGAACCTTCATATTTTATTTATGGTTGTAACAAATGGTACAATCATTCTGGAAAATGGTTTGGTACTTTCTTAAAAAGTTTAAAGGACCAGCAGGTGGTGTAATGGTTACATCGCTGGACTCCCACGTAGCCAACCACAATTCGAGTCCCTGATCCAGGGGCTCGAAATTCACATGTGCATGGTGCCCAAGATTCTGAGAGCAGAATGGGAAGGGATTGCGGTGTGACTGTCACTCCTGGGGTGATTTCTTTCTTTAAGTCTCTGTCTCTCCAGTGAGTGCATGCGCCCTATAGCAAAAATCTCCCTTAAAAGGTTTAAATCTCCACTCACCCTAAGATTTAACAATTTCAATCCAGGATATTTTCCCAGGGAGATATGAAAACATTTACCCAATCTGTCCACACTAAGACGTGTATGTGAATGTTCATGGAAGCGTTATTCATCAGAGCCTCAAATTAGAAACAACTCTAGTGCCCACTGAGTGAAGAAAGAATGAACAAATGCTTGTATATTCATACAGTGGAATACAGATTGGCAATAATGTGGAGAAATAGCAAAAACATGTTGATTGAAAAAAAAAAACAAGATACAAGAGTTCTCACTGTGTGGGTCCATAAATATGAAATTCAGTAGTAGGCAAAACTAACGTATGTGACAGAAATGAGAACAGTGGTCACCAATTAGAATTGCAAATTGACTTTAATAGGGCATACAACAGCTACCTTGAATGAAGGAAATGTTCTGTATTTCAGTGGATTATTGATTATACATTTGTCAAAACTCATCACATTATATCCCTAAGATCTGGCGCTCTGTATGGAATTTTATCTCAATAAAAACAGACATTTCAGGGGCTGGATTCCCACATGGCTGACCGTGGTTTGAGTACCGTACCTGGTAGCTTGCTTTCTCTCTTTCTCAGTTTGTCCCCCTCTGGTCTAATATATATATGTATACATATTAGTTAGTTAAATAAAGTTACATAGAAATAATTCTTAAATAAAAAAATTTTAAAAAGATAGACATTTTTGGAACCAGCAGATGGCATAATGATTACGTTGCTGGACTCCCATGTAGTTGACTATGGTTCGAGTCCTGGACTTGGTGGCTTAAACCTCATGTTGGGCACATGTGTGCGTGTTTCCAAAATCACGAGAGGAGAATGGAGGAGAAGAGATTGCGGTGTGGCCATTCTCCCTGGGGGAGTGATTTCTTGCTTTCTGTCTCTGTCTGTCTCTGTCTCACTCTGTCTCTCTGGTGAGTGCACATACCCTATAAAAATTATGATATAGGTTTCAATGTTGAAACATAAAATAATGAAATTTAGGCGTGCATTTTTACAAACTCGGAGGGAGGGAGGCAGAACTTGAGCAAGATGAAAAAGCCCAGTTGCAATAAGAGACTGATCTATTAAACTTTAAAAATCTTAAAAATATTAAAAGTTAAATATAACATAAAAGCAAAAGACAGAAGACAAATAGGAAAAGATATTTCAATATTTCTGATAGACAAAATTTACTAACTAATAAATGATTTCTTGTAAGTGGATAGGAGTAAGACAACCTAATAGAAAAAAAATGGGCAAAGTATATGCACAGAAAATTCACAGAAGGAATGCAATTATTTTGTAAAGAGATGAAAAGATGATCTATTTCAGCAGTACTCAGGGAAGTAAAAATTAAGTCATTAATATTGTATAAATAGGAAATTTTGAGTACACAAAATGTTGGTAAAAATGAAAAATGGGTAGTTATATACATTGCTGATTGGAATGTGAATTGCTACAACCTTTCAGAAAGCATCTGGCAATATCTATCAAAGTTTAAGTATGTCAATATCATTTGACCTTATAACCTCTTTTGGTAATCTATGTTATTGAACAAAACTACAAGTATTTAAGGAGAGATGAATGGGGACATTTATTTAATGTTACTTATAGCAGCAGCAAACACACTGCAAGCAATCTGAATGGACATTAATAGGGGAATAGTTAATCTTTTCAATGATCTTTACAATAATCTTCAAACTGTTAGACAGATATTAAAGAAAGAGGGAGTCAGATTTACATACATTGACCTGGGATTCCAATGATACCTTATTAAGTGAAAAAAAGCAAGTTGGACTACTGTACAATGTATTATCCCATTTCAGGCTAAAAAGAAAAAGAAATTCAAACTCAGATATATACTTAATTGGAGTATAAACATGAACTGCTTCTGTTTTCTTCAATAATTGTCAGTTTCATACCTTTTTCAATTCTCTCTTCTAAATAACAAGAAGTTTAGTAATACCAATTCCATAACTCTTCAGTTTATGGAATCTCATTCTGGTTCTCTAGACTCAGAGACACTATAAACTGTGCAGTTGTGCTCCAATCTCAAGAATCAGATAAGTGCCTCCTCCTCTCTTCTAGAAGAGTAAGAGGAGGGACAGGCAGATGTCATAGTGGCTACATAGCTAGGCTCCCACATTGCTGACCATGGTTTGAGTCCCAGACCTGGTGGCTTGAAACTCATGCTGAGTGCATGTGTATTTGTGCCCATGATCCTGGGAGAAGTATGGTGGAAAAATGATTGTGGAATGGCCATCCTCCCGGGGGGAGAGGGGGTTATTTCTTACTTTCCCTCCCATTGTCTTTCTCTCTCTCTCTCTGGTGAGTACATGCACCCTAAGGCAAAAATTTCTACAAAAAAAAAAAAAAAGGCAAGAGGATAGAATTGTTAATGCAAGTTCTTTAAGAAGGTGGACATGTTGGTGGAAGTTTCTATTTTATGAATCTGGACGGGACCTCAGGAGAAGAGAGAGACTGGCTTATACTATACTAATTCACTTCCATTATTGATATAAGGTGGGATTTGTTGATTGCTACTAATGGTCATTCAACGTGCTTCTTCACTAAATCAGTTAAATTGACTCTTTGCTAAACTAAGGTTATTTACAGTAGTAAAAGAAATATCTAATTGCAAAATTAGTCCCCATGGAAGTATAAAGAAAAAGACCATTCAGTAGAATGAGTACCTAGTGAAGTAAGTTAAAAAAGTGACTTCCTTGAAACTGTAATTCCTAGGGTTTAATGTCTGTCTAATACATGGGGCCTCTTTACGCACTGGGGATTCTCAAAGAATCAGAATTGGTTTTTATTACTGTTAATTCACTGGGCTTTCCAAGGACATTTGGACTATTTTCAAGTAATTCAGGTTTAAAATATAGATGCAAGAAGCCAATTATAAGTACTTATTCACTTCCTTTTTAGTATGTTGATTACATAATAGTTTCATGGGTATATGCTCATGTCCAAATTCATTGAATTGTGTGTGTCAAAAATGTGCATCTTCCTGTATGTGTTTCTTTCCAATCAGTAAAAAATACCTCCCCAAGCAACCTGAAAAGTTTTAAAACTGTGCTTAGTTATACTGTCTATTCCACCAGTTTGAGAACCACAAAAAGAAATCCATTTGTAAAATACTAATGTCTTTGGTGTGTTTAAATACAGTAGGTCTTTCTCATATAATCATGAAGAAGTTCATTAACATTTTGTTTTTGTAATACCTTCATGTCACCATTTAGAGAATTGTAGGCAATTTTTTATTGTGCAGGTGCTTGTTTGCACAATAGAACCACCCGAGGGAGCTTTTGCAATATTCTAATGCACCAGGGTCCTCTTCGAGAGATTAATTTGATTGGGTTGGGGTGAGATCTGGGAATATTGTTTGTTTTTTAATTTTATTATTATTTTTAATCTGATCACAGAGAGAGAAAGAGAGAGAGAGAGAGAGAGAGAGAGAGAGAGAGAGAACAAGTCACCAGGAATAGGAAGCAAACCATGGTTGGCCATGTGGAAGTTCACCACCTCAACCACCATGCCACCTGCTGGTCCCTTTTTTTTTTTTTTAAAGGTAATTATTTAGGGGACAACAAATGGTGTAGCAGTGTCACTGGGCTCTCACATGGCCAACTGTGCTTTGAGTCCTGGACCCAATGGCTTGAAAATCACACTAGGTGCATGTATATGTGTGCCTGCCCAAGATCTTGGGAGGAGAACGGAGGAGAAGGGATTGTGGCATGACCATCCACTTTGGGCAGTGATTTCTCACCTTCCCTTTCACTGTCTGTCTCCCTCTCTGGTGAGTGCACATGCCCTAAGGCAAAAACCTCTTTAAAAAAGATATTTATTTATTTTGGGAGAGGGAAAAAGAGAGGAATGAGTGGGGAGGAGAGAGATTCCTAACAGAGTCTTCACTCTATGATCCAACCCCAGCATTAGCTCCAGGCTCAGATACTTGATGTGTATAGAGAGGACTTGGGATGCAAACGCTGGGCCATGCGGGTCCAGTACTGCAGAGTGTGCATTACTGCTTTACTGCTATGCTACTGTCTGGCCTCTGAGCAGTGGTATTTTAAGAAAGATTTCTAGATGATTCTAGTGTATAGCTGGGGCTGAAAACTATTATGCTAGAGGAATGGTTCTCAAATATGGCCCCTGGTCCAGCAGTACTGGCCTCAACTAGAAACTTGTCCAAATGCAAATTCCCAAATCTTTCTCTAAACCTAAGGCATCAGAAACTGAAGGTGAGATCCGGCAAGTAGTATTTTAACAGGTTCCCCAAGTTATGTTAGTGAATGCTAAAGTCTGAGAAGCCACTGGTCTAACCCAAACTATGCTCTTTTTGTAAACAAAGTTTATTAGAACAGGCTACATGACTTCATTTATATAGGACTCCATGACCTAGACCATAGGACCTACAAAACCTAAAACATTTACTATCTCGCCCTGCAAAGCAAAGTTAGGGGCTGGGTGGTGGCACAGTGATAACACAACTGGCCTTGCATGCCTGTGCACCTGGAGACCTGTCTGCGTGCACCTGGGCCCTTCCACGTGGCCTAAGCAGTGTGTTATTGCTGTGCCTATGCTACCTCTCTATTTTCTTTTTGTACTAAGTCTTTGAAACTAAGTGCATTTTTTTTTTTGAGAGATTTTCACTGTAGGGCGCGTGCGCTCGCCAGACAGACAGAGAGAGACATAGAGACAGAAAGCGAGAAATCACCCCCCAGGGGGGATGGTCATGCCGCAATCCCTTCTCCTCCATTCTCCTCTCGGGATC
Source organism: Tupaia belangeri chinensis (assembly GCF_000334495.1). Lineage (NCBI taxonomy): Eukaryota > Metazoa > Chordata > Mammalia > Scandentia > Tupaiidae > Tupaia > Tupaia belangeri. The sequence continues at coordinate 91,253 of NW_006159624.1, forward strand.
TTGGGCACGCACGCACACGCGCCCGGTGTGAGTTTTAAGCCACCGGGTCCGGGACACGAACCGCGGTCGACTACGTGGGAGTCCAGCGACATAGCCATTACGCTAAGTGCTGGTTCCCCATTTTTTTTTTTTTTTTTTTTACAGTGACATCCCAAGTTTCACTATAATTCAAGGACTCCATTGCCTGTGATGAATGGCTACCACATTGAACAGGGCAGACTATAGATCAGCTGACGGCTGAGGTAGCAGGGATTTTAGGTTTAGGTAATAGGAGGCCAGCAGAGAGAGGGAACCAAGGTAAGAGAATCCAAACATGACGTAACTCACTTCAGAGATTTGCCTACAACTGGCCTGGGGAGCAGTAGCCTCTTTCTCTTGGTTTCGCACTTCAGAGATTTGCCTACAACTGGCCTGGGAGGAGCAGCCTCTTTCTCTTGGTTTCATGGCCCAGAACAGGGCAGTATTACAGTAAATGATGTGTTTAAAAGACTGAGATGTACACTGTTATTTATAACGTCATTTTAGCAAAAAGTGACCCAAATTTGAATTCTCAAATACTTCTATTAAGTAATGAATATGTCCCAACAACACACTTTGTTTTCATAATCTACAAGTACTTGAATTTTTGAGTTAAGGGGCCAGGGCCCCTTAAATTTCATGGAGTAAATCTCCATGAAATGGGAAGAGATCCCAGGACTGGACCAAGAGGAGTTTTAATTCTGAGTTACCACTCCATGGAGACACCATAGCGGAAAGAGGCATGTTAGATGGGGCTTAGAAAAACAAAGCCTGAAGATCAAGAACCAAGAGACTAGGTTAGTGATTCAATTGGGCTTGTCAGACAAAGTAGGAGTGGAGACAGAGAAGGAAAATTGGGTTGGAAAAAAGAAAGAACTGGTGATGGGATAGCACGAAGCAGGACCAGGTACTGGCAGGTTGGAAGGATGTTCGGGTTGATTTTAATAAGCCATTCTGCTTGTTCGAATACCCCTTTCATTTTGACTGAGGACAAAGGGTATGTTGAACAATACCAGATGCAACAATAAGATGGAGGGGCTAGAGCCTGTTCCAAAATGTAGATTCCCTGTTTGTTCTTGTTTAACCCAGCTTTCATCGTAGCATTAAAATCAATGTTTCAAGTGCAAACATAGCTCTTGGTTTGAAGAGCCTAGTTAAAAAACTTTAGGTGGGATGCAGCTGGTTGGAAGGAGAGAGAAAGAATTTGGGCAGAGGGCCTTGTACAGAGAGGGTGTTGATTGCATATTTATTGACAGACTGCCGGGAAGAGTGCATGTTTCCTGATTTCTGGGCTGTTATCCTTTCTAGGGAATTCTGTCAGTTTCTGGGACAAAGCAGCAGGAAGCGTGTGTGTGTGTGTGTGTGTGTGTGTTGCTCTCATGCACAGAATCCAGGGAGGGAGTGGTTGCTCTCAAGCAAGTCCCTCTTCAGGCTTTAGCATTGATTGTTCTTCCTTGTGCCTCACTTGAGACAGACGCAATCCCATCCCCTCATAACCAGGCTGCCTTTGTTAAAAATTACTTTTCTCAGGGCGACTCTGAGCAAAAACCTATTCTTAAGCTTGTACTGGAAGCCCTGTGACTCTGAGCTGCCTTGAAGAAAGGCTGTGTGAGAAATGGAGCAGGGAAGCAGAGGACCATAAAACAGCGTCATCCAGTCACCATCTATTGGCCCATGTGACGCGGAGCAGCCTGCGATATGGGCGCCATATTTCCTGGGTCTAGTCTGTCAGTAAATAACATGACACAGATGTTGCTGAATATTTCATGATTGCCTTGCCCCAGGAGTCCCTAAATGTTTTATAATTTCTGGGTAAAGAGGGCATCCAGGGCTATGTGCTCTTAGCAGCAAGTTGAAAATCAGTGCCAGGCATAGTGTGGGAAGCATTTCTTCTCACAATCACGCTTCTAAAAGAAGATGGTAGCTAAGCTTCAGCTCAGTGTGGGCAGTGCAGACACAGGAAGGTAACATTTAATCAGAGGAGTGGAGACTAATTTCTGGACCACGGTTGTAATTCAATGGCTTGAGTTTAATCTGGGCCTAATCATTCTGAAAAACTAAGATTTATGGCTACGGATTGGATTGAAGCCCTTTTTGGATCAACCAGGGAACTAGAGTGTTTTCTTTATGATTGGGAGGTATAGCTGTTTGTTTATAGGGATACAGTCATCCTAAGATTCAATTTCAGGGAGCCAGCTGGTGGCACAATAACAGAGTATTCTATGATTCTAGACCCACATGGGAAGGGGCAAGTCTCAGAATCTTCCTGAGCATGCCAGGCCAGTGCACCTGCCCATATAATACAGGCTCACTGAGGCTGGGGGTAGACTGATGAGTGAAGAGCCTGCTAGGGTGCCTACCTCTCACTCTCTCTTTGGTTCTCTCCCTCCTATGGAAGAAATACATAAGCTTTAAAAAATAAACTAGATTTTGTCAGTATAAAGAGAAATGCATCTTCCTAGTCCTCTGATCTTAAGTCATTGGTTCGTTTTTTAAACAGCAGAGGGTGCTCTACTGACAGCAATCTTAAAAATACTGGAGAAGACCAGATGATTTCAGGTGTGTGTGTGTGTGTGTGTGTGTACCCTTAATCTATTTTTTCATATGCCCTCAGTGAACTTAGAGTGAAATCTGGCTCCATTAGTCAGGGATCGAGACAAGGTTTAATTGGAGAGCAGGGGAGGAATGACAGCACAGTGTACATCAACCTAGGACATGTGAGTGTGGATTCAACTTCTAGCACTGCTTCTGACTGGAATCTGTGTCCTCGAGTGAGTTATTTGTCATCTCCTCAGTTTCCTCATTAATAGAATAGCTATAAATACTAATCTATGATTTTTTTTTTTTTTTTTTTAGTTTTACAAATGTATTGGTATTTTAGTAAAAGTGTTCATCTCATTGTTTTTTTCTCTCACCTTGACCTTAGGTTAAGATTTCATTTCAGTCAAGAAAAGAATGTAGGAGAGGCTTACTTGATGGTTTACTTGGGGTTTATTCTAAATTTACAGGCGAGTGAACAAAGTGTTAAGAATATACATAGGGGTTGCAGCATAGCCATCCTGGGGAGGGGGAGGATTTTTCGCTTTTGGTCTCTCTGTCTCTGTCTCTATCTCTGTCTCTCTGGTGCATGAACCCTATAGTAAAAACCTCTCTCTTTCAAAAAAAAAATAGCAAAATGTTTCCAGTGTTTAACTCCTCCATTTGTAATTTTGAAAGTATTAACAATCTAAATCAACTATAACAAGATTAGCCTTTTTCTTCTAAAATAAAAATTGTTTTAATCCCTTTTAACTGTTTTTCTTTTTTTTAGTTAGTGGTAAATGGGCTTAGAAATGGATTGATTGTAAACATGCCAAAAGCCTCCTATCTGTATCCATTATTCATTTTTGACAAAACACTTTTTTGAGGGTATGAAATAAAAATAAAGGAAGCCAGTGAGGTCCTTCGGGTATGAAAGATCATTTTTGAGTATCATATTACCAAACAACAGTCCATAGGACATTCAAAAAAATTTTATATGTGTGTGTGAAACGTCTTTTCACTATACTGAAGTGCATTATTTTCTTGAGCAAGTATCCCTTCGTTGTTGGGAGGTTTACATTAAAGTGATCTGTCAAAATGCCAACATCTTTGTTCATAATTTTATCATAATTAGCTAAGATGGCTAGTACATTAAATTTCCAGTTGTATGCATTGCTCTTTAAACAGAAATTAAAGATTTACCGGGGTTACAGCCCTTCTCACTGTGTTTGTTTGTTTGTTTGCTTTTTTTAAATTATTTTTATTTTATTTTTTTTCCATCCAAAATACACTGTGTATTGGCTCAATCAAGCACATCAACATACATGTTTTCAGCAAATAATTTTCCAATTCTTATGTCTTGTATACTTTGTTTTTTGTTTTGCCATCCTTGATTCCTTATCCCTCACCCTCTGCCATGTCCCACCCTCCTCCCACATGTTTGTTTGCTTTTTGAAAGAATATACATAGGCTGCTTCTCTGGATTTATTACCTGTTAAATCTCAGTGAGTAGTTACCACCAATGTAATAGTCTGAAGCTGCTTCCAAATTTCACATTGCAGGAGTTTTCAGGGAAATTATTATACACAGTATGATTTAGTCTGTGACCATGCTTTTATGGATGCATATAGCTGTCATATTCAAAAGAAAATTCATATACAATAGAAAAATACAAAAACAAACATCTTACAATACCCAAATCTAACAAGTGTATGTGGTGAGAGATTCTATAAAATGTTTGAAGTTTTTTTTTTCATTTTTAGTATCTAACGTGTGTTTTTTGAGAGGCCACTGGCCAATACATATATAGGTAAAATAAGCCATATATTTGTACTAATAATAAATCCTGTATTAATATTAGTTCAAGTTGGATTTCACAAGTTAGAAATTTAAAATACTTATACAAAGTTATAGAAAGTACATCTTGTTTCCGGGACCAGCAGTTAGCGTAATGGCTGTGTCGCTGGACTCCCATGTAGTCGACCACGGTTCGAGTCCCAGATCCGGTGGCTTAAACTCATGCCAGGCGTGTGTGCGTGCGTGCCCAAGATCCTGAGAGGAGAATGGAGGAGAAGGGATTGCGGTGTGGCCATCCCCCCGGGGGGTGATTTCCTGCTTTCTGTCTCTCTGTCTCTCTGTCTGTCTGGTGAGTGCATGCACCCTATAGCAAAAACCTCTCCAAAAAAAAAAAGAAAAAAGAAAATAAAAAAAGTACATCTTGTTTCCATCTTCATACAACGTTAAAATTTCTTTTTGATGCTTATACAATTTTTAAAAAAAGATAGCCAAATGCTTAAACAATATATATGTACATGGAAATTTTGGTGATGTTATATTTGAAAAGAAACAGCTTCCTTCTGATTTGCCTCAAGTTCTAGTGGAAATGCTTATAGGAACTAGCTAATAAACGAAACCAAGAGAAGCACATTCAAAATACTGATTTACTTTCCTAGCAAATGGTTGTTCTTTGAAGACTGATGTAGGTAGATAAGACCCATTAAGGTGAGGTGGGGTATTTAAAATATTTAATTTACATAAAATTTTACTCTTTGAAAAAGAGCTAAGATTCTTTTTGTATCCACTGGTAGCAATGTAATACCTAGTTTATGATTACTAGAAACAAAACAAATACCCATAAGGGAAAAAGCTGGATTTGATCTAAATATACTTTCTGTCAATAGTCCAGTAAGATTTTCCTCCCAGTACAATACTCCCCCTTTCTCTAAAAGGCTGTTCCTGGATTACACAGTGACACATAGTTAGAAAAAAAAAACAAGGTCAGGGGCAGGTGCCTTAGTGCAAAGGTTAGATATGCTTGGGGAGCTGGATCCCACATGGTTGACTGCTGTTTGAATCCTGGCCCTCGTGACTTGAAAAACACTCTGGGAGTATGTATATGCATGCCTCAAATCCTGACAGGTTGGAGAAATGGAGGAAAAAGGATTGTGGCATGACCATGCCTCGTTGGGAGGTTTTCATTATCTCTCTCTGTTTCTCTTGTGAATACAGGTGCCCTCAAGCAATTGAGTGCTAACTCTGTTTCATGAACTCAGAAAGGTGCTATTGGAAGGTGTATCTCAATTTCCTATGTTAGACTTCTTTTTTTTGGAAGAGGTTTTTGCTATAGGGCACGTGTGCTCACCAGCTAGCCAGAGACAGATGGCGAGAAATCACCCCCCAGGGAGGATGGTCACGCCACAATCCCTTCTCCTCCATGCTCCTCTCGGGATCTTGGGCACGCACGCACATATGCCCAGCGTGAGTTTTAAGCCACCGGGTCTGGGATGCAAACCACGGTTGACTACATGGGAGTCCAGCGACATAGCCATTATGCTAACTGCTGGTCCCTATGTTAGACTTCTTCATTACAGAAGCAGAAAATAACCTTCATATGTCTGCCCGGAGGGTCTTATGCAGAATACAGTCTCAGCTCGGGTGATACTCCAGTCTGAGACCGTGTAGGG
>NW_006159624.1:97280-97489 GCF_000334495.1 Tupaia belangeri chinensis
ACACAGCTACTATGCAGTGCTCTCCCAGCGCTGGTGTCTGATTTATGGAGTTCTCTCTCTAGGCTGCTGTGATTAATATGACCCATTAAGGATTTCTAGAAATAAAAACATTTCCCCCAGCTCTCTTTTCTTTTCTTTTTTTTTTTTGGAGAGGTTTTATTTATTTTTTTTTTTTTTTCTTTAGGGCGGCTGGGCTCCCCACACAGCAA
>NW_006159624.1:97549-106938 GCF_000334495.1 Tupaia belangeri chinensis
TACATGGGAGCCCAGCGACATAGCCATTATGCTAACTGCTGGTCCTATCCCAGCTCTCTTTTCTAAAAGGAAGGGGTTTATTCAGCCAGACAAAAGTATATACCGACATGGGGAACCAGCAGTTATGTAATGGCTATGTCGCTGGACTCCCACGTAGTCAACCGCGGTTCGTGTCCCGGACCCAGTGGCTTAAAACTCACGCCGGGCGCGTGTGCGTGTGTGCCCAAGATCCCAAGAGGAGAATGGAGGAGAAGGGATTGCGGCATGACCATCCCCCCTGGGGGTGATTTCTCGCTTTCTGTCTCTATGTCTCTCTCTGTCTGGCGAGTGCACGCGCCCTATAGCAAAAAAACCCCCAAAAAACAAAAACCAAAAACAAACCAAAAAAAAAACCTCTCAAAAAAGAAAAAGTATATACCGACATGACCAAATTATTCCCACATATAGCAAAGATGGACTTTGAATGTTTCCTCTGGCCTGATGGGCAGCTATGGTACTGGCTGAGTTCCTAAAGCTCCTTTGCTGAGAGAGAATCTTTGTACTGAGTCATGGATGCTCTGTGTCCATTGGTCTGCTCTGGGGGTCATGGCCCAACCTGAGATGTGGAGAGCACACGGTAGTCTTCTGGCTCTTCTGAGGGGAGCTGCGTCTAGCCCAGTTTCTGTGCGTCTCCAGAGACCACTAAAACAAGAGTGTGAAGCTTGCTTCTTTGCTAAGAGAGTCACTGTTGCAGATAGAGGAAACTCTTACGCATGTCAAGCCGTCAACAGCAAAGAGGAAGAGATGGAATAATATATACCTTAGACAAACCTTGGGCAGTAGAAGCAAGACTTAGTTCCTTAGAAGGGAGTAAGGTGCCATTATGTCTCTTGATGAGTCAGAAGATGGCACAGGTTTGGGGAAGAGAGGCTGGGACTCAGGCATGCCTGTATGTCAAGGCGATTTCCCCATTTACCCAGCAGAATAAGCATTTCATAATAGATGGGAAATTACCCTTTCAGTTCCCCGGCCCCTAGCATCCCTCTGTCTCGTACTGTGCTGACCACAGTGATTTACAGATGCAGGCAACTTCCCTGCCCAGCACTGTGGAATGGCAGGGTGTATCTATATTCATGCTGTGGTCACTCACAGAAAGGGCAAAGTGAGTCTTTATTTAAGGCAAACTCTTTAATTTCACTTTCTCATCTTGGAAGTCTGGGCTGAAGAAATATAAGTACATAAAAGGAAAAATATAAACCTAAAACCAGAATTACTGACGAATAGTTAAGTACTTTTCATTTTATAAGGGAAAGGGCAAGCCATAGGTATAATTTAAAGAGTAAGATCTTCAATAATTTCAGAAATGTTTTTCTTTATATACAATATGTAAGAAACACATTTTTTTTTCTTGTCATAGAGCATGTGTGCTTGCTGGAGAGAGACAGAGAGAGGGACAGTGAGAAATCACCCCTCAGGGGGTGTGGCTACACTGCAATTCCCTCCTCTCCATTCTCCTGCTGGGATTTTAGGCACCTGCGTACACGCGACTGGCCTGATTTTCTAGCCTCTAGGTCCAAGACTCGAGTCATATGGTCTGCCATGTGGGAGTCCGTACCTTGACCACCACGTCACCTGCTGGCACCACAATGTTGTTTTACTTGTATATTATTTACACCGTTTTTCTCCTGTTCATTTAATTTTACTTATTTTTTAAAGAATTATTTAATTTTATTTATTTATTATTATTTCACAGTTTGTTTAGAGAGAAAAAGAAAAATAGAGAGAAGGAATGTGAGAAAGCAAACTACTAGGTCTGGCACTTCAGCCACGGTCGGCCATATGGGAGTCCAGCACCTTTAACCACCATGCCACCTGCTGGCCCCTCCTGTTCATTTTAAATACAAAGCAGATATTGAAATATGTTGAAGCCTAAGCCATCTTTAAAGATGAGAAAGTTCATATTTATAAAGGTCTTCCTTTCCGTTTGGATTCCATGATTTTTATAATTATAGCTAAGCTGTGACTTATTTTATGCCATGGCCATAAGTTTGGCTAAAACTCATTAATTTTGTATTATTTTATTTTATTTGTGTTTATTAATTTTTTTTAAGACAGGGCTTTGCCATATTATAATTCCTTTGCTTCAGCCTCCCAGGTGAGACTACAGGTATGTGCCTGGCTCTTTTTGCTTTAAAATTTGCTATAGGGCACATGTGCTCACCAGGGAGAAAGGGGAGGTTAGAGAGAGAAAGAAAGCATCCCTTCTGTCTAGGGGGAATGACCATGCTGCAGTCCCTTCTCCTTCATTCTCTGGGGATTTGGGGCACACAGGCCCATGTGTTTTTGAAGCCAGCAGGTCTGGGATTCAAACTGCAGAGTCAGCCATGTAGGATCCAGCCACTGTAACAACCATGCGACATGGTTGGCCTGCGCCCAGCTCTTTCTTCAACAGCGTCTCACTATGTTGCCCAGGCCAAAATTGAGTTTGCGATTCCCCTGCCTGAGTCTCCTGTGTTTCTGGGGCTACCGGTGCATGCCATTGTGTCTGTCCTTTAGTTAGTTTGGACCAGGTGTTGAACCCGCATCTCCCATGTGGCCCTAGCCTGTGGAGTGTGGCATCTTTGCAGCACATGCCACCATGGTTGGGTCTACATTTGTATTTTGACATTGTGGTTATGTATTTCTATGTCCTCATGTATCTGACACTGTGACATTGAGTGTCTGGAGGAAGGCTAGAGATGTTTTCCTCATAGTCTAGTTCTTACAAAATCCTTAGTAGTCAAAGAAGCTAATGAGTGGGTGGCATTCCATTTATTCTTTAAAACATTTTAAATAAGAGATGAATCCATTAAACAATCTGCAAGGAAAGCCATCTCTCTTAGGGTTTTCATGGTCATGAAATCCCCCAAATGTGCAGTTTTTCTTTGGTAATATAATTTCTGTCCCATATGTCAATTCAATTTACTTGTGATTTATCACAGGTGTTAATTTATAGTAAAAGTGCTTGGCTAGATTTGCAAAGAGATAATATTTTTCTTTTCCCCTTGTTCGAGTTTCAATGAATAATTGGTCCCTCTCATTATTAATTTATCTTTGGACATCAGTGCTTTTGAATAATGACTAATTTTATGAAGTTCTTTTAGCTGCTACCTGGAACCTTCTTGTCACTTTATATTTATCTTAATAAAAAATTATTCTAGTCATAAGATTTTGAGCCCTCCAATATTAAATTGCCAAATACAACTTGTGAGTCCTTGAGAAAGTTGCTTATGTTTGTATGGGTGCAAATATCCTCATGTATATAGGATACACGTAATACTTTACCTGCATGCTTCGTAAGAAAGGTACAGTATAACTTCATGGTTGAGCGATATAATCTCTGTGGTCAGATGGGCCCATGCATAAGTCCTGGCTCTGCTACTTAGCATACTATGAATCTGGGAAAGTTCCTTAACCTTTCTGAGTCTCAGTTTCTCCTTATAGGCAATGGGGAAAGTAATACCTATAGGGTGGTTAGGAAGATGAAATTCAACTATGTATGTTATTTAGTATAATGCCAGAGAAATCACCCCTCAGGGGGTGTGGCTACACTGCAATTCCCTCCTCTCCATTCTCCTGCTGGGATTTTAGGCACCTGCGTACACGCGACTGGCCTGATTTTCTAGCCTCTAGGTCCAAGACTCGAGTCATATGGTCTGCCATGTGGGAGTCCGTACCTTGACCACCACGTCACCTGCTGGCACCACAATGTTGTTTTACTTGTATATTATTTACACCGTTTTTCTCCTGTTCATTTAATTTTACTTATTTTTTAAAGAATTATTTAATTTTATTTATTTATTATTATTTTACAGTTTGTTTAGAGAGAAAAAGAAAAATAGAGAGAAGGAATGTGAGAAAGCAAACTACTAGGTCTGGCACTTCAGCCACGGTCGGCCATATGGGAGTCCAGCACCTTTAACCACCATGCCACCTGCTGGCCCCTCCTGTTCATTTTAAATACAAAGCAGATATTGAAATATGTCGAAGCCTAAGCCATCTTTAAAGATGAGAAAGTTCATATTTATAAAGGTCTTCCTTTCCGTTTGGATTCCATGATTTTTATAATTATAGCTAAGCTGTGACTTATTTTATGCCATGGCCATAAGTTTGGCTAAAACTCATTAATTTTGTATTATTTTATTTTATTTGTGTTTATTAATTTTTTTAAAGACAGGGCTTTGCCATATTATAATTCCTTTGCTTCAGCCTCCCAGGTGAGACTACAGGTATGTGCCTGGCTCTTTTTGCTTTAAAATTTGCTATAGGGCACATGTGCTCACCAGGGAGAAAGGGGAGGTTAGAGAGAGAAAGAAAGCATCCCTTCTGTCTAGGGGGAATGACCATGCTGCAGTCCCTTCTCCTTCATTCTCTGGGGATTTGGGGCACACAGGCCCATGTGTTTTTGAAGCCAGCAGGTCTGGGATTCAAACTGCAGAGTCAGCCATGTAGGATCCAGCCACTGTAACAACCATGCGACATGGTTGGCCTGCGCCCAGCTCTTTCTTCAACAGCGTCTCACTATGTTGCCCAGGCCAAAATTGAGTTTGCGATTCCCCTGCCTGAGTCTCCTGTGTTTCTGGGGCTACCGGTGCATGCCATTGTGTCTGTCCTTTAGTTAGTTTGGACCAGGTGTTGAACCCGCATCTCCCATGTGGCCCTAGCCTGTGGAGTGTGGCATCTTTGCAGCACATGCCACCATGGTTGGGTCTACATTTGTATTTTGACATTGTGGTTATGTATTTCTATGTCCTCATGTATCTGACACTGTGACATTGAGTGTCTGGAGGAAGGCTAGAGATGTTTTCCTCATAGTCTAGTTCTTACAAAATCCTTAGTAGTCAAAGAAGCTAATGAGTGGGTGGCATTCCATTTATTCTTTAAAACATTTTAAATAAGAGATGAATCCATTAAACAATCTGCAAGGAAAGCCATCTCTCTTAGGGTTTTCATGGTCATGAAATCCCCCAAATGTGCAGTTTTTCTTTGGTAATATAATTTCTGTCCCATATGTCAATTCAATTTACTTGTGATTTATCACAGGTGTTAATTTATAGTAAAAGTGCTTGGCTAGATTTGCAAAGAGATAATATTTTTCTTTTCCCCTTGTTCGAGTTTCAATGAATAATTGGTCCCTCTCATTATTAATTTATCTTTGGACATCAGTGCTTTTGAATAATGACTAATTTTATGAAGTTCTTTTAGCTGCTACCTGGAACCTTCTTGTCACTTTATATTTATCTTAATAAAAAATTATTCTAGTCATAAGATTTTGAGCCCTCCAATATTAAATTGCCAAATACAACTTGTGAGTCCTTGAGAAAGTTGCTTATGTTTGTATGGGTGCAAATATCCTCATGTATATAGGATACACGTAATACTTTACCTGCATGCTTCGTAAGAAAGGTACAGTATAACTTCATGGTTGAGCGATATAATCTCTGTGGTCAGATGGGCCCATGCATAAGTCCTGGCTCTGCTACTTAGCATACTATGAATCTGGGAAAGTTCCTTAACCTTTCTGAGTCTCAGTTTCTCCTTATAGGCAATGGGGAAAGTAATACCTATAGGGTGGTTAGGAAGATGAAATTCAACTATGTATGTTATTTAGTATAATGCCAGGAATAGAGTGAATTTCTTCAGTTGTGGCATATTTATGCATCTATGGGTGCATGTTTATGAAGATCAAATTAATATATAAATATTATATATACACACAGAGATTTGTGTTTGTGTATGTATGTGTGTATATATATGTGTGTGTATATATATATATGAATATATAAAAAAATATATATATATGAATTCAGATATGTTGGTATCATTATTTGAGCATTCTAATAGTTTTTGAGCCCAGGTTTTGGGTTGCAAACCTCCTGGGAATCTGAATGAAGAGACCACTGACCCTACAGGAAGGATGACCCTTGTCTACTTCCTGTCTCTGGTCCCAAGTAGCTACTGCCATCTATCAGGCAGCCTCTGTATTGCAGGCTCTGTGCTTTGCTCTGTTAGGGTCCCTGGCAACATTCCTCTAAGGTAGCTGTGATTGTGCACATTGTACAGATGAAGAAACTGAGCTCAGCAGATATAAGTAACTCGTTTAAGGTATATGGTTAGGGAATTAAAGTCAAAACCCGGGATGAGCTGGTGTTAAAGAGCATGCGCTTTTCTCTACGTTGTCCTGGGTTTGACATCCCTGTGCTTTATGTCCCTAGGTGAGTTGGCTTACCACTAGAGCCAAGGTTTCTTTACATATGAAATGGCAGGATGACGACCTCCCCCAAAGAGATGTTGTATGAAATAAGAAAACATGTAATAAGTGCTAATAAATAATGATTCTTTCTATTTGTCTTCTGATACTTTCACTCCCAAGGGGGAGCTGGAGATCTGCTGCTCAGATCAGCCTTCCGAGGGGCAGTAGGGGGCAGTAGAGACCATACAGAATATGACCACTTGAAGACATTTCCTTAACTACCCCTGGCTGGGGGCCTCCACTACTGCTAGGAATCTGAATTAGATCAGGTCCTTGATATTCACTGATTCTGGCCCTTAGAAGAAAAAAGAAAAAAAAACTCCTGATATTGTACACAATAATCGACAAAACCATCACAATAGCAATCCCTAGTGTTGGCATAAGATGCCAAAAAGATGATTTTGTTATACAAGAAGCCGTTCACAGTCGATTCGTGCTAGCCTTTTCATTAACCTCATGAAGATATTAATATCATTAGGAAAACAGAAGGAGAATACCTCTGACTCTTCCATTAGGCCCAGTTAGCGGAGTGCAGCTGCACAGAGGAGATTGGTACTGCACGTGTCTGTCCCACTCTTGCAGTTTCTGTGAGCCCGTTGGATCGCCTCTCACTGGAGTCATTCAATCAGCCTTGTTTGTAGTCTGAAGCCATTATTCCCAAAATAGGTCACTCTCAAGGAGTGAATATTGATAAGTGATAATGATGACAAATTAATGCAAGATGCTAAAGTAAATGCTAATTGGACCAAACATTAATAGATGGAGTAGGGGTGGCACACCTCGGTTGCTTTGAATTATTACCTTATTTATTCTTTCTTCATTTCTTACAACATACCTATGAGCTCCTCATTATTTAAAGCTTTCCTTTGGCTTATCTGGTTCCCACTTGCTATCATGAGTCCCCATGAGGTCTTCCGTTTTTCTGGTAGTTCTCAAAAGCTGCAGTGGTATGGAGTGCCTCATGTGTCTCGGGAACAGATGAGAAATTTCCTGAGAAATTTCATTCTTCTTCTCCTGCTCTCATGTTCCCATATGCCAGGGTCAATTATTATACTGGCCATGGTCCCCTCTGCTTTGTCACATGGCTGGAGAAGTTAAAACAAGATTACCCACCAGCATTGGCATCCAGCTGAAAGCTGTAATGTCCTGGACTATTCAAAGCTTTTGTCCTGAAGCTTTCTGCTTATCACCAGCTGGGCACGGTGTATTGAAAACAGTTTAATATGGGTAGATGACACATAAGCTCTTGGGCGAGGGGCAGGATCTGTGACTCACCTCTGTAACCCCAGTCACAGCCTACAGCGGGTACTAAATCCCAGTATGTGAAGGGAGCCCAGCTCCTCTTTGGCTGTGAGAGATCCCCAGGTCCTGTTCCCCCACCCCTGTCACTCTAGTCCGCTCTGTCTGGTGCCTGTCTTCTTTAGCATACTACCTTGAAAGCCTTTCTTTATCTGACCTCTAGATTCGTGTTCTGGTTTTGTACGTCTGCCAGGTTTTAAATCAATACTTTCTTTTGCTGCTGTATTAGGTTGCTGGAGTTGCCATAACCCGGGACACCAAACCGGTGGCTTAAACCCCAGAAAGTCAGTGGCTGTCTGTTCTGGAGGCAAGAGGTCCAAAGTCAAGGTGTCAGCAGGACTGGCTCCTTCTGAGGGCTGTGAGGAAAGAGAATCTGTTGTTCTAGACCTTTTTCTGAGCTTCCAGTAGCTCAGGCATTCTTTGGTTTACAAATGATATTCTCTCTGTGTCTTCATATGCTCCTCCTCTGTGAAGGTTCCTCTCTGTGTCCAAATTCCTCCCTTTTATGAGAACACCAGCTACATTGGATTAGGGCCCACCCTGATGTTTTCATCCTCACTTGATCCTCTGTGAAGACCTTATTTACAAATGAGGTCACATTTGTAGGTCCTGAGGGTTAACACTTCAACAGATTTTTGGGAGACATCATTCAACTCATGACAGATGCCCCATCTGGTAACATCCTAAGGGTAAATAACATCATGCAACTGGCCCATACCAGCTTCTGTTTTTCAGGAGGGAGTTTATATAGGATCTAACAGCTACTAGTTCACTTGCCTCTGCCACCTTTCAAGGAGAGTGCAGAGCAAGGACTAGAACCTGTTTCTTTTTTTTTTTTAAATTCTTCATTTAATTTTATTCATTCATTCATTCATTTATTTATTTTAATTTGATGAGAGACAGAGAGAGAGAGAGAGAGAGAGAGAGAGATAGACAGAGAGAGAGAAAGTGAGAAAGCAAGCCACCATGTCTGGGACCCAAACCATAGAAGCCATGTGGGAGTGTCCAACACCTTAACCATCACACCACCTGCTGGTCCCTAGAATCTGTTTCTTATGGTTTACCCTTTAAGCAAACTGGGCTGTACCTTTGTTTATCTTGTTTTATGAGAGGACATGTGTGCATGGCTAGAGAGAGAGAAAGAAAGATGCTCCTCAATAGACCTTATTATGCCACTGTCCCTTTTCCCCAGTCCTTCAGTTCCTCAAGATATTGGGTACCTGTGCACGTACCTGATGTACTTTCAGGTTGAACTGGGATCCAAACCTTGGTTGGCCATGTGGCTTCCAACCTTGCAGGGCACTTGTTTTGTTGCTTCATCATAGAGGCTGGACCTGTATGTATATTTGGAGAAGTTAAAAAAAGATTACCCATCAGCACTGATGTCCAGCTGAAATCAAGTTCAATAACGTCTTGGACTATTCAAAGCTTTTTGTCTCTATAACCTACTTATGGGAAGACAATGAATTATTAACTATTATGTTACAGTAGCCTCCTGATAATACGTTCCAACATTTTATTGGTCTTCTGTCTCTGAAAGAATTGGGAACCCTCTGAATAATCCCACTGAGGCTGAGTAGTCTTAGAAAGAGACTTAACAGCAATGAGTCAATCAGAATAAGCTTGTTTGGCACAATCCACAGGGATCACATCTAGAGAGAATAAAAGTCAAATGCAGCAAAAAAGAACTGAGTAGAATAAATGAAACCAGTGGAGGATTTAGCCAATTTCCATGTTTGTTTTGAGTCACTGGTTTAATCTTGGCTGAAAAAAATAGAAGATCCCCCCCCACCCCGGCGTCTTGTGTGCTTAGTGTGAG
>NW_006159624.1:107267-118013 GCF_000334495.1 Tupaia belangeri chinensis
ATTTTGCGAGAAAAAAAAGAAAGCTCCCCCCCCCCCCCGAGTTTCTGTCTGTTGTAGTGCATGTGTGCTCGCTGGAGAGAGACAGAGAAGGAAAGTGAGAAATTACCCTCCAGAGGGAATGGCCATGCCACAATCCCTTCTCCTGCATGCTCCTCTCTGGATTTTGAACATTCCCGCACAAAATGTCTGGAGCATGTGTCTGGTGTGTTTTACAAGCCACAGAATCTGAGACTCACATGGCTCAGTCGGTCACGTGGGATCCAGCTGCTTTAACCTCTGCACCAATTGCTGGCCCCAGGGTGTTCTTGAAGTTGTGTAAATCACTGCTTCTCATTTCGATGCTCGGTTTATGAACCGTCTGTATGTCTACTTATTGTGAACTCCCCCTGGGCTTTGATCCCGGAGTGATCATCACAAGAAAGGCTATAGCAGAGCAGTAGCCCCTTCACAGGGTTGCAGGTGCGTGGTTTCGGCTTCTTACTGAAAACTGTGCCTTCCATTACTAATTTTCCATCTTGAGACACTCCCACAGATTCTACTGCAAGTGATCTGGGCTGGGCCTGTGTGTCCGTGCTTTTTAGAAGTTGTTCTGGTGTTTTCGGTGTGTAGACATGATTGATAGTCACTGGCACCCTTTGGGCTTGTTTGAATTGAAAGACAAAAGGACAAAGTTAGGGGACTGCTTGGAATGTAAGGTCTGCCTGAATCCCTGAGGCCACACTCCTCCTCTATAACCGCTATTGTCAAAGGTACTTTCGGAAGGCAGAAATCCCACCCAGGTCTTCCTTATGGCCCTGTGGCCATGTGTAGCTACATGTGAAACTCATGTAGGACTGGGATAGCCGCTTACTGTCCACAACTTTGAGTCCCTCTAGTAGTCTGATTTTCTGGATACTAGGCTTTCAGTTCTTGGTAAAACTGACTTCTTCATGTCTTTTTGACTGTTATTGCCTTTGGCTGGTTAAGAAGTCACTTGATCACTTTACTCTTTTTCTTTATTGGAAAGCAGAAATAATTGTTCTCTACCTCTGTATTGTGAAATGAATATGAATACCTAGTGCTTGTAGAAATTGCTTGAAAATCTCTTCTATCCTTATCATGCCTCTGAGAGCCTGGTTTCTCTAAAATACAAATGAAGAAACAGTTTAGATACACATACCCCGTGATTCTTATTGATCCAGCCTAGACTAGGTAAGTTTGCAAGGGAGAAACCAGTTCATTGAACTCCTTAGAGTTTAAAAATGAATAAGAGTGCATATGTAAAACTTTTTTTTAAGGTTTTTGCCGTAAGGTATGCATACTCGCCATAGGAAGATACAGAAAGGGAGAGTGAGAAATCACTCCTCAGGAGGAGTGGCCATGCTACAGTGCCTTCTCTTCCATTCTTCTCCTGGGATTTGGGGCACACACACATGCACCTGGCATAATTTTCAAGCCACTGGTTCAGGGCTCAAACTGCCGTTGGCCATGTGGGAGTCCAACACCTTAATTACTATGCCATCTGCTGGCCCCCAAGTGCATATACATTTTTAATATAGAGAATATCTACTGATCTGTCATGAATGAGACAATGTATCTGACTGTACCAAGCACAGTGCCTGGAATTGAGCAGGTGTTCAGTGCATGAGTGCTCATTCACGTATGACCTCCTATTCCAAGACTCTTAATGAGGGCGTTGAACACACATTTCGGGGTTCCTAGACCGTGCGGATGAGGGAGTGTGACACATTCCACTAATAAGTGTTTACGATATATTCTTTTTTGGATGTTCTTACCTTTTATTTTCTTTGTAACTATTTGCGAATACACATCAGGAAATTTCAGAGTTTTTTCCTGATTTTTGCCCACTCATGCAGGTAGTAAAAAATGCTTAATTTTTTTTTATTAACAGATATTAAAAAATCACTTCTGTCAACACATTAATGGATTAAAAACTGTGGTACAGGAATCAGCAGATGCAGTAATGGTTAAGTCATTGAACACCCATGTTGTTGACTGTGGTTTGAGTCCCAGACCTGGTGGCTTAAAACTCATGCTGGGTATGTGT
Organism: Tupaia belangeri chinensis; assembly: GCF_000334495.1. Lineage (NCBI taxonomy): Eukaryota > Metazoa > Chordata > Mammalia > Scandentia > Tupaiidae > Tupaia > Tupaia belangeri. Next base: position 109,315 of record NW_006159624.1, read on the forward strand.
GCACATGTGCCCAAAATTCCAAGAGAAGAATGGAGGACAAGGGATTGTGATGTGGCTATTCCCCTGAAGGAAGATTTCTTGCTTTCAGTCTCACTGGCAAGCGCATATACCCTATAGCAAAAAAACTCTCTGAATAACAAACAAAACTGTGGTACATACATAGAGTGGAATATTATTCAGCCTTCAAAAGAAAGGAATTTCTGGTATAGGTTACAACATAGAGGAACTTGAAAACATGCTAAGTGAAATAATCCAGATACCAAAGGACAAATACTTTATGAGTCCACTTACATGAGTTAATAGAATAGGAAAATCCACAGAGATTTAATAAAAAGTAGAATGGTATTGATGGGAGAGTGAGATGGGATATTATAGTGGTTTTCTGTTTGAGATGGTGGAAAAAACTGAAAATGAATAGTGGTGATGGTTGTACAACTTTGAGAGTATGCTTCATGCCACAGCACTGTACATTTAAAAATGATTAAATTGGTAAATTTTATGTTATATGTATTTTGCATGATACAAAAAAAAAGGAGAGTGTTGGCCCAGTAGCCCCATGGTTGAGGGAGTCAGGTCCTACATGACTGTCTGCAGTTTGTGTCCCGCCCAGTGGCTTCAGAGGCACATGCATGCCCAAGGTCTCAACAGGATGGAGAGATGGAGGAGGAGGGATTTCCATGTGATCACAGCCCACTGGGGATGGTTTCTTCTTCTTTCTCTCTATCCCCCTTCCTCACAACTCAGCTAGTGTATACGTCCTCTGGTAATTGAAAAAGAAAGAAAGAAGAAAAACCTGTAGATTATACTGTGGGGGAGAAAAAGCCTTATGTTTGCTTGTTTCTGTAGTATAAATGCTTCTCCCATCACCAATTTCAAGTTACCAAGACAGTCACTCTGAACTTTAAGAGTGGGGCAACATTGGCTCTATTGTCAGACAGAGCCTATTCCAGCCCATTTTGTCTATGGAAGATGAGAAATTTAGTAATTTGACTTTCTCACTCACCTCCCCACTTACCATTTTTTTTGTTATTGTTGTAAATCAGTGTTTTAAATGAAGATAATTAAATATTATTATTTTGGGAGCTGCAGGTGGCTTGGTAGTTAATGGTGCTGGGCTCCCACATGGCTGACCATGGTTTGAGTTCCGGACCTGGCGGCTTGCTTTCTCATTTTCCTTCCCTCTCACTCTGTCCCTCTCTGGTCAAATTAAAATAAGTAAGTAAATAAATAAAGTTAAGTAAAATAATTCTTTAAAAATATTATTATTTTATACCAGGTAATATACAACCTCAATGATAATTTGACATTTGCATTAGATTTTTATGTAAGTATTAACTATTTAGAATAGTCACTACTCACCACTTTTCTTTTATCGTCTCAATTTTCCCTTGGATTTTTGGTTTATTTAATCTTTTAGTTGTATATCCTCTATAGGCTTTTTTTTTTCCATAAAGAGTATATTGAGTGTCTTCAGAGTATTCAAGTGATTGAATTATTATTATTATTTTTTTACATTTTTCCTTTGAATATAATATAATCTACTTGGGTAAATTAGAGGGGAAGGGGTCTGAAAATTCATGGAAAAATGTATATTATGAAAAAACTATGCATGGATTTCCATTTGTTTGCACCAAGATAAACTTGTACATTAATTCCATTTTTTAAAAAGTAAATTGAATGTTCAATTGATAAAGACTAAAGTGATCCTTTGCAGATCACTTTTTTTCTGATTGAATTTCTGCATTTTTTTCCACTCATCTTGAAATTTAAAATTTTAAAATTTTACTGAGATTATGTGTAAGTATCTTGCTTCTTATTCCTTTAGGCTTTGAAATGTTCATAACTGATTCATCATCTAAGATGTTTCTTTTAGTTTTAAAGAGTTATTTCTTCTGTTTTTGCTTACACCATTATTTCTATGAATACAAGACTTATCCTGAATCTCTTCATATATGAGATTGTCTGGAAAGTCATGACATATTTTTTATGTTTTTCTATGCAAAAATGTGTCATGATTTTCCTGATGATCCAATATTTTATTCTTTCATCAAATTAGGATATCATCAATGGTCTCTGCATTTGTGGGAGACTTTTTTTGGAGAGGTTTTTGCCATGGGGCGGTGCGCTCACCAGAAAGACAGAGAGAGACAGAGTGATAGAAAGCGAAAGATTACCCCCGGGGGGTGGATGGCCACACCGCAATCCCTTCTTCTTTATTTTCCTCTCGGGACCCTCGGCACACACACACACGCACACGCATCCAGTCCCTTCTCCTTTATTTTCCTCTCGGGACCCTCAGCATGCACACGCACGCACACGCGCCCAGCATGAGTTTAAGCCACCGGGTCCGGGACTCGAACTGCGGTTGGCTACATGGGAGTTCAGCAACATAGCCATTATGCTAACTGCTGGTCCCCATTTGTGGGAGCCTCTATTCAGCCTGACTTCTATCATCTTGCTTATATTTTTAGAAGGAGCCAGTCAGCTATTCATTGCATCCATTGTAGTGTTTTCACTGCATGTTTTTATGACCGTGTGCCATTTTTTTCTGATTTTAGGTTATTATACCTTCTCGATGGTTTGCTGTAGTCTCATTTATATGTGCTTTTCTCTTGACTCTTCTTTTGAAAAACACATCTTGGGAAATGTCTAAAAATTTCTCCTGTTTCTGGTGGTCTCTTATTTTAAAGTGGTGCATTTGTCCTGCTTCCTTAGGTTTCCCTTCATTTGATTTGCTTTATCACTTATTGTATTTGGTGAAATTTTCCCCCTTTTTCCCCTTGTTTGCTGATCTTACAAAGAAATACCAGTTCTTTTTTTGGTAGTTGAAATGGGTCTGGAGAAGGTAAGATAGATCTTTGAATATTTCAGGCATATGTGAAGAAAAAAAGAGAGAAAAAGAAGATGAGGTTGTTTAGACCCTTTGACCTACCAGCTAGTTCAGAGACCCAGCCTCCTATGGGAAAAGTTAGGAAACTAGAGCCAGCATTTATTGTTCTTGAGGCAATCAGACATCAACAAGGGCAATATGACTTGCTATGGTGAGACAGGGTTCTCTTCAAATAAGCTAGCCATGGTGGTGTTCCTATACTCAATCGAGCACAGCAGTTCCCCCTACATGTGAGCGAGCAAGTCTCTCCTGGTATTCCTGTTTGCTGTGGTCTCTAGCACCTGTGATTTTTCCAGAGGCTTTAATGAAAGTTAACTGTGATGCATGATGGCCTCACAGGCCACCCTTGCCTCCCAAAATAGTTGGTCCATTTCTTTCTTTTTTTCTGGAGAAGTTTTTGCTATAGGACACGTACGCTTGCCGGATAGAGAGAGACAGAAAGCGAGAAATCACCCCCCAGGGGATGGCTACTCCGCAATCCCTTCTCCTCCATTCTCCTCTCGGAATCTTGGGCACACACGCACACGTGCCCGGAGTGAGTTTTAAGCCACCAGGTCCGGGATGCAAACTGCGGTCGACTACATGGGAGTCCAGCGACATAGCCCTTACACTTTATGCTAACTGCTGGTCCCAATAGCTAGTCCATTTCTATGGATTCTACCTTGTTCTCTTCCACTTCCTTTTCTTTTTCTTTTTCTTTTTTTAAGAGAACTCATGTTTATTATGCCAGTGGACCCAGAGGAGTTTTCACTCCAAGCTCTGGGCCCAGAACAAGCATGACAGCCTGCTGCTCATAAGGGCTCACGTAGCAGGGGATGGAGAGAGGGCTTCACATGTGAAGTCTGGTCTGAATTAACTTGGGCTGATGTCATGGTCTGCAGCTGCTGGGCCCAGTCGCTCACATGTGGGAGTGTCTGGTCAGACTGGCTTGAGCAGATCTTGCCATCTGTGGTCTGCCTTTGCTGGGCCCAGATGCTTACAGGGAACTGATCAGGGCGATCATGATACGATATTTTCCTGGGGCATTGCAAGCAGTTTACAGAAGCAGAACAGCATTCAGTTAGGCACTTATGGAAATAAAAAACAACAAAATTTCCCACCGAACAGAATCCATATCATTCCCCTCTATTGAGTCTCCTCAAACATCTGTTAAGGAGAGTCAACCTGGTGGTGAAGTACTCGGTAGATCTGGGTGCCGGGCCCAGAGGTAACTAGCATCTGACACTTAATGGCTTCTATCCTGGAGCAGATGGACTGGGTAAGGATATTGAGTAAACAAGGGTCAAAAGTAAAAGTTAGAAGCACGTTTAACACGCCAGAGGCTGCTCCAACCGTCCCATGAATCAGCAGGAGCCTGTCTTTTCCTGGCCATCTGGTGGCAGAGCTGTTAGGCCACATTCCTGACAATGCCTGGTTTATTGGTAGAAACAGCACTGCTCCCCGAGGAACAGGTAGAGACCCCCTTTTCTGCTGTCAGTAGATCTAGCCCCCACCTGTTTTGTAGGGCAACCTCAGCTCAGGACTCCAGTTGATCTTGGAGGGCTATCATGGTCTGGGTCACCTGCTCTATTTCATCTGCTAGTTTTTGGATCATTTTATGGTAATAAGTTTAGAGATGGCTATGCTTCCAACTCCAGACCCGACACCTGCCGCAATGCCTAACCTAAGGAGCAGAGGAATGACCTCAGTAGCCTGTTTTACAAATCTCTTTCCAGCTGCTCGGGAGGCACTGATAAGGAAACATTCCACATGGCTAAGGGACTCTCCTGAGCTAAAGGCACTGAACTGCGGTCAGACTTTCCACACATGACAGATAGGAAAATGCCAGCAGGAGCTTTCCGTACCAGTCCCAATCAGTTGGAACTAGAGCAAAAACCAAAGCGATTACGGCAAGGAGGGTTCTCATTAAGGGGTTATTACAAATGGTCTGGGGGCACTCAGAGCAACTCATGCGTGCTTTCCTGGGGGAGATATATCCTCAATCTTCTGTTGTGTATAGATTGGTCAGCTTCCAGAGCAACCAAAGTGGGGCCATAGGTTTCTGAAGCTTCTACCGTGTGCCGAATAGAAAGCCTTTGGAGTGACTAAAGTAGAGCTGTTGCTCCCTTGTCTCTGAAGTACCATCCAGAGGGGCTTTCCTGGCTTATTTTTTATGGACCAAGGCCCTGATGCCTTTGCTGGGCCCAGATGCTTACAGGGAACTGATCAGGGCGATCATGATACGATATTTTCCTGGGGCATTGCAAGCAGTTTACAGAAGCAGAACAGCATTCAGTTAGGCACTTATGGAAATAAAAAACAACAAAATTTCCCACCGAACAGAATCCATATCATTCCCCTCTATTGAGTCTCCTCAAACATCTGTTAAGGAGAGTCAACCTGGTGGTGAAGTACTCGGTAGATCTGGGTGCCGGGCCCAGAGGTAACTAGCATCTGACACTTAATGGCTTCTATCCTGGAGCAGATGGACTGGGTAAGGATATTGAGTAAACAAGGGTCAAAAGTAAAAGTTAGAAGCACGTTTAACACGCCAGAGGCTGGTCCAACCGTCCCATGAATCAGCAGGAGCCTGTCTTTTCCTGGCCATCTGGTGGCAGAGCTGTTAGGCCACATTCCTGACAATGCCTGGTTTATTGGTAGAAACAGCACTGCTCCCCGAGGAACAGGTAGAGACCCCCTTTTCTGCTGTCAGTAGATCTAGCCCCCACCTGTTTTGTAGGGCAACCTCAGCTCAAGGACTCCAGTTGATCTTGGAGGGCTATCATGGTCTGGGTCACCTGCTCTATTTCATCTGCTAGTTCTTGGGTCATTTTATGGTAATAAGTTTAGAGATGGCTATGCTTCCAACTCCAGTCCTGACACCTGCCGCAATGCCTAACCTAAGGAGCAGAGGAATGACCTCAGTAGCCTGTTTTACAAATCTCTTTCCAGCTGCTCGGGAGGCACTGATAAGGAAACATTCCACATGGCTAAGGGACTCTCCTGAGCTAAAGGCACTGAACTGCGGTCAGACTTTCCACACATGACAGATAGGAAAATGCCAGCAGGAGCTTTCCGTACCAGTCCCAATCAGTTGGAACTAGAGCAAAAACCAAAGCGATTACGGCAAGGAGGGTTCTCATTAAGGGGTTATTACAAATGGTCTGGGGGCACTCAGAGCAACTCATGCGTGCTTTCCTGGGGGAGATATATCCTCAATCTTCTGTTGTGTATAGATTGGTCAGCTTCCAGAGCAACCAAAGTGGGGCCATAGGTTTCTGAAGCTTCTACCGTGTGCCGAATAGAAAGCCTTTGGAGTGACTAAAGTAGAGCTGTTGCTCCCTTGTCTCTGAAGTACCATCCAGAGGGGCTTTCCTGGCTTATTTTTTATGGACCAAGGCCCTGATGGGTCCATGGAGGAAGCCCTTTGGCTCCGGTATGACAGATCCATAGGGTAACTCTAACAGCAGTAGGAGCAACCAGGATAACCATGTGAGGTTCCATCCAGACTAGCTGGAGGGGCTCCTCTCTTTTAGCTGTTAGATCTTTACAACACAATCGCTTGCAGATTCAATTATAGTTAGCTTATTTATACTATATAAAACAAGATGCCAATGTATATACACTTAGCATTCTACTTAACAACTCATGTTTTAATATTGAGAAGTTTAAGCCTTTTGTTAATATTACTTCATTTAACAGACAAGTCTAATCACAAACATTTTCTCCATTTATATTTACTTAATTTTTTTTAAGAGAGATTTTTGTTATAGGACATGTGTGCTTGCTGGAGAGACAGACAGAGACAGAGAGACAGAAAGCGAGAAATCACCAGCCCCCCCCACCCCATACACACCACGATCCCTCCTCCGATCTCCTCTTGGGATTTTGGGCATGCATGCACACATGCCTTGTATGAGTTTAAGCCACCAGGTTTGGGACTTGACTCGCAGTTGGCAACAAAACCAGTACACCATCCGTTGTTCCTACATTTACTTAACTTTTGTTTAGCCGTTGTTTTGAGTTACTTATGGAAAGAAAGGTTATTTGTTTAAAGTGTTTTCCTTTGAAGAAAAGCAAAATTGAGTTAGCCCTACATTAGCTAGTCTCATTTTATCTAAAGGCTGAATTACTGGACACAAGATAGTTCTCCAATGGTTTTCAAGTTTTCTGTACCCTAAGCATTTATGTGGTGCCTGGAATGGCCATGAAGTGCTGCACTATGTGTTGAAGAGCATGCTCCAGAACTTACGAGTGTCAGGACAGGTTGAGCTCTCCCATTTGTGGAGTCTCCTTCCAGGATAAAAATGACAAAATGCTCAATCAGAATTGTGAAAGGAGGGACCAGAAGTTAGTGTAATGGCTATGTCGCTGAACTCCCATGTAGTCGACTGCGGTTCAAGTCCCGGACCCGGTGGCTTAAACTCATGCCAGCACGTGTGCATGCATGCCCAAGATCCCGAGAGGAGAATGGAGGAGAAGGGATTGAATCACTTTCTCTCTCTCTGTCTCTCTCTGTCTTTCTGGCAAAAGGAGAGTAGCAGGATTATCCAGGACTGCAGCAGATCTAGAAGTGAGCCTAACGTAACAAATCTACCTATCCAGTTCCTGATCCCTGGCATAATTTAGCTAGGGTGATTTTAATGGTCTGATTCATGCACTCAACTTTTCTTGAACCCTGGAGTCCGTAAGGCATGAAAAACTTTCATTTAATTCCTAAAATCTTAGCCACTGTCTGCGTGATTAAAGAGACAAAGGCAGGCCCATTGAATTTCCCCAGTAATGCCTTGGCTACTTTCAGTGTCTTTTCTGTTCTGGAGGGGAATGCCTCAGATTGGTGTGGACTAGTACCAACAGATATCAGTAGCCTCAGCAGGGATTGACTTAGTAAAGTTCACTTCTAGGTCCTCATGAGGGGAGGTTCCTATAGCTTGGACTCCAGGGGGCTGGCTTGGTCTCTGCCACTTACTTCTTAAGTAAATTTATCCGACACGTGAAAGACGTCACAAGACCGTTCAGCCTTACCTTCCATCTACGTTCTCTCTGCATAATGGCTAGAAATACCTCAATGTTTCTTTTGTGAAGATGTCACATACTTTTCCCATTTAAAATGTTTCCTTTATAATTTAATTTGGCACTGGGAGTGAGACATGACAAGATTTTCTTACCTGGAAATCTAAAATAGAAGACAACTAACTCAATGTCTAGATTCAGAAGTGGCAATTATGTGCTGCTGAACGATTGATGCATGTTCCTTGCCAGCACAGCCTCCTTCCATAGGCTAACACTTGCGCCTTTCTCAAGGTAGGCTGTGTGGACTCTGCTTTGAATAAGTATAACCAATGTAACTTACTTGAATTCGTGGTGTGAATATGGCCATGTTCTCTTCATTTATCAAATAATTGTTTAACATCCCAGGTCCAGTGTTTGCATTAAGTCCTCTACTCTCACCTAAAAACTTGCAAGAACCTGGAAAGCTTACTCTGTCCAAATTGGGAAAAGGATTATTTCTCCTTTTAAAGCCAGAATTAGAGGGGCATGGGAATTCTAATCATTGCTTCCTATTAACTCATTGCATTGCTGTTGAAGATGGATCCTACAGTATTGCACAGATACTGACCTTGCAGTGCAATTGCAGATTGTCCAAATGCTTGTATAGATCAGGGTGGTGCCTTCCAGTTGGGCTCCAGGATCGTGGTTCTCTTAGTCTATACTCAAACACCTTCTAACGACAACAATGTGCAAGGATGGCTGGGGTCTGAGAGGCTTCTAGTACCATATGCATTGTACTGTTACCAAGCCTCCTGACTCCCACATCTCAGGCCTGCTG
>NW_006159624.1:118198-130446 GCF_000334495.1 Tupaia belangeri chinensis
GCTGAACCCAGATAACTAGCCTAGATTACCCTCTTCCACAGGTAATTTTATTTCAGAGGCTTTGCTTTTCTTTCCTCTAGGCTTATGCTGGATCACTCTGGTCTATACTCATGGGTCTTCAGACTTTTGAATCAGGAAGCTGGATTTGGGGAGATCAGCTCTTGCCCCTTGAAATATACAATATGTAGATTAGTCCACTTTCTTCCCCAGAAAGCTGCTCAACTTGAAAGCCAGTGCTGGGAGGACTCTGACTTGGAATGGTGCACATATGTCTTTTATAATTGTCTGCCAAAGCAAGGGTGCTTGCTCATCCTTTCTAAGACACTACTCAAATATTTCTTTGGACAACGAGTTTCTGGTACCAGGTGCTGCTCTGCTCCTGCCTATGTTGAACAGCAGCAGGCAGACAGCGTTAATACAAAAGTAAATGTAATCCTTGTCTTTCTTGGTATTCTGTATCATGATTCTGTTTATTGACACTGAGAGGACCTGACTAATGTGACCATATGGAGTCACAGCACTGGAGAAGGCAATGGGTAAGTGGTAGAGTCAGAATTTGATTCTGTCTCCTTGACTCTGAAGCCAGTGTCTGTTCAGTTAATGAGCAGTTGTTACTGGGTACCTGCTATGTGTTGACACTGTGCTTAGTAGGTGCTCAGGACACAAGGAGAAGCAGACATGGTCTTAGGGAGGAAGTTAGGCTACAAGAAAGGGTTACATGCAATCTTGGACGTCTGAGTGGGGTACTATAAGAGCCCATGAAAGAGGGCACTTGAGGGGGGGTTTCCTGGAGAAGGGATGTGCAACCTATCTTGAAGGAAGAACTGAGAAGGCGGGTAAAGGAAGTAGAATTAGGTTCCCTTTATTTAGGCGAAACAGCACGTGGTGACAGATACTGAATTTTCTAGTTATGTATGTCTTCATGGTTAGAGCAGAGAACAGCTGCTGTATAAAAACTCTATTTCTTCCCCCCCCCCAGCTTTATTGAGGTATGATTGATATACAAAAAGCTGCACATTTTGGATACATACACTTTACTGAGTTTGGACATATGCAAACACCTGTGAAACCATTACAATAATCAAGATAATAAACATATTAGCTCCAAAAGTAATCTTTTGCCTTATTCTCTTTTTTTTGTGTGTGTGGTAAGAATAATTAACATGAGATCTATTCTCTTAACACAGTTTTAAAGTGCACAGTAGAATATTGCTAACCATAGGCATTGTGCTGTACACATACAGAGTTTTAGAACTTAAATCGTCTTGCATAACTGAAATTCTATACCCATTGAATGACTCCCCATTTCTTCCTTCCCCCATTCTTTGACAACAAACATTTTGCTCTATGCTTTTTATGAGTTTGACTATTTTAGGTACCTCATATAAATAGAATCACCCAGTATTTCTCTATAAGAGTATATTTATACTTATTGGAAACCAATTTGTTGCAGCTCATTACTATTTCAACTTACGGGACAAAATAATTGGTGTGGAACTAAAACCCAGTTCTGCACTCACCGTTGCCTGTATTTCTTTTTCACTCGTTAAGTCCCATATGATCAAAGTCATAGTTATTTTAAAGTACTTTTTGAACAATGTTTGTAAATGCCCTAATGTTGATTGAACATGGTGCATATCAGGCTCTTTATGTTAATGTTCTCATGATGTATCTATCATTATCTTTATTTGTAGACACAGAGACTGAGGTTCAGAGAGATTAAATGTGAAGCTCTCACAAGCAATTAGTATATCAACTGGAACACAAAATCAGACCTGGCTTATGTGAAGGTGGTATTCAGAACTCTTACCCACCTACTCTGTGTTGCTCAAGTTTGAGTTATTGGTTGAAAGCACTATTAATTATATGTGCATAAAAATAGCTGAGGGACGTTAGGCAGGTGTGACCATAAAAACTGCTTCTGTTTCAGTGGATTTAATTGTCTCCCACTATTGGCTTGAATTGGTTGTGAGTGCACTGATAGAAGGTAATCAAAGAGCTGAACCAACCCGGCAGTTGTAAACAGAAGCACAGGGTCTCTCTGTCAGGCCAGTGCAGAAGTGAATGCATCCATTGTTTTTAATAGGCCAAATACTTCTCTCTAGTTCCCTGGGAGGCAATTGGAAGAGACACACTGATAGCTCCCCTTGGGGCATTAACCGCAATCAAATTTGTGAAATGAAGCTTAAGTTGGTCATTTTATTCCCAGTTTGCAACAAGAGGAAGTGAATGGCTGTGGGAGCAGAGACATGTTTTCTAGTTCATCAAAGGTTACAAATTCCATCAATGCAATGTTTTCATTGTAGTTACTAAGTTCATGGAGATAGTAATAAAAAGTATCATCAGATACATTTCCATTTTTCTACTGTGGTTCTTTTAAGGCAACTTGTTTTGATTGTACTGATTACTTGAATGATCAATGAGGACTTTCCCCTTGCCTGATCCTCAGCGATGAAATCCTATGATCTTTATTTAGTTTGCACCTTACAGGTGATAAACACAGCTGCTCTATCTGCAGAGTATGGGTAGACTCTGTGAAAGGGAGATTCACACTCCTGAGCCTCTGGCCCTCATGTTTTGAGTGCCTAATGATTGTGACTGAACTTTGAAGACAAATGTGAGAGTCAGAGAAAAAGAATCAACTACCCTATATGCTCCTTTCATATTATTTTCTCAAGGGAAAGAAAATAGACTGAAATATCCTGAATGAGGAAAGTAATTCACAGACAATGGAAACCTCTTTGGGGGCACTTCCATTCTGGGAGTTCAGAGATCTGTTATCTGGTGGATGTACATGTTGCCCGGAGGATAAAGTGTTACTCCTATAAAAAGTGTTAACCTATAAGAAGTCACATAAACAGAGACCTGAGAAGAGGAAAAGATACTATTTAAGGAAACCAGCAGTTAGCGTAATGGCTATATCGCTGGACTCCCACGTAGTCGACCGCGGTTTGCGTCCCGGACCCGGTGGCTTAAAACTCACACCAGGCACGTGTGTGTGTGTGCCCAAGATCCCGAGAGGAGAATGGAGGAGAAGGGATTGTGGCATGACCATCCCCCCTGGGGGGTGATTTCTCGCTTTCTGTCTCTATGTCTCTCTCTGTCTGCCTGGTGAGCGCACGTGCCCTATAGCGAAAATCTCTCAAAAAAAGAAAAAAAAAGAAGAAATTTAAGACAATAAATGAAAGGAGCTTATTATTGAAGTGAACTCATAAAGGGGCCAGAAAGGCCCATTTCTAATTCACTGTGACCAAACTTCCATATAATTTCAATGATCAATATGTAGATTTTGGGGGGCCATGAAGAAGCTTCTAAGACCTTTGATTGCTGTTGCCAGTTGCTGAGCTAGCCACTGGCGGGCCTTGTGTTGTTCTGTGATGAAGGTGTGCTCTCCTTGCCCACACTACCTAGTCCAGCTTCTTAGTTTTAGAGACAAACTATATAGTTTCATAAGGGCCAGTCAGTGTTCTAACTCAGATATTTTTTTCTAAGAATTATTTAATTTTATGTGTTGTAGTTATTTGCTATAGGACACATGAGCTCGAGAGAGAGAGAAAGTGAGAGAAGCAAGTCTCCAGGTTTGGGGCTTAAACTGGCCATGTGGTAGTCCAGGGCCGTGTGGGAGTCCAGAGCCTTAACCTGCATGCCGCCTGCTGTCCCCTTAACCCAGATCTTAAGAGACCGAATTAAATATTTCTCATCATCCTGCCCTCTTTGTACCACATGTTACTAACCATGATAGTCAGAAACTAACCAAGATCAATAACAGACAAAAGAAAGCTTCCGTTCTCCATTTATTTTTCCTAATCAATCTCTTATATGGCATTAGCTCACAAAGGTCTGCTGACAGTATATTAGCCATTTAAATCTTATCCATTCACACTTAAAATGTGAAAGTTCAAACCTTTATTTTCCAAACCTTTATTTTTCATACGAGTGCCAGCAGTATCACTGGGTACTTGCTACCATCAACATTTAGCAATTGGCCAATCTCCAACTAATAATTTTAGCTTTGGAGAACCTGCTAGGTTACTGTTCTGCCTAAGTGCGTTAATTCAAATCAACATCTTGTTTAAGGAGTAGTTTTGAAAACAACAACCAAAAAATATAAGCATCTCCTTTCACATTCTCTTGAGGATGGAAAACATCCAATGTTTATTTAGAGATCCAGTGAGCTGGTGATAGATCGTCAAGAGTCAGCACCTACATATGTGTCCTCTTGTCTTTCTAGAAAGGTCATTTGTTAGGGTTTTGCCATATCATGTCTATCACCTGCCTGTAAATAAGTTTTTTGTCTGCCCTGACATGAGCTGTTTAAACATGATCAAAATATGTAATTAAATCATTTCCTAAAGAAATACTCTAAAAAGCCTCTTCTCCTTAGAGATGTTTAAGGATGGGTTAGTCTGTGTAAATGGGTTGTGGAAGCCCATCCAAATGAAAGATGACTTCGGCAGCCTCATTCCTTTCATGGCATCCTGCCCAAAAGATAGCTGGCCAGCAAGCGATATTTATCTTAGAGATGCTGCCACTTTATATCACAAAGCGACCGTGTAGTCTCATAAACCTAGTCCAAAAGTGCTGACTTTTAAAGGCAGTTGATTTTTTTTTTTACTTCCTACTGTTTTATAGCTTTGCATAAAATGCTAATGCCATGACATTTGTAGAACTATTAAATCATTTTAATGAAAGAGTAACAGTTATACAACTAATTCATTTTAGTGCATTTCTCTTACAGAATCCTTTAGTTGTTGATTTGTAAGAGGAAGGAGCATTTTTTTTTTAAACTCCATAATTTTGTTTTTACATGGAACCAACCCCATTATTTTGGTATACTTAGTACCCAAGTCTAATGGAGACAAATCCATTGACAGAATTTGTTGTCCCAAATCTGGGCTCATTTGCCTGATGGCCCCCACTTAATGTGATCTATAGTGTAGCCAAGCCAAGTCTGCTTCTCTTGAGAAATATGGTTTTCTGTTTCCCATTTAAGTGTTTAGGGGTAAATATATAGTTCATGCATTTTCAGCTACTGAGAAGTGAGCTCACTTGCCATAATACCAAATCAAAGGAAATATTTGGACTTTAAGATTATCTTGTGTTCGCATAAGAAAGCAGCTGGGATGAATTTTCACCCTGATCCCACAGTTCCTTGTTAATGACCATCCTGCTCAGCATGTGGTCATGTCAGGACCTCTGAAGAAGAAAATGGCTGAAAAGTCCTGGAAACAGTAAACGCTCTGAGCAGTAGACCCAGATCTACACTATCAAATAGACGTGCTTTTAAAGATCACTACTGGTGGGAACCAGCAATTAGCGTAATGACTATGTCGCTGGACTCCCATGTAGTCGACCGTGGTTCGCGTCCCGGACCCGGTGGCTTAAAACTCACACCGGGCGCATGTGCGTGCGTGCCCAAGATCCCGAGAGGAGAATGGAGGAGAAGGGATTGCGGTGTGACCATCCCCCCTGGGGGGTGATTTCTTGCTTTCTGTCTCTATGTCTCTCTCTGTCTGGCGAGCGCAAACGCCCTATAGCAAAAACCTCTCCAAAAAAAAAAAAATAAAAAAAAAAAAAATAAAGATCACTACTGGATGAGTTTGTAGCTCTCTCTAGAGTGGAAATGGTTCCCTGTCTCTCTTGGTTCGTGTTTCCTTCACTCTCTATCCCTATGTTTCCAGACAAAGTTCTGCATTAATGGGTAATTCTTTCTTAAACAATCTCCCACCCAGGACATTACATTATGTTATAAACTATATGGGATACCCAGAGAGCTGACTTCACTTTCAACTTATTTTTTTTTTCTTCTTACAAACATGTATATCCTTTTTTCTTTTCTTTTTTCCTTTCATTTTCTTTTGGCTATAGGGTGTGTGCACATGCCAGAAAGACAGAGAGAGACAGAGAGACAGAAAGCGAAAAATCACCCCCAGCAGGGATGGCCACGCCGCAATCTCTTCTCCTCCATTCTCCTCTCAGGATCTTGGGCACACACGGGTCTGGGACTTGAACTATGGTTGATTACATGGGAGTCCAGTGACATAGCCGTTACGCCAACTGCTGGTCCCTCTTTTCTTTTTTAAAAAAAATTCCTATAGGGTGTAGGTACTTGCTGAGGATATAGAACAAAAAAGCACCCTGTCCCTCAAGTTGCAGTCCCCTCTTCTCCATTCTCCTCTTGGGATTTTGGGCACAAACACACACACCCACCCAGCATGTTCTTTTCAGTTGCTGTGTCTGGGGCTTGAATTGCACAGTTGGCCATGTAGGATCCGGCCACCTCATAGGCATGGTAGTCCATGCCACTGCTGGCCCTGAATATTCTTCTTTTTTAAAGTTTTATTTGTTTATTTCTTCCATGAGTGTGAGAGAATGAGACAAATAGCACCCCCAACAGGGTCTCAATGCTACGATTCACTCCCAGCTTCAGCCAGCCCCAGATCATAGGCGTGCACATGCCCAGCGTACTCAGGGTGTTCTCTAGACAAGAACCTGCAACTTGTCCATGTGGTCAGCCTCATAGAACGTCACATTCAACTGCTGCACCACCATCTAGGACCGAACACATATGTATTCTTGGGCAGGTAAAGATTGCATTTACCTTGCTTACCCTGATTATAAAAGTTTGTTTATCTTTACTTTTTTTCTAACCAGTTAATATCATCATTCTCTCATGAATGAAGGGGTTTTGCTGCTAGAGTGTTCAACCATTTGTCATAACTTTTTCTTCACCTGGGCTTCTCTTAAGCATAGCTTTAAATACTGCAAAGATGTGGAAACTAGAATGTTTTCTCTCAAGATGAACTAATTATTAAATAGCCTAGTGTCTGGAAAAACAGTGCTCTTCGGTACTTTAGCTTTGATTAACCATTTTAGAAATTTTTTCTAAAATAATGCTCTCACAGTATCATTGCAAAATATGACAATGAAACTTATGCCTTCTTGATCCATTGCTGTTCAGTGGTTTTACTTTCACACAATATTATCGATTGATGAAACACATCTATTTAAGTTCTTATTGGCAATCTAGTTTACTTTTTTCTATTATGTATAATAGAAGGGCTCCTGTTTGTAGATGCTGCATTGACTGCGATTTTATGAATATTTTTCAGCAAGCTCATCAGAACACAAATTGTGTTAGTTAAAATGTCATATATGTCTTTGGGTTAATATCTTTTTCTTTTTGTTTTTGAGAGATTTTGCTATAGGCCGTGTGTGCTCGCCAGAAAGACAGAAGAGAGACAGACAGAAAGCAAGAAATCATCCCCTCAGGGGACATGGCCATGCCACAATCCCTTCTCCTCTAGTCTCCTTTCAGGATCTTGGGCATGCACGCACAAGTACCTGGCATGAGTTTAAGCAACCCGGTCTGGGACTAGAACCATGGTCGACTACATGGGAGTCTGACAACATAGCCATTATGCCAACTGCTGGTCCCAATGTCTTAGTCATTTACTATTTTTTATGAGCTGTAGTAAAAATGAGATGAAAATCACTTTGTCATTTAATCGTTAACTGTATATTATACTTCAGAAATCTGCTGCTGATAATTACATAGTAATTGAAAGTTTACTGAATACTTTCACAAGCATTTTACAGTTCTCCCTATACTATTAATATATATCTGCCTTTTCCTGCAGGAAGGGAATAAGGAAGTTTTGTTCATGAGGCTTGGTGCATGGTCTTACTGACCTTAATCCCTCAGACACTGTGCAGTGTGTTCTCACCTGAGCCTATCACATCCCTTTCATTCTCAGGACTCCTCTAGTTAACCCTAGCTGGACAAGGTCCTGCCAAAGCTGGGCAGGGATATGGTTCAATAATTCAGTCTCTTCATGCAGAATTCTTCAGTTTCTATAGATTCCTTAGTTCTCAGACTTCTGTCCTGGTTTCCTGACCCTGTACCTGACCCAACTTCAGAGAGCTGAGCTTGTGCTGTTAGCCACCTGCCTGGTTATTTTCTCCTGTCAATTAGCTGCCAGTGGAATCCCTGGATGCTGGATCGCGGCCATCTGGACCTGCCACATCCTCTGGCCATTTGCCAAGCTTTACTCCTTTTGTGGTCACCTGAAATTCTTTACGTTGACTCTCTTTGTTCTGTCCAGTGATTTCTATTTAACGCTTGGAAGCCAAAGTGATAGTTTATTACTGTTTAGAGGAGACATGTAAGGTACTTATAATGAGAAGTTTCCATGGATTTGTCTTTTTTTGGGTGGAAATAGAGAATATGACTCTGAGAAAATGACACCTGGCAATTATGATAGGGACACAAATGGAAGGTGAGAAATGAATTTTAGGGGTACAGATTTTAGGCCAGCCTTATGGTAGTTAAGAAGTTAAGATGCTGAACTCACACATGGTCAACCACAGTTTGAGCCCTGGCCCTGGCAGCTTGAAAATCACACCAGGCATATAGACATATGTGCACAAAACCCTGAGAGGAGAATGGAGAAGGGATTGTAGTGTGACCATCCCCCTGGGGGCTGCTTTCTCCTTTTCTCTCTCTCTCTGTCTCTCTCCAGTGAGCACACACACGCCTTATGGCAAAAAATCTTAAAAAAAAAGTCTGTCTGTTTTACAAGTGTAGATATGAAGTCACTAGTTAGTTTATTCAAACATTGGATTTGGGAGGTGTAATCTCTCTCTCTGTCTCTCTCCAGTGAGCACACACACGCCTTATGGCAAAAAATCTTTAAAAAAAAAAAAGTCTGTCTGTCTTACAAGTGTAGATATGAAGTCACTAGTCAGTTTATTCAAACATTGGATTTGGGAGTTGTAATAATGTCAGTTCATAATGAAAGCTCCATGTGTTTCTTGTGTATATCACTATACCATTAAGAAGCTAGCATTCGAAAAGCATTATTAGGAAAAAAAGAAACTGGGGCCGGCAGGTGGTGTGGTGGTTAAAGGGGCTGGACTCCCCCATGGCCAACCATGGTTCAAGTCCTCATGGCCAACCATGGTTCAAGTCTCGGACCTAGTGGCTTCCTTTCTCACTTTCCCTCTCTCTCTATCTCTGTCTGGTCAAATTGGAAAATAATAAATAAAGTTATATAAAATAATTCTTTAAATACAAGAGAAATTCTTTGGCATGTTCTCTTTTATAGAAAAATTTACAACTAATTGTATAAAATTGTATCATACAATTTATTTTTCAATATTGTTTAAGTTGGGGGAAATGCCCTTCCTTCTCATTGGTAGGACTCTCTGCTCAGAGATTTACAATGAAATAATGTGATTTGAATAGATATGATTTGGATAAAATAGGCACCCAGAAATGCTGGGCTGTCAGAGAAAGAGCTGGATCTGTTTGTCAGGGAATGAGCTAGAGGCTGGAGAGAAGTCATATAGCAGAAGAGGGCTGGTTTGTAGCTGCTCAAATACAATATTCTCAAGTCTCATTTGGGAAGGAAAAGGTGGGCATAGTTCCAGGTAATCCAAAATCCATACTCAGATGCCAGAGCATCCACTGCCAAGTGGTCAGTGTTTGGGGAGCTTCTCACATACCCATATGGAGACTTTGGAGATGAATTCAGTATCTCAGGGAAGAAGTAGGATCTAGGAGGCAGTGCGGTGCAATGCAAGGAATATCACCTATTATGAGTGGTGTAAATTTGTTAAATTTCTTTCTTTTTTTTTCATAAAGAGATTTTTGGTATAGGGCATGTGTGCTTGTTGCAGAGATAGAGAGACAGGAAGTGAGAAATCACCTCCTCCCTCCCCAGGAGGATGGCCATGCTGCAATCCCTTCTCTTCTATTCTCCTCTTGGGATTTTGGGCACACACACACACACACACACACACACACACACACCTGCTCCTGCTGGAAACTACAGCTGATCACATGGAAGTGTGGCGCCTTAACCACTATCCCACCTGCTGGCCCCATGAATTTGGTTAAATTTCTTCAATGCTCTAAGCTTACTTCAGTTGTCTTATGTATACAGTGACGATAAAGCATATAATCTGTGTTATTGTTGAGAGTTAAAGGAAAAATGTGAGATAAACTATTAAATATAGGAAGAACTTAGCATAATGCTTTGCTTTTAGTAGATGCCCTCTATAAATCCTTCAATACCCACAATGCCTAGCCATCTTCAAGTGTTTTTCTTGACCCTGAGAAAGCAAAGTCACCTTCCTTGATTAGGACTCCTTCTAAAAATAATGGAAATGTGGGCAGAGCTCCAGTTCTATGAGGGCAAATGTGCCTGGTGTTAAATATGGTAAGTCGAATGGGACAAAATGGGTGGGCCACTGGTGCCCATGCTCCCTTGTAGAGTGCTAGTTTCTGTTTCTGCTTAGCAAAATGAAGGTATCAGAAAATATTTGATCATAAAAAATTCCTGTGAGCTGCTGATGCCACATGTGTATAGAAGCTGGTCTTCAGAAAAACAAATAGTAAAAAAATCCCAAGTCATTTTTTAGGGTTCTATTTCTGAGCAGTAGAATAACAAAACGCATTATGTTTTGTACTCTATAAATAATAGTGCCTTGTCTTTTTAGCCAAGAAATGCTCAAGCAATGGTTTTTCTTCTTAATGCTATTTTTAAAGCAACCTCATATTCCATTAACTTCTATATGGATGAGCACACTATGTAAATCTCTCTGCTGGTTACACTAAACTCAAGGAAGCCACTTAAACTCATGTGCCAGCTGAAGAATGC
Source organism: Tupaia belangeri chinensis (assembly GCF_000334495.1). NCBI lineage: Eukaryota > Metazoa > Chordata > Mammalia > Scandentia > Tupaiidae > Tupaia > Tupaia belangeri. Next base: position 128,863 of record NW_006159624.1, read on the forward strand.
CTTCCTTTATTCCCCTGTCAGGGTTCTTATATGACATGAGAAAAATAGTCCCTGACGGGGTGAGCGCTGGGGGAAGATAACAGGGATGACCACAGAGATAAATGGGTATTCTGCAGTGCTGTGGGGGTGGCTTCTGTGGGGATTATCAACTGTCAGTGAAAATGTGAGTTCAAATCATAATGTGTTCATGGTAATTCTGCCTATTGCTATGCAACAAGGCCGATTTCCCCCATACGAATGAAAGCAGGAATTAAGAAATCTAGAATCATTGATTTGCAAAGCAGTATACATCAGAGGTTCTATTCAATGTTGTGTTAGAGAGAGCTATATGATGATGAAACATTAGTAAGGTTTTGAAAGTTCCTGTTTATTTATTCTGTAGGGCATAATCAGGGGACTAGAGCATTCTGGGCAGAAGTAATAGGATTAAGTTAGTTATAGCTTGCAGGGTAAATTTGGTTCACTGCTTTTATTTTATTTTTACTTATTTATTTATTTTGGCAGGGGGTACACATACTCCCTAGAGAGTGACAGAGAGAGGGAAAAGGAAGAAGCATTCCCCATGGGGAATGGTCACCTCAATCTCTTCTCTTCCATTTCTCCCTCCTGTTGCATGCACATGGCTTGGCATGTTTATCAAGTCACTTGGTCTAAGACCCCAGCTGCACAGTTGGCCATGTGGGATCTGGCTGCCTTAACCACCACACCACAGATCTGACCCCAGTCTCTCTTTTTTTTTTTTTTTAAAGAGAGAGAGAGAGAGAGAGAGAGGAGTAAGGCAGGAAAAGTGATAGACCAAGGCATCTTAATAGGATCTTAGTATGTTGCAATTGTCCAACCCCAGCTTCCCATTTAGTTTTCTTTTTTTTTTGATATATTCTTTTTTTAAATTTAAATTTATTTACTTATGTTCATTCACTATACATCATTACAACATACAAAACGAGATTTCCCATCTAGAATACACTGTATATTGGCTCAATCAAGCACAGCACATCAACATACGTGCTATTGTCAACAAATAATTTTCCATTTCGTGTTTTCTGTATATTTTGCTTTTTTTTTTTTTTTTTTAACCATCCATAATTCCCTATCTCTCACCCTCTGCCGTGTCCTACCCTCCTCCCACACTGTCTCTGGTATCCATGGTTGCTTTCTATGCCTCCCCCCTCCCCCATTTTATTGATTCACTAGTGAACTTAATCTAAATACTTCCAATAGCAAGTACAGCTGGTATATACATATCCATGAACACAAGTCTGACTTTAGGCATAAACCTCAGTGAGTAGAATGAACATACTATAAAGTAGCACCTAGCTGGGGCTGTATAGCTTACTGCCGTCATCAAATATGCATTATTTTTGATTTCAAGAAAAACAGTTTTTGTGATTTTTTTCTCCTGAAACTTTTTTAAAATTAATTTACATCCATCGCCTAAGCATCGTCACAACATACAAAATGTGATTTCTCATCCAGATTATACTGCATAGTAGCTTAATCATGCATATTATCAACAATAATTTTCGATTTCTAGTTTCATATGTGTATGTGTGTGTATGTGTGTGTGTGTGCGTATATATATAT
>NW_006159624.1:131523-133190 GCF_000334495.1 Tupaia belangeri chinensis
TCTCTTCACCTTCTGGAATGCCAGTTATCCGGATGTTTGGACGTTTGATGGTATCTAGTACTTCTCGCATATTATTCTCAGTTTTTGGGGCAATTTTCTCAATCTTCATGGTGGATTTTTCTTTTTCTTTTAAAAAATTATTTATTTAACTTTATTTATTAATTCATTCATTTTTATTTTGACCAGAGAGACACACACAGACAGAGAGAGAGAAGGTGAGAAAGCAAGCCACCAGGTCCAGGATTTGAACCATGGTCAGCCATGTGGGAGCATCCAGCACCTTAACCACCACGCCACCCACTGGTCCCCATGGTGGATTTTTCTAGGCCAGTAATTTTCTCTTTTATGTCTGAGATTCTATTTTCTGTATGATCTTATCTGCTTTTAATACTTTGAAGGGAAATTTTTACTTCCTGTATTATAGCCTTCATCTCTAACAGTTCCACTTGATTCTTTTGTAAAGTGTGTAATTCTTTTTTCAGATCTTACAAGAATTTTCTCACTTTCTGGAACTCATCAGCTCCTTTCTCCTTCCTCTTCTGCAGTTCATTGTATCTCTTCTCTTCCATCTCTGTTAGCTTCACCATTATGAATGTTCTAAATTCTTTATCAGATATTTCTATGATTTCCATTGAACTGTCTGTGGATGAAGAGGAGCTATTCTTTTCCCTTGGAGGAGAGGTTTTTTCTTGCTTTCCCATATTTCTTGTGGCCCTGTGGTGATTTCTAGTCATCTGATGGATGGTGTGTTTCTTCCCACACTTGAAGTTCAATCATTCGAGTTTGTGGGCTGAAGGCTGAATTATCAGTGGAAAATCTTCATTTTGCTTATTCTCCTGAAATCACTAGTTCTCAGGAGCCATGAAGGTGTCTTCTGCTTCCCATTTAGGTTTACAGGCCCATTCCAGCTCTGTTTAGGTTGGTCCACGAACCCAGCCCAGACCTTCCAGGGGGCCTACCCTCATGTAGCAGTGCCTATCTGCTTGTACCATCATAGCTGAACCTCACTGCCTAGTTTTGGGTAGGCTGTGAGCTAAGAATTTTTTTCTCCACATTTTTATATACTGGAGAAAATAGAAAAGAATATTTTGTGATACTTGAAAATGAAGAAATTCGAATTTTGATGTAAATAAAGTTTTATTGTTACATAGTCATGTTCATTCATTTACATATTGTCTAAGATTGCTTTTATGCTAAAATGGCAAACTGAGTAGTGGCAACAGAGAATTTATGGAGCAAAAGGCTAAAATGTTTACTATCTATTTTTTATAGAACACATTTTCCCTGATCTATACTTTTAGTATAGCCAAAATGACATAATGAACCTTAACTATACTCTTTATAGTATAAACACATAAATCTTTAGAATTTGAAGCACATTGGATGGCAGAGACTTATAAATTCTTGTACTTATCAGTTAAGGAACTGTGAAATGACAGTATCTGACACATAGAAGGCATTTTACTATTTATTAAATGAATGAATGAAATGACTGACTTTTGAGGCAGAGTCATGTTCATTCTAAATATTTATATAAGGTTATTGGCAATAGGAAAGATCTAGTACCATGGCTATGACCATAATAAAATCTGGATAGTATGTATGAATATATGATTACACACACACACACACACACACACACACACACACACACACACACAATGTAT
>NW_006159624.1:133832-143319 GCF_000334495.1 Tupaia belangeri chinensis
GGATATGCAAATTTGAGGGATTCTAGTGGCCAATCAGAGCAAGGTTTCAAAGGTCAGGTTTTTGGAAGGGAACCAATCATGGTAATTGTTTGCTCTCTGAGAAACCTCGGCAGACTCGCTGGTGCGCAGCTTCCCACAGTGCTGGGTGCATGTGTGTCCGTGCCCAAGATCCCGAGAGGAGAATGGAGGAGAAGGGATTGCATGTGGCCATCCCCCCTGGGGGGAGGGTGATTTCTTGCTTTCTATCTCTCTGTCTTTCTGGTGAGCGCACGTACCCTATAGCAAAAAACCGCTCCAAAAAAAAAAGTTGATGGAAATCAATGCTATGTATAAAAGGCTGTGTAAACAATGATGGTGTTCTGGGCCAGCCAGCGGCATGGTAGTTAAGGCAGTTGGATCCCATGGGGCTGACTATGTGGCTTAAGTTGTGCATCCAGCAGACTGAAAAACAAGCTAGTCAAATGTGTACGAGTGCCCCAAATCCATAGAAGAAAATGGAGGAGAAGAGATTGCAGCATGGCCATCCACCCCTAGGGGTGACTTCTCATTCTCTCTGTCTGTGTTTCTGGAAAGTGCATGTGCCATATAGCAAACAAAACAAAACAAAACAAAACAAAACAAAACAAAAGAAAAGAAAACAAAACCCCCCAAAAACCCCCAAAACAAAAACAACTTTGTACAAGTTTAATTTCCCTCAAGAGAGAGAGAAAGAGACAAGAAGACAAGAACCTTCTATGGGGTTTTACACTGTGATCCCTCTCCTACTAGCCTTTACCAGCCAGCCAGAGTCATGGGTATGAACATATGAACATCTGGTACATATGAACAAGTCAGCCTTCCATATGGCTTCCAGCATTCCAGCATTTTGAGTCCCACTGGGTCCGGGACTCGAAACATGGTCGGCTAACGTGGGAGTTCAGCAACGTAGCCATTACACTAACTGCTGATCTTAACATTTCAAGGAGGAAATATTAGCATAATATCATCATCTCAGATGAAAACATGAATACATTACGTGTGTGTGTGTGTGTAATCATATTCATACATGCTATCCAGTTTTTATTATGGTCATAGCCATGGTACTAGATCTTTCCTATTGCCAATAACCTTAGACCATTCCAGCTGGGCCAATGATGTTGTCCCTCATATTAAGAAGCAATCTCAGATCGACTTCATTTGTTCAGAAGTAATACTTACGTTTCTGCTATGTTTTAAGAGACAATCATTTCCCTAAACATATCAAAAGTAACGTGATCTGGTAGAACTCAAAGACAGTTTAGTCTACTGTTGGCTTGGGCAATAGAGACTTAAATAAACAAGCAAATAACACTTAATTATTTATCTTTTTGACTCAGCTATGTCACTTAGGACCTAAGCCTTTCTACCTTTTTCAACTACTGTCTTGGCATGTTGATATGTAATTTCACTGTTACACTCTACCCATTGCCAGTACAGACATCACATCTGTGTTCAAAGCAGGGAGAGAGTGCAGTAGAGTGGGGTGGGATGGGTGATGGGAGCATATAAGCCTCATCAGAAAAAGCTGAAGTTCCTAGACACCCCTGTTGTCTGTTTTATGTCCTGATTTCCTGGGAATGTATTAAACTTTAATAAAAGCAAGTAGGGAGGGAAGGAATGACAGGAAGAAATGACTATTGGGAGTATCTGCCAGTCCCATCAATAAACGAACATAACAAAGTGGAGAAACTATTTTTGAAACAATTGCTCCATCCTTTTTGTTTAAGGGCCAACACCTAAAGGAGAAATGAGCAAAACAAGGTTCGGTATGCGTTTACTGACTTAGATACCAGTGGGTGATAGCTATTTCAGAAAATATTGTCCATGTTCATTTCCTAGATTTTCCAAAAACATCATGTTTTCTACATTGTACAAGCAGAGTTAATAGTTACACACATTTGGAGAGGAATGAGGCATTTAATCATCTTTGTGACTTCTGCAAAGCAATTAAACATTTTTGTGCAGAAACATTTCACATTAAACTGGGACTCGGTGTGAAAAATGTTCATCTGTTTCCATTTTAATCTTTACTCCACAATAAAAATGCAAATCACAGAATGTTGGAACAAGAAGGAGGGCCTTCATGAACTGTTTAGTCCAAAGCCCGCATCTATGATTGAAAATGGGAGTCATTGTGCCAGCCCGGTGGGCAGGTGTCTGTGTCTTACCCGGGATGACAGGTCAGAGCTGCCCACTTTGTTACTGTTGCCTTAATTGTTCCCTGACTTGATATACAATCTACAGGTCAATACTTTCCTGATGGCCTTGGAATGTTCAGTGAGTGGAAATTTATGAACTCAGTGCCAAATATTCTTTATGCTTTCATTGCTTTCCTGTTTCCCTTTGAATGGTGGGTGATTTAATGATGCCCCAAATACAGTCTTTTTTAAATTTTAGTTTTTTAAAAAATTTACATTTAATCACTGTACATTTTTAAAGTGTACAACATGGCTTTCTCCAGCATGAATGCAGTGCATATTAGTCAAGTCAAGCACATTACCTTATATATTATTATCAGCAGATAGCTTTCTATTTTTGTATCTATTAGATGTGCTGTTTGTTTCTTCACTGATATCCTCCCTCCTGCCCACCCCTTGTTACCCTCTACCCCCATACTGTCTGTAGTATCTACTGTTGCCCTCCTTGATATTATACCTTCCAATATTTCAGTATCTGCTAGACTGTAGACATTTGGTATATATTGAGTGGGGACATACAATGCCTGTCTTTCATAGTCTGGCTTGCTACTGCTGTTCTGGAGTCAGTAAGTAAGTAAGTCTGTCACTCCCCATCTAATTCATAGAAAGTCATAGATGCTGGAGAAATTGAAAAGATTATTCATTTTAACCTCCTCATGTTTAGGATGAAAAAAACGGAATCCAAAAAGGCTTAAGTGCTCTGGGTTACACAAATACTTAGTGTCAAAACAAAAATTTGATTCTGATTTCTAACCCAGTCCATTTTTTTCATTATACCTGACTACAGAGAAGGCAGAGACAGAAGTAAATTATTTGTAGAGATATACTGTCTAAAGAAGCAATGAGACCATTAAAACTTAAATATTACTTACTTGTAGAAGCTGAAAAAATTTAAAGTCTAAGCAAGAATTTGAAAAAAATGACTAAGGCTAATAAAGCATTTTTCATTAAAACTTGATGCTTATACATGCAAGTAATTTTAATTAGTAGTAAATCAGTATTTTCTTTTGTGATTAGTAACATGTGCATTCATCAAGTACATATGTAATTTGAGCATCATGCTGATATGAAGAATCAGAGGATTTTTTCCTAGCCTAATTGCCATCAAACATAATGAGGTCTGGAATGTGTAAAACTATGGAGAATTACATCATCAACAAATGTGGTTTAAAGTTTTGAGTTCTGCATATCTGCTGATTGTGCAGCTGCAATTAAAAATATTCTGGGATAGTCAAATTACATAAATTTATATGTAATATGTGTATTTTTCAAATATGATATCACACTATATCTATAGCGTATAGCCTGTCTTATACACAAAATAATAGCCAATTATTCACCAATATGAGATTGGCATCTTTCTTGTCACCTCAATTTAAAAAGATGGGGTACTATTTAGCTGTAAATTCCTTGTTATTTATCTAACAAATCTTACACTGACAAACAAGTTGAGCCCTTTTTAATTTTTTTCCTCTTTGAAACAGCCCTATGATGAGCAGACATTTATTTTTATTTACATATATATGTATATGTATGTGTGTGTATATACATAGAGAGAGACAGAGAGAGAGAGACCTTCAAGAGTTTATTTTGGTGCTACAATTTTTGAAATTTTTTAAAATTCAAGAAGATTTTTTAATTTTTTAAATTTTTTATTATCATCATAATCTTCTTTATATTACATTGGATTACATATAACTTTACAGTGTATTACATTGCTTTTTCAAAAGGGAATGCCATGCATGTCAGTCAGTACAGAGACATTAATCTCCCCGTTTCAACATTCAATATCTTTTCTATGTTTTCCCCAATCAGTATTATTATTCTAATTATTTTTTAAAACAGTCAATCGCTAAAAATTCAAGAAGATTTTTGATAATGTCAGTTTTTAAAAAAAGAGGTTTTTGCCTTAGGGTGCATAAGCTTGCTGAAGAGAGAGATAGAGACAGTGAGAGGGAACCTGAGAAGTCACCCCAGGGGAATGGCGATGCTGCAATCCATTCTCATCCATTCTCCTCCCGGGATCTTGGGCACGCATACACATAAACCTGGTGTGTTGCAAGCCACCAGGTCGGGGACTCAAACTGAGGTCAGCCATGTGGGAGTCCAGTGATGCAACTGGTGTAGCATCACTACTAGCCCCTATAATGTAATTTTTATAATCATTTTGAAGAGTTTATATGTGTATATATATTACATGCATATTTAAAATTTTATTCTTGTCCAACTTATTTAAGCTAAATTAGTTTTGGTTAAATACTAAATTTCTCTAAGTCAGGAATGAACCTAAAAGATATGGTGCATATTACCAAATGTGTCTACACACCCTCTTAAACAGTGAGAAATATACAACTTAGGCTTAATTATCTCACAATTGCTAGCTCAAAATTATAATGCGTTGTGACCTTCATGAATAAGGAGGTTGCTTACTTTTCATGTTCCCCCCCCGCCAGAAGGCACATATGAATGCCAGAGAGAGAGAGTGAGAAAGCACCCACCATGGGGCACTGCCACTCTGCCATCCCCTTTCCTCTGCTTTTCCCCCTTTTGGATATCTTGGGCATGCACACACATGCACCCTGCACATCTCTCAAACCATTGGGTCTGGGACTTGAACTACACAGTCGGCCATGTGGGATCCAGTTATCTCAACCAGTAGGCAATGGGCTGGCCCAATTTTTCAGGTTTTAACCATCTATTTTTATTTCTTTATGAGTTGTCCAGTTATATGCTCTGCCTGTTTTTAAGCTGGAGTCATTATCCTTTTCACATTAATTTGTAGAAGTTTTTAAATGATCTTTCAATCATTTATATTGCAAATATTTTCCAAGTGTGTCATTTTTATTTTGCTTTTTATTTGTTCATTTATTTTTTATACTTTTGCCAGTTTTTTTTTTTTTTTTTGAGAGGTTTTTGCTATAGGGCATGTATGCTTGCCAGAAAGACAGAGAGAGACAGAGAGACAGAAAGCGAGAAATCACCCCCCAGGGGGGATGGCAATGATGCATTCCCTTCTCTTCCATTCTCCTCTTGGGATCTTGGGCACACATGCACACGCACCTGGCGTGAGTTTTTAAGTCACTGGGTCCAGGACTTGAACTGCGGTTGACTATATGGGAGTCCAGCAACATAGCCATTATGCCAGCTGCTGGTCCCAGTTTTGTCAGTTTTTAATTGGTATTAAATCAGTGTTTTCCTTTGTGGTTTTAATCTTTGTTATCATGCTTCAAAATATATTTGTTATTCAAAATATTCAAAATTTTGCATGGATTTTCTCACAATTTTTTCAGACTTTCTATCTGGGGTTATCTTCCTTCTGATAAAGTACCTCTTTTTTTTTTTTTTTTTAAGAATTATCTTATTTAACTTTATTTATTTATTTTAATTTGACCAGAGAAGGAGGGAGGGAGGGAGTGGAGAGAAGGGAGAGAGGGAAGGAGGGAGGGAGGGGGGAGAGGGAGAGGGGGAGAGAGAGAGCGAGGGAAAGCTGCCTGGTCTGATCCAGCCTTGTGGGAGTCCAGCACACTTAACCACCACATCACCTGCCGGCCCCATGAAGTACATCTTTTAGAAGTTTAAAATATGTTGCTTTCTTTCTCACTTTCTCTCTTTCTTTCAACAGGAACAGGCAACCCCAGCAGGGTCTTGCCACAGTCCACTGCAGTCTCATCAGACCCAGATCATGGGTGTGTACCTGGCATGCTCAGGGAAGTCCTGGCATGCAAACCCAGGACCTTTCTCATGCACACCCAGTTCTGTTACTGCAGTGCTACCACCTGGCCCCTAGAAGTTATTTTTCTTTCATTCTTTGAGGATTAACTCCAGTTTTCATTATATGTAGAACTCTTGTTTTGGAAAGGTCATTCTATGGGTTTTATTTTGAGATTGAGATTGGCAGTTATTTTCTCTTAGCACACGGTAATTATTTTCTCTATCACATTGTCGCAATCTATTAATAATCATTCCTTTGTTGGAGATCTGTCTTCTTCCTGTCTGTATTTAACTTATTTTTCTTTCATGTTCTGCAGTTTCACAGTGATGTGTCTGGGAATGTATTATTCTGGAAGTGTCTGGGAGGGTGGAATACACTGAGATTTTTGGATCTGGGAGTAGAGTCTTTTAATTATGTAAAAATATCAGTCAATCTCTTTTCAAATATTGCCTTTTTGTTTGTTTGTTTGTTTGTTTTTAGAGAGAGAGAAAATTTTTGCTATGGAGTATGTGTGCTCACCAGAGAGACGGAAAAGGAGACATCATCCCCTGGGGGGATTGCCACACTGCAAGCCCTTCTCCTCCACTCTCCTCTTGGGATTTTGAGCACTCACACAAACATGCCTGGTGTGAGTTTTAAGCTGCTGGGTCCAGGGCTCAAACCGCCATTGACTACATCAAGTGACGTAACCATTACACCATGTGCTGGTCCCCAAATAATGCCAGTTTTAAATGAGACTTGCTATATTAGACCTCTAACTTTATCCTTCATGGCTCTTTCTTTTCATTATTTTCATTTCTTAATCTTTTTGGATTTCATTCTGGATAACTTATATGTAGTTTGTACTCCACTAATTCTTTTTCTGGCCACATCTTGTCTGTTATTTTATCCTCCATTGAGGTTTTGATCTTATTTAATATTATTTTGAAAATGCCATTTGGTTCCGACTCAGTTTGCTTAGTAGTTTTTTATAGTCTCTTGTTTCTTTCAGATACTTTTAAGTTTTTCTGTTATTTAAAAAACGTATTAAATATAGTTATTTTATTTTTAGCGCCTGAGAATTTCATTACTGGAAGCCTTTGCAAGTCTTTTCTGGGGACTATTCCATGTTTTTCACTAATGGTGCCTTTTTTCACTCTTGTGTTTAATAACGTCTTTGCTGTGGACTCCTCGTTTTCTTTGACTCTCTGTCCTGGGAAATATTTGAGTTCTGGATTGAAATTGGTTTCCTCTAGATAGGAGTAGCATTGGCTGCTGCCAGTCGCTTAGAGGAATTACAAACTGGGACCTCTTTGCATTGAATTCTTTCATTGAAGATTTCTGTCCTCATAGATGGTCTGACTTGAGACTACAAACTTATATGAAAACCAACTTTTTGGTAAGGGGTTTTTCTTTTTTGCCCTCTACCTAGTGCCAAGGTGAAGAGAGGCAGATTTTTTTGTGTCCTTTTTTTTTTTTTTTTGGTTCAGTGTGTTTTGTTTCTCACCTGAGACTGTAGAGTTCCAGCTTCATGTATAGTTTTAAAAAGTTAATTTACTCATGTTGAGAAATTCTTAGGCATTATCTCCTTTGTGTTGAGATCCACCCAGCCTCACAGTGGAAGCTTAGGGTCCCTAAGGTTCATTAGAAGCTTTAGGAAAACGCTATCTTCAGTGCTTGCTTCTCCAGGGTTCCTGCTTTCACTTCACTTTTAGACTCTCCATATATGTGTTACTTGCTCAGTTTTACATTGAATTAGATTCATTCATTCTGTACCTTTACTCAGCAAGATATTAATTCAAGCTTGAGGGCTGTTCATTGGCTCTCATCTACCATGTTGCCATAAGTGGAAATCTTTGTAATCTTTATTTCCTCCTTAATTGTTTTTTCCTATAATTTTGACATTTATGTGGACAATAAGAAAATCTAATGTAAATATAAAATGAGATATTCTAGTTTAGAAATATTAAGTGGAAGTATGTTTGACTCTTACAGAAATCACTTCCTGTGTGAATTACTATAATTGTTTCTTAAATAAGATGAGTTTCCAATGTCTTGAGCACTTTTGGTAAATTTGGCACAATATTGACTTTTAGATATTTATTAGTTTTCATGTGAACTTTCTTTTTTGGGGGGTAATATTAAAAATGGTTTTAACTTAAATTTGGAGAATCACCCATTCTCCACTAGCTTGGTTCTTGATGAAAGTCTTCTTCCCCTGCCACACAGACATACTTAAAACTTTAATGCTAGTTGTCAAAATGTTTGAGTTGTTGTAACAAAACGCCATAAGCAGGTGGCTTATAAATGATGTAAATTTGCATATTGTGAATGTTTTGTGTAGAGAGTACTAATTGACTGTGGAATGAGACAGAGACTGAGAGAGAGGATTCCCATTGCTCTGAACGGTCATTAAACAGGTAGATGGTTAAGTGAGGAGTAGGCTGTATTCATTATCTTGCCAGAAACATTAAAACCACGAGTTTCTTTAAAAGAATTGCATTTTAACAACTAGATTGTAATCAACTTAATGTACACATTAAGACTAATTGAATAAAAAAGAGAAACTAGTATATTATTCCATGTTAAACTTTTAAAATTTGTAGAGTGTGATGGGAAAACACGAATAATACAGTATGTATCATCTCCTCTCTATTTTGACTCTTCCTTAATAGGAGGGAATCTGTATCATTTATGTTATTATGTAAAATACTTGAAGATGTCCAGGAAAATAAGTATGCAAAACTGCATTTACAGTATTTTTAATCATGCCATACTTTGTCATGAAGAATGTCTAATTTTAAAACATACTGAAGGTGGTTCCAGCAGGTGCCATGGTGGTTAAGGCGCTAGAACTCGACAGACCCAACCACAGTTTGAGTCCTGGACTCAGTGATTTGAAAATCATACTGTGTGCATTTGTGTGTGTGTGTGTGTGTGTGTGTGTGTGTGTGTATGTGCCCAAAATTCTAAAAGGAGAATGGAGGAGAAGGGAGTGAGGTGTGTCCATCTCCCTGTGGGGTGATTCTCCCTTTCCCTCTTTCTGTCTTTCTCTGGCCAGCACATGTGCCCTATGGAAAAAACCTAAAACCAAATTGAAAAAATTTTTAAAAAGTACCAAAACATACTAAAAGTAAGTTAATTGAAGAGATTTAGAAAGAAAACAAGTTGACAAAGCTCCTTTTTTTGGGGGGGGAAATTTTTTTTCAGATTGCAATGAGAAAAGTTATGCTTGCTCTACCCTCCAGAGACCATTAAGTTATTTTAAGCCTGAGCTATTGTAGCTGAGTTTTCATAGGAACATATCTTTCCTAGGTGACCAAAAGCATTCTCATATCCCTGAATATGTGTGTATAAAGTCAAGTATACCTTAATTGTGAATATCATACTGAATTGATAGTTCAGCACTAACTTCTGGGTAAGTTTCAGAGTCCAGAGCAGGGTTTTCTCTACCTGCCTGTTTTCATCCAGAGATTTTCTTTTTTCCTTTTCTTTCTTTCTTCTTCTTCTTCTTTTTTTTTTTTTTTTGCTATACAGCATGTGCGCTCCCCAGAGAGAGACAGAAAGACAGAAAGTGAAA
>NW_006159624.1:143552-151985 GCF_000334495.1 Tupaia belangeri chinensis
TTCCATGAAGAGTCAGCTGAAATATTTATTTGTAGAATGATGATTTTGCTCTGAATGTATTGTAGTACTGGTGAAGTGCCTGGTTATGGTGCTCTGACTGAGGTCGGGTGACCCTCCTGTGCTGTGTAGCTTCCTCTAAGAAACATGGGCCACCCAATCCTGATAGCTATGTGTCTCTCCTACTAGACTGTCACTAGCTAGTATCCTGCACATTCTAGACATGTAATAAGTGTATAGTGAGAGAATAAATATAGGAATATTTGTACTCTTGGGGGATATATTTCCTACAACCCTCCCTTTCCCTCTCTTTCCTTCTTTTCAGAATAACTCATAAAGAGAGCTAAATCCACAGAAGTTCTTCATAATTTTTCAGCATAAATTTATGGGCCAAAAGGGGATTTCAAGCTCAAATTAGTGCTTATTTCCTAGAAGCAGGCTTTTGACTACATATTCACACCCATCTTTCGTTTTCGCAAGTTTCTTTTATGTGATGAATCTACTGTCTTGATTTTTTTAAAAACCCTCCTTTGATGCTACACGTATTAATCATGCATGGAACATGGAATATTTTACTCTGACACATAAAATGGGTAAGCACTGGACTCTTCTAATTAATATTTTTTTTAAAAGAGATTTTTACTATAGGGTGTGTGTGCTCGTCAGAGAGACAGAAAGCGAGAAATCACCCCTGGGGAGATGGGCACGCTGAAATCTCTTCTCCTCATTCTCCTCTCGGGATTTTGAGCACACATTCACATGTGTCCGGCCTGAGTTTTAAGTGGCTGGGTCCAGGACTCGACTGTGGTGGACTGTGTGGGATGTAACCATTATGCCATCTGTTGGTCCCATCTAATTAATAGTTTGAACTGATGAACAAGAAAGTGGTTGAAGTTGAGATAGCCAAGGTAGACCTGCTGTCATAAAAAGCGGGCACATGGGGGCCAGCTGGTGGTATGATGGTTAAGGTGGCTGGATCTCACATAGTCACATGAGTGGTTCAAGTCCTGGACCCAGTGGCTTCTAAAATACTCTGTGTGAGTGTAGCACATACCCAAATCCCAAGAAAAGGATGGAGGAGAGGGGCTTGTCATGTAGCTATCCCCCCTGGAGGGGTGCTCACTCTCTCTCTCTCTTCAGTAAGTGTATGTACCCTATAGCAAAACTAACTAGGTAAAAGCATTAGCCTGTATATATTTTTAATTGTTTTTATAAAACAGTCAATTGCTATTTCTCGTTTTGCTTGTAAAAATACTTTGCCCATCATGAAATACTTCTCAGACCAATCCAGTTGAGAATACTATACATGTCATCATCAACAGTTAATAACCCCTATCTGTTTCTCACTAACGTCCTGTCTCTCTATTGTTCACTTGCTATCTTTCTCTATCCTCTTCTCTTCACTTACCCCATTCCACACTGTCCTATTCTCATTAAGTACCTTCACTGTGTTTATGTCCTCCGAATTTTTGCTCTCTATTATAGAGTGCGGATAGTCGGTATATATTGAGTGGATACATACAATATCTTTCTTTCATAGCCTGGCTTACTTCACTCAGCAATAGATCCTCCATATCTGACCATTTTCTATCAAATTCCAGGGTCTTGTTATTTTTTATGGCTGAGTAGTATTCCATAGAGTATATATACCACACTTTTCCAATCCATTCATCAGTTTGTGGACATTTAGGTTGGTTCCATGTCTTGGCAATTGTGAATAATGCTGCAATAAACATGGATGTGCAAGCACTTTTCTGACTGAGCGTTCTCCTGTCTTTTGGGTAAATACCCAGAAGTGGGATTGCTGGATCAAATGGTAGTTCTATTTGTAGATCTTTGAGGAACCTCCATATTGTTCTCCACAGTGGTTGAACTAGTTTACATTCCCACCAACAGTGTAGGAGGGTTCCCTTTTCACCACATCCCCGCCAACACTTATCACTTTTTATATTCTTAATCTTTGCCATTCTGACAGGGGTTAGGTGGTATCTCATTGTGGTTTTTATCTGCATCTCCCTTATGATGAGGGATGTTGAGCATTTCCTCATATACTTTTTGGCTGTTCATATGTCTTCCTTAGAGAGATTTTTGTTCAGCTCATTTTCCCATCTTTTAATTGGGTTAATCATTTTTTTTTTTCATATAAGGCACTTGAGTTCCCTATGTATTCTGGTTATCAGTCCCTTGTCTGAGGCATATTTAACAACAATATTTTCCCATTCTGAGGGTTGTCGGTAAACACTTGTTACTGTGTCCTTTGCTGTGCAGAAACTTCTAAGTCTAATATAGTCCCACTTGTCTATTTTAGGGATCATAGCCTGTATATCTTTAGGTATAAACCTACTGGTTAAACATGGCCACCGAGATCTGATACCTGATGCCTGGTTTTGGTGCAGTAGTGGCTATAAGGACAAAAGTTTGTGTCTGTCCCTAAATAAACAAAACCAAAAACAAAATAAAAAAATAAATGAGAGAATTGGGCATCTGTTTGTCATTCAGCCTGTTGTAATTAAAGCCCAGGAAAGGGTAGAGTCTTTCTTCCCTTGTAAACACTTTTTTTTTTCTCCCCAGATCAGGCAGGGTTAGGAATTTCCTAGTCTTGTTGGATTCATATGTTTACCAAATATTTATTGAACATTTACTGTGTGCTAGACATTGTACTCAGGGCTTAAAACAAATGTATTAGCTGTTATTTTCTCACTACCAAGGAGGGGAAGACATCATTAGAATAGTGTCTAGCAGATCGTAGAAACCATAAATGTTAATTGTTGGGATTATCATCTTTAAAGTGGTCTCACAGTATGGGGGTGCACAGGCTAACGTTATTGACACCCTAATTACATCTGTGAGGATTAGACATAGGATAACCAGATTTTAATGTGAAAATGCAGGAACTATATGCCAAATTATTTATTTCAAAGGGAAACCTTTCCCCGTGAAAATTAGCAATCCTCATTTGTGAAGTCAAAGCAACCACCTCAGGAGAAGTGTAGTATAATTGGAGGTTCTCAAGGGGCTTGTTCACAGCAGGACGTCTAGTTAGGATTTTAATGGACACTATCATCCAGCCTTATTCATATGTTCTCAGTGGCTTCAGCCCTCACCAAGTCCACATGGGAGAAAGTGGATATGCTCTGGCTTTCTGATCATCCTTATCCTGCTCCTTGCTGCCATCCCTGTAGTAGCCTGTGCCTTATTCAGGCAGGTATGGTATAGTATGTTATGTTCTTACCAGTTTCTCTCCCAGAAGATCCCCGACTGTCTTGTTCTGGGAAATCTTTTCCATCTTCACTACAAATTGAAATCCCATGACCTTATTCAGATTATAAAATGGGTTCTAGAATTTCATTTATGAGCCTCCCATTTTAATATGGACATTTGACTCAGTTTATGAACTGCCATGCTAACACGAATATTTTAGTTCTGAGATTCTGCCTTGAAGATCTTACCAGTGAGCTAAATGGCTAGTGACGTTTTAGGTATGCTAGTCCTGATGTGTGTGACTGACTCCATGTCACGGTAAGGGAGTAAGAGAGTCCTCTCATCCCTTCTTCATATCTGCTGTCCTGCCTCTGTACTGTTTCCTCCCAAATGTGGCTGTTCAGGTTTGCATTGTGAGCTTCCGGAGGAATGTTATAGTCTGCTTTTGTTCTACTTGAAATAAACAAGGAAACCAATTCAGCAGTAGTGAATAAATTTTATTAGTCGAGTGATAACATATTTTTCAGCAGTTTCAAATGAGATAAAACTCTGTGGGATACACACTAAGTATAGTACTATTCTATCACAAAATAGAATGAATTATAGTTATGGTAATATTTTTAGTATATTATCGTATATACTATTTGCAGGAATTCCCATGCGCAGTGGTGATATTGTCCAATAATATGTCACTTCAATATGCTTTTATATTAAGTAAAAATCTGTTAAAAAAGAAATGCATGTAATCTTAGCACTTTCTTTAAAATTGTTTTCAAAAAACGTTTATTCATTTATTTCCTCTATGAGAGAGAGACAGAGAGAGATAGAGGTAAGTGCTCTGATCTACCCTTAGTCTAACCCAGTTCAGCTCACAGGCACAAGTGTGTGCCCAGTGGGCTCAGGAAAGTCCCAGGTCATGAATCCAGGACCTTTCCCATGCGGGTCTAGTTATGTTATTTATTTATTTCTTCATGAGCAACAGAGCCAGAAAGAGAGAGAGAGAGAGAGACAGAAAGCACTCCCAATAGGGTCTTGATGACACAACCCACCCACAGCATTAGCCAGTCCCAGATCATGGGCATATGTGTACCTAACATGTTCAGAAGGTCTCAGGGTGCAAACCTGGAGCCTTCCCATGTGGGTCAGCCTTAAGAGCATCACATGTTACTGTGGTGCCACTGTTTAGCCTTCCTCACATTTTCCTGCATATATCAGATTATCAAGTTTTCATGGCATTCCAGCTGTCTTTATTTTGAATGTTAAATGCCCCGGTCCAAGTTAATTCAATCATAGATGATACTTTAACATGTGCCAGTTATATCCTTCTCCCTCTTCTAAGTTCCTATAAAACTTGCTGTCTGAACCACTTATATGACACTGATTGATGTATTATGGCTATTCGTGTGTAAGTCTTATCTACTCGACTACATTTCAAGGTCTTGAAGTTTAGGGAATTATACCTTCTTGTTCCTTGTACCGTGTCCAGTACCTAGACAGACAATTCCAGTCAATATGTGTTAGCTGATAGGGTTAAATGACTTCATCTATGTGGCAGCACTTAGAACAATTTCTGGGATAGAATAAGCAATATATGTGATTGGTGAATTAAAAAAATAAAATTACTGAATTAACTAGTAAAATAAAATCCTAAGGTTAATGTATTTTGAGCAGTGTGGTTAGAGCTTGACATGGTATTGGACATACAGATGGGGATAATAGATTTTTGGTAGGACCAGCAAGTGGCATGGTGGTTAAGGTGGCTGGATCCTACATGGCTAACAGTGTGGTTTGAGTCTCAGACCTGGCAAATTGAAAAACATACCATGTGCATATGTGTGTGTGTGCCCAAAATCCTGAAAGGAGAGAGGGAGCGAGAAAGGAAAAGGGGTTGTGGTGTTACCATGCCCACAGGGGGCCTTTTCTCTCTTTCTGCCTCTGCACCCCCTGACAAATTAAACGATTTTTTTTTTGTTAAATTATTCAACCAATGATTCATCTGAATGTGTATAGTGACATTTTTACTGAGGGTAGATCTGTTTAGAGTCAACTAGAAAGAGCTATAGTTGTTTGGTAAAATGATCCTGGGGAAGGGAAAAGTATAGTGAGAATTAATAGTGGGATTAAGGCTAACATAGCCTTGGCGGAACATGTGTTGATACACGTGGAGGATATTGGAGTGAACCACATATTAGAATGGATTTTCCTCCTGGTGAGGACAGGTGGGCAGGTGGGGGGCAGAGAACTACAAGCTTAATCTTAGACTCAAGCAGGTAAGTGCCTCTCAGCCGACATCTGGGAGACATGGATACAGAGGCTAATGCAGAGGTGGTCTAGAGTGAGAGCCTGAGAAGGCATGGAGTAACAGTGGTGAAAACGTCTCAGTAATGAAAGTAGGTTCCTTGTGGGCTGGGGTCATTCTGTTGACATCTCTGTGGAGAGTGGAGAGGGGGCACTTGCATTCATGCCCTCTCCCTTTTGAAAGATCTCAGTTCTTGTTAATCTTAAGTTAACATGTCCTGAAGCCTGATGGCATCAACTGATAAACACTATAGTTCTCCAAATTGAGTTACACCACCATATTCTGAGCAGTTGGCTGCTAGCAAGAATGAGATCTGAGGGGCCAGCAGATGGGTGTAGTGGTGAAGGCACTGGACTCCTATGTGGCTGACGGCAGTTCAAGTCCTGAACATGGCATCTTGAAACTCATGAGAGGTGTGTCTGCACGTGTGCCCATGGAGGAGAAGGGATCGCGGTGTGGTCATCCTCCCTGGGGGGTGATCTCTTGCTCTTGTTTTTCTGTTTCTCTAGTCAATGCTCATGCCCCACAGCAAAAAATCTCTAGAAAAACAGAATGAGACCTGATGCAAATTTCAATGTCTAACAAAATCCTTTTCCATTTCATTGGTGTTAAGAGGTGTGGATATATTGGACACTGATTGAGTTTTGTATCAGGTACGTGTGCATGCACGTGCGTGTGCGCGCATGCACACACACAAACACACACAAATCTAACAAAGTTAATTTGTGATTTTTTTTGAGTTTTTTTTGGGTCAGAGCTTCAGCTGCAGCATGTTTTCCTTTGCAATTAAATGTACTGCTTTTTAATTTTTGAAAATCAAACTAAAATTAAAATTTCCTTTTATAATTTTAACTAGTATGTGCCACATCAGTTTGTGAGAAGACATTTGCATTGGTACTACATAACACAATCTTCGTACTTCCACCCTGGCTTCTAGCAGTAACTGCAGTCTTCATCAGATTCTTTGAAAATCTAGATACTTATCTGTTCTAAAAGTATCTGCTTCGGTGTCAAAGCATTTGGCTTTGGAGTTCTAATTTCTGTTTTGCTCTGTACACGAGCCTCTGCTCACCCTGCTTTCGGTCACTATGCAGTTCCTAATTGGTAACTTTTCTTATATGTCTTTGCATGCGCATGGGCAAGAACCCTTTCTGGAATGTCCCCACGAAATGGCTAAAACCAGGTCACCACATTGACCAACCTCTATTGAAGTGCAAGGTCAGTGGAAGGGAAGTATACAACATGAAATGTAACTGAAACCACTTCTGGATGAGGTCTTTCTTTGTTCTCAAAGGTCTAGATCTATAAGGGTGGGTCCCTGCTGGTGTCCTCAGGGCTGGTGACACTGGAGGCCAGATTTAGTTTCCGGAGACAGAAAGGAATTTCTCTCTTTCTTTAGACTCTGTGTGCCTTCTCAGTCATTTTCTGCCCTCAAATCTACTCTTTCTCAAAACAACTGGTGGTGGAGGACAAAAAAATTATACACATACACACACACAAACACTTATAAAACTTATATATATATACACATATGTGTGTGTGTGTATATATATATATATGTGTGTTTGGAGAGGTTTTTGCTATAGGGCATGTGCGCTCGCCAGAAAGACAGAGAGAGACAGAGAGACAGAAAGACAGAAAGCGAGAAATCACCCCCCAGGGGGGATGACCATGCCACAATCTCTTCTCCTCCATTCTCATCTCAGGATCTTGGGCACGTACATGCGCCCGGCATGAGTTTAAGCCCCCGGGTCTGGGACTCGAACCGTGGTTGACTACATGGGAGTTCAGTGGCATAGCCATTACGCTAACTGCTGGTCCCAGTAAGTGATCTTGACCAATGGCTCCCACAAGGGCAATTATGCCAAATTACAACAGTCCAACCTCAGCACACTTAAGAACGTTCAGATTTAAGTAACCTGCATATCGGAGGAAGGAGGTAGTATTCCTGTTTGGGCTGAGCCTTGCTGAACCTAGATCAATTTCCTCTGAAAGCATTTAAAGATAATGCCTGCTCATCTTCCTGCCTCCTGGGGGTAGAGGGGTGTCACAACTCTTTTTGCATAAGCAACTCTCAATACACTCTGGCCCATTCCCTGACCTTGGGTTCACCCATTTTCATGAGAAAAACATTAGTATTATTTAACTCCAATAAAGAAAATAACGCATACCCTAAAAGTAAACATGACGGCCTTAGAGACATAACTCTAGCAAAGACATTATTGCAGTAATTCATATCACCAGTAGATACCAAACCTTCTCAAACTCACCTTCCACATTCATGTCATTTCATTGTTTCCCCATGAGTAATGAGTGAGGGTATTTGATTAACTAAAGGATTGGAGAGGGGGGAAGTTTTTTATAAAAAACAAAATCAGTCACAAAGGTGACATCTCCTTTAGAAAGACCAAGTGACCTACAGCTTCTTTCCCCTCTTGTGTTTTCCTTCTTCCTTCTTTCTCCTCTTTTTGTCCTTTCACTCCTCTGTGAACTTTCTCTTTATCGGTGGCCTATTTTAAAGGGGGCTAGCCTAAGGAAACAACCTGTCATCACAGTTCTTTTTCACTCTCTTTTAAATCTTTTTATTATGAAACACTTAAAATATACATAATAGTAGAATAGTTAAATAGGTGATGTGGCGGTTAAGGGTGCTGGACTCCCACATGGCCGACCACGGTTCGAATCCTGGACCTGGTGGCTTGCTTTTTCACTTTGTCTCAAGGTGTCTCTCTCTGGGCAAATTAAACTAAATAAATAAATAACTGGATAAATAAAGTTAAATAAAATAATTCTTTAGTAAAAAATAGTACCTCATGTACCCCATTGATCAGCTTCAAAAGCTATGAAATTTTTCCAATCCTATTTTATCTATCCTTTCCATATATATATATATATATATATATATATACACACACACACATATATACACACACACA
>NW_006159624.1:152112-193495 GCF_000334495.1 Tupaia belangeri chinensis
GATTAAATAATCTTTTTAAAATTTCAACATTTTTCTCCTAAGAGCCTTTTTAAAAAAGAAAGTATATTTTATTTATTAAAAATAATTTATCATGATTATTATTAAAATTACTATAAGGCATATGCACTCACCAGAGAGAGCAGAGACAAAGTGAGAAAGCAAAACTGCCAGGTCTGGGACTTGAACTATGGTTTGCCATATGGGAGTCCAGTATTTTAACTACCATGCCACCTGCTGGCCCCTCCCCAAAAGGCCTTTTTACAGTTTTCTTGTTTGAACTAGGATCTAAAAAAGGTCCACAAATTGCATTAGGTTGCTATCTATCTTTATGAAATCCTAAAGTTTCTTTGATTTCAAATATCTCCCCACTCCACTTTTTTTCTCCTCATGTTTAACAATCTTTAATTCAGATGTAAAAGTTCAATACAAGCCATTTATAGGGCTTGGGATATGTTCTTAATTTTAAAAACAAGAATGGGGAAATGCAACAAAATGATCTTTCCACTTTTCAAAAACTTTCAAGGGATAGATCATAATAGGGCCATAAGAGATCCATTTAACCAAACCCACCTTCTCCCCTGCCAATAGTCTTAACACACATTCCATAATCTTACTACATATTCCTGAATGAAGATACAGTTCAGCTTTGCTTACATAACCATTTAAAAAAAACTCAGCACCATCTTGCTCCCACTCCACTTTTTCATGCCATTTATTTGTAAAGAGACTGGGACTTGTTGTCTATAAGCTTTCTGTCATTTTGAAGTTGGCTGATTGCAACTTGATAGTGCCATTTAACATGACCCTCAATTTTACTTATGTCTAGTCGTCTTGGTCAATTGATCTACAGACTCAACTAGATTCAGATTCAAATATTTTGGCAAGAGTAATTCATAGGTGATAAAGCACTGAATTACTCCTCCACTTTTCATGGTATTTTAAAGTTGATTAGTGCATTCAGGTGGTGTTAAACAGACTATTATAAATTTCATCTTCAACTTGTCGTTTAATGGCTTTGGTTTCCATTGAGACTCAGATCCTTTATTCATCAGGGTTTACAAAAAGGGTGATTTTCTCATTCCCTTATTTCTTCTACATTGCGGGTATGAATTTTATGAGGAAGAATGTTCATTCTTCAGCTAGTTGGTCTATAAAAACTTTCAGTAATCTAGGGGTAGTACATTATGCTTTAGCTCTTGGCAGGCTACTTGCTCCCAGAACCAGCTTTGAGAGCCCTTCCAAGACCCTGAGTCTAAGGGAACATGCCAGTGACTTTATTGACTCTCACCACTGATCAGTGGCTTCTCTTCTTCTACAAAATTCTATTCCCTGACAGTCTCTTTTCATAACCAACCAGAGAGAAATAGAGAGCTGTTTAACAAAAGAAGGTCTCCTAGCCAAAATTAGGAGGTAGGATTTACAAAAATGCTCTTATACCTGTGAAGTTTATTTGCATTCATTTAGTTGTCCCCAGATAATTGACATGAGTATTGCAGTCCCGAGCACATGGCAATTTTTGTGACTCTTTCAGGTGTTACTGGATTAAATAGGCATGGCATGAACTTTGGCTAGTTGTTGAACACTGTCTGGAAAGCTCTGTGCTCCGGAATAGAGCTGTGAACCTGTCAGCTTGCTTTATGATGTCTCTATGTGGGAGGATTTCTTTTGCTGGAGGCTTATAAAAGTGCCTTGATCTGTAGTTAAAGAGAAAATTCATTACTCTATTAATGAGTAAATGTGAATCATAAACTCATATTCTGTATTGGTGCAAGTTAAAAGAGAACAAGGAATCTGTGGCTAGAAATTCAGCAGCTAATTTCATAAGTTCCTTAAGAAAAAAAAAATTTTTCTCTCTGGAAGGGAACAAGCAATTAACAAGGTGTTTTCCCCAAAATTAGCTAAATTCTTATCTTTTTTTTTTTTTGAGAGATTTTTGCTGTAGGGTGTGTTCACTGTTCTCTGTCTCTTTGTGCTCGCTGAAGAGACAGAGAACAGAAAGTGAGAAGTCACCTTCTAGGGCACATGGCCATGCCACAATCCCTTCTCCTCCATTCTCCTCTTAGAATCTTGGGAATGTACTCACAGGCGCCCAGCATGAGTTTTAAGCTACTAGGGCTGGGACTCAAACCAGGGTGGACTATGTGGAATTCCAATGACATGACCAGGCATATCTAAATTCTTTTCTAGTCCATAGAAAAGGTCCAGCATATTTCACTACAATTTTAGATACCCCGACATTACTCCTTTTTTAGAATTCTCCCTTTAACTGGGAATGAGTTGAAAGAGTGGTGAAAAGACCTGTTTTCCAGAGACAAAATACTCTCCTCTCCCAGAGTCAGTTTCACAGAGTTTGCCACACAGTCATATTGAGTTCTCCCTCTGCTTACTCTATGATAACTTTTAAAACGTGAGCCTAAGGTAGTCAGTACATTTTTCCATTTCTATATTTGAATGAAGTTGAAAAAAATTCTAGTAAATTATATTTTTGTGTCTATATTTTTCTATGAATTCTTTAGATTAAAATTTAATACGGGTTGAGAAGGGTTGATGGCTCTGCCATTGCTTAACCAATAACTATATACATTAAAAGACTTTGAGCAATACAAATATCTTCTTTTCTAGTTGCTTCTTTCCAGAGTCTCCTCATCTGAGGCAGTAGGAAAAGGCATGAAAAATGAATGTGACAGGAAGTGGCTTTAGCATCCCAAATGCTGATATTCTGGAAGTGCTTGGGATTTATTGAAGCAGAATCACTGGCAAGAAGAGCTCAATGCGGCCAACATATCCAATGGGCTAAAGTCCTATAAATCTATGAAATAAATATCTGCTCGGAGATATTTTTTCACCTATTTATCATCTGGTAGATAAGTCTCTGTTGCCATGGCAATAAGAGAGAAGAAAAAGGAAATTCTTGCCAGGTAGTTACAAAGTAGAAAACTTCTTTTACTCCTTCCTACATTGAAGAAAATTTTTGTTCTGTTGGTTTATGGCTTTTTTGGCATCAATGTATTTTTGAAAAGGGCATTTGTCTTTATGAATTCTTGATGGCAATCTGCCCCCGAAGGATGGCAAGTTCTTACTCTAAAGGAGTTCACATTGAAAACTGCTGAGACCTGACACTTCCTAAGAGACAGAGGGACCTGGGAAGATTATTTAGGGATAAAAGTAATTTGTCTTTGAAAAACTGTCCTTTGAAAAAGAAAAGAAGAATGGATTTTCTAGAGCAGAGTCTTAATACCTAATTGGATTTTCCTAAATACATTAGTATTAGGACTATAATGTATAATAAGACTGTTCATGTATCCTTTTCAAAGAATTTTCCCATCCTCTTCCAAACTAAGCTTTCCTAATTCCTCTATGATAAAGGTAAGCCTTATCTCGGTTTGGCAGGCAGAAATGCTGAAGCCGTAGCGTAGATGATTTAAGCAGATATTAGACTGTAACAACCATGGTTAGTTTTTACTGCAACTTGAACCTGGGGCCGTTGAAACTGTTAGGATTTTTTTTTTTTGGTCCCCTTCTCTCCAACCAGTATACACTAAATATAAGCACTGATTATGTTGAATAAATTTTATATAGGGCTTAGCTTTCAGTTGTCTTTGAATGTCCAGTTGTGCTCCAGCTTCTGTTCCCTTTGAGTTGTAAAAGATTGGATTGGATGCCCTTAGAATGTCACAGTGTTTTGTTTGTTTTGGTTTAAATAAAAATTCAACAACTCAAATGTTTGTAGGGCCAAGCCAGTGTAAATGAGAGTAATAGACTTTGTTTAACACAGTAGGGAGTTATGTGGCTTGTGGCTAATTGGAATGTCCCTATAGTATTTAAATAAAAAAAAAAAATTTAGAACAGTGTTCAAAGAAGAACTTTAGGTTGAATTCAACCTGGCAAGTCAGACTGAAATCTTCAGAAATATTTGAATGCAATAAAAATTAATTTGCTTAATAAAATATATGACTCAGGGGACCAGCAGATGTCATATTGGTTACATCACATGGACTCCCATGTAGACAACTGCAGTTTGAGTCCTGGCCCTGGTGGCTTAAAACTCATGCTTGGCACATGTGCCTGTGTGTCCAAAATCCCAGAAGGAGAATGGAGAAGGGATTGCAGCATGGCCATGCAATCCCCCCTCCCACCCCCCGAGGGTGATTTCTCACTTTCTGTCTGTCTCTCTGTTGAGCGTGCATGCCCTATAGCAAAAATTTCTCTTAAAAAAAAGTACACAGACACACACACACGCACACACACACACAAATAAATAAATAAATGTCTGGGGGCCGGTGCTAGACTTCTACATGTCCAACTGCAGTTTGAGTCTTGGACTTGGTGGCTAGAAAATCATGCTGGGTTCTAATGGGTACATACCCCAAATCCTGAGAGGAGAATAGAGGAGAATGGATTGAGGCATGGCCATCCCCTCTGGTACTGTCAATGGTACTAGATGGTACTATCAACACATCAAGTAAAAAACTTATGCACAGCAAAGGAAACAATCAATGGAATGAAAAAGGGATTAATATCTAATATTTATAAAGAGCTCTTACAACCCAATGGAAGTAAAACAAATAACTGGATTAAAAAACAGACAAAGGACCTTAACAGAGATTTCTCAAAACAAAACAAAACAAACCATGAAAATGTCAAACAGATTTATGAAAAGGTGTTCGAAATCGCTGATCATCAGGGAAAGGCAAAATAAAATCGCTATGAGATATAACTTCACACCCATTAGGATGACTATTATCAAAAAGGCGGGAGGTAAATGTTGGTGAGGGCGTGCAGAGAAAGAAACCCTAGTACACTGCTAGTGGGAATGTGGATTGGAGTAGTCATTATGAAAAACAATACGGAAGCTCCTAAAGAGATTAAAAACAAAAGTATCATAGGACCCAGCAATCCCTCTTCTGGGATATATATGAGGGAAAGCAGATCACCATTTCATAAAGATATCAGCACTCCCAAGTTCATTACAGCATTAGTCACAATAACAAAAATATAGAAATAATTTCTCTCAATGGCCAAATGGATAAAGAAAATGTGGTATATAAATTCAATGCCATATTATTCAGACTCACGAAAGGACATTCTGCCACAACATGGATAGACCTGGACATGGA
Source organism: Tupaia belangeri chinensis (assembly GCF_000334495.1). Taxonomy (NCBI): domain Eukaryota; kingdom Metazoa; phylum Chordata; class Mammalia; order Scandentia; family Tupaiidae; genus Tupaia; species Tupaia belangeri. The sequence goes on from NW_006159624.1 coordinate 157,230, forward strand.
TGGGGGCCATTATGTTAAGTGAAATGAACCAGGCAGAGAAAAGAAAAATATTACATGATCTCACTTACACATGAGAGCTACCAAAATACATACATACATACATACATAACAATAAGAATGCCAAATACAGAAATAGAGAATAAAATAATGGCTGACAGGAGTAAGGGGGTGAGGAGTGGGAAGGAATTATGCAGCAGTAGGTCAAAGGGTACAAGGAAGTAGATACGAAGGATGAATAAGTCTGGAGGTGTAATATATAACATGAAGACTACAGTTAATAAAATTGGGTACAATAGTAATAACTAGATTGTGTCACAGAAAAAGTATGTGAGGTGATGGTAATATGTTTATCTGCTTCATTTTAGTAACCATTTTACTGTCTATGTGTGTCCCATAATATCATGTTGTAAAACTCAAATATACATAATTCAGTTTGTTTAAAAGTAACACAGAGTCACAGTTTTAGAGGGAAGTACCAGTAAATGCCCGGTATCAGACATAGAAAAGTCAAATTGTGCCTCAGCCTTAAAATTATCATAATGAAATGAAATTGCTATAGAAAAACAAGTCGTGGGACCAGCAGTTAGCATAATGGCTATGTCGCTGAACTCCCATGTAGTTGACCACGGTTCAAGTCCTGGACCTGGTGGCTTAAAACTTGTGCCGGGCGCGTGTACGTGCATGCCCAAGAACCTGAGAGGAGAATGGAGGAGAAGGGATTGCGGCATGGCCATCCCCCCCAGGGGGTGATTTCTCACTTTCTGTCTCTCTGTCTCTCTGGCACCCTGTAGCAAAAACCTCTCAAAAAAAAAAAAAAAAAGTCGCTATGAAGATCTTGAATTCCCAGTTTCCCTGGTCTTGTTAGTTTGTGTCCTTCCTCTCTTTTTTCTTTTCTTCCTTCCTCTTTCTCCTTCTCCCTCCTTTCCTTCTTTTCTTCCTTTTAAAACATGTTTTCTCTTCCACACTATGATTTATTGTGGTTATTTTTTACTGCATGATACGTACCTCTAGTCAGCTCTTTTATTGGAAGCTCTATGGAAATGATTTACCTTGATGACGAAATATTAATGGAGATTGCTCAGATATGTTGAAATTTGAAAACTGCAGCAAACTATTATCTTTCTGTGAGTGACTAGACTTTTTATTTATTTATTTTTGCATTACCTATTGCACTAGTGCAATGAAATGATTTAAACTCACTGACCTTCATGGAATTATTCATTGAAATGGGTTTAGAATTCTCCAACTCATATCTCTTCTTCAAAAATAACCACCTTGGACTATCAGAATGTTTCTAAGATATAATGCTCATAAGACATAAAACAGAAAGATCTAATAAATAACTACATAAAAATATTACAAAAAAATGAAAGCTTCATTGTATGGTTTATTTTTAACTTTGTTTCCTTTTTCTTTTTTTTCCTTACTATATTGTTGCCCAGGCTGACCACAAACTTGTAATCCTTCTGTCTCAGTCTCCCGAGAGTGGGAATTCAGGCATACACCACCACACCCAACTTTATTTTTAACTTTTACAACCCACATTTTCAATGTTTAAATGGTGTGAGGCAAACACAAAAACAAAAATTATTCTTTGGAATGAAATTTCCCTGCAATTTTTCTGTTACTCCAACAGAGCTTGTTTACTCGTATCAGTGGCTCATAAATAGTGTTGGAAATTAATTCAGGAGGGAGAGGCTGATGTCATCAGCCTACAGCACTCACCATCAACAGCTTCCTGTTTCATGTCAGAAACTGGGAATGGCCTCTAACCAATCAAGTGATCCCTCAGTGCGCTGCTGAAGGTCTCCTGCTAAGTTGCAAATGGAGTTGTGGGCTGTCTGTCTTTCATTGCATCACAAAGCACACGAAATTCAAAGCTGATGTTTAATATTATTTTTCGCATCGCGATTTTTCACAGAGGCCAGGTGACACCTTGTAGAACCCTAAGGTTCCATGGAGCTCTGTTTGAGGAATACTGTGTTAGCAGTATTTATTTGCTCTTTGAGGTTGATTCTGCAGCAAGTGTCTGTGAAGAACGATTCGATGGGACCTTCCTCTTGTTGGAGATTCCCATATGTCAATATCTATGTCTATTGGGGCTATTCAGGGCTCTACAAATGACCGCCTAGAGATTGGAGGTTATATGCTTGGTTTCCAGTACTCTTAGATCTAAGCATTGCAGAGAGGCTCACTATGGAGAATGTAGGCTTTTCACTAAATACCCCTGTTTCCAGCCTGGCCCCTCTTCCTCATTTCCCACTAAGCCTAGTGTCCTTGGGTTTGGAGAATTTTTGATTTCATTTCTTCACAGGTTTAATTCTCTATCTCCTTTAGGAGTGAAAGATGGTAATGTTTTACCTGCATAGAAAAAGTCTGGGTGGCTGTTTCTTATAGATATTTAGTCAGTGCTCCTATTTTAAATCCCACGTTTCATCATTTCCTTTGTGTACTCAGTGCTGGCAGCTTCTCTTTTCATGGGGCTTATGGTATGAAATATGATACCTTAATTTCTTTGTCTCTTTGCCACCCTTCTTTACAGGTGTTTGGTACTCAGATATCTCATATGATAAATTCTGTATTCACGTTCTATCGTACATCTCTCTCTGTTGTCGCCTGGTTTTTTTTTGTTGTTGTTGTTATTATGTTACTAGCCATGGTTCTCTGAGTCCTTATCAAAATCTGTTATGCCTTTTTTATTAGGTTGTCGGGAAAGGTGTGACATTTTTCTATGCAAAAATGCATCACGACTTTCCTGACAAGCCAATATTTCTTTATTCTTATTAGTGGAGTTTCAGGAAGGAATAGATATAAGCATATGTGTTCAATATGCCATGATAGACCAGATGTTCTTCATTGAAATCCTTAATTCCTTTCTTGTTGAAGAACAATTTATAAACAGGCCAATGGATGTTCATGAAAAGTGTTAGAGCTCAAGTAAAAGATTCAGACTTAGACTCAAACCAGAATTAGAAAATTGGCAGCTGGTAGGTACAAAACAGCTCTCAGATGTATTTTGTTTAAATGTGTTAGTTTGTTCTTTAATGAGTATTATAGTATTTTTTAAATGGGAGAGATTTCAAATTAAAACCAGGAATCCCGTCATTATTAAAATAAATTAGACAGTCTGGTTATACATGATCACAGGGCAGCAACTGACCAGATATTAGGGGTTGCCATGCATTTGCTCACTAGCTTGCCATGGTTATCCTTAAGTCTGCTCCAGTCTCAGCCCTGAAGGATTTGACTCGACCCTGCCTGTCTTCCCTCAACAGTGCTTCTGGAATTTAGTCAATTCAGGACAGGTTGTACATTTTTCGTGTTGTCTTCTGTCTACCTAAAGGTGTCACCACTAAGCCCTTTTGCAATATATATAATTTCTTCTCCTCATTTATTTTTATTTTTACTGTTTTTGTAAAGATAGGGTCTTGTCATGTTGCAATCCTCCTGCCTCAGCCTCCTAGCTGCAAAAGTGGACATGCACCCCATGCCTGGCTATTTTGTTCTTCTTTTCTTTCTTTCTTTTCTTTTTCTTTTCTTTTCTTTTTCTTTTTCTTTTTTTTCTTTTTTTTTTTTTTCTTTTTTTAGAAAGGGTCTCACTATGTTGCCCAGACCAGCTACAAAGTTGTGATCCTTCCACCTCAGCCTTCCAAGTCACTAGGCACATGTCACCACACAGGCCTTTAGGTTGGACTGGGACTCAAACCCAGGCCCCCCGTGTAGTCCCAGCCTGTGTAGCAAAAGCATCTTAGCAGAATGTGTCATCACAGCTGAGCCATAGTTTATTTTACATAGATGTATTTTCTTTTTTTTCTTTCTTTTTGAAGTAATTGATTATAACTATTTTCTTGTCATAATAAGATGATACTATTACATAAGACAAAATACATACAGTAAACACATACATGGAAAATGCTTATCCTTGTTAAGAATCACGTTGTGCCTCATTAGACACTTCCTACCCTTTTCCCCCAAAACTCAAAGAAAAACAAATAAAGTAATGCAATATGGGTAAGATTATGATAAAATGAATACATTCAGATATTGCTGAAAAAAAATATAAAATGAGACCTCCCATTGGAAAAACAAGTTGGTGATACATATTTAAAAATATATAATTTGCATAAAGATACTTCTTATTTTTAGAGTTTTTAACCTTAGGGTGCTTGTGCTCATGGGAGACAGAGGGACAGAGAGGCAGAGACAGTGAGAGGAAAAGTGAGAAATCACCCCCACCCTCTAGGGGGGATGGTTATTCTGTAATCCTTTCTCCATTCGCCTCCTGGGATCTTAGGAGATATCCATAGGTGCCCAGCGTGAGTTTCAAGTCACCAGTTCAGGACTCGAACTGTGGTCGGCCTTGTGAGAATCCAGCAACACAACTACTACACCATCTACTGGCCCCAGCATGAAGATATTTTTAAAAGTTAAATAGAACAGCACGAGGGAAAAAAGGGGGTTGGAAAATTTAAACACACAAAACAGAATAATCAGGTGATTTGTGGTCTAGTGGCACAATTGACTATTATGTACAAAGGTAGTGTTGGGACCAACAGATGGCGTAGTGGTTACATCACTGGACTCTCAGACCTGGAGGCTTGAAATTACTCTGGGCATGTGTGCATTCATGACCAAAATCCTGAGAGGAGCCTGGAGGAGAAGGGATTGTGGTGTGGCCATCCCCCTGGGGGGGTGTTTTCTCGCTTTCTGTCTCTTTGTTTTTGCCTCTCTCTCTGGCGAGCACACATGCCATTTAGCAAAAGTTTCTCTTAAAAAAAAAAAAAGGATAACCAAAAGTCTGTTACGTGTGAAAAGTATTATAATGCTTAGTAAAGAAAATCAGATTATTATTCTTGTTTAAAATTTATTTTTCCATAAGAGAGGGAAACACAGAGAGACACAGAGAGAAAAAGGCATTCACCAACAGGATCTTCATGCGGCCATTGCTTCCCAGTTTCAGCCAGCTGGGATTATGGGTGAATGTGTGTATACCTGGTGTGCATGGGGAGACCTTGGAGGTGAATCTAGGACCTTCTCATATGTAGAGTAATGTGTTACTACTGTGCCACGTGGCTGATCTGAAAATCAAATAATTAATTTGTATATTTTTACCAATTATATAAAAATAAAACCATACAGATCAAGACCAGAAATGTATTTTTTCTTATTTAAAATGTAAAATTAAAAAGGTTAAAGGGGCCAACAGGTGGCATGGTGATTAAGGTGCTGGACTCCCACATGACTGAACGCTGTTCAAGTCCTGGACCTTGTGGCTTGAAAATCACTCTGGGCATGTGTGCATGCTGCCCACAATCCTGGCAGGAGAATAGAGGAGAAGGAATTGTGACATGGTCATCCCCGCTGGGGGTTGATTTCTCACTTTCCCTCTCACTATTTCTCTGTTTGTTTCTCTCCAGTAAGTACACACGCCTTATGGCAAAAACCTTTAAAAAAGTTATTTTTTTCTGACTTTAAATGTAATATAGTTATGAAATGAAATAAAGCAAAGCTGATAGAATAAAATAAAAATGAGTCTTAATTTTACCATCCTAAAATATTCACTGTCAACACTTTGATATATATGTATATGCATATTCTTCTGTTACAGCTTTATTGAGGTCTAATTAAATATAATAAATCGTATATAAAGTGTATTTAAAGTGTACAAAAAACTTTTGATACCCATACTTGCATCAATACTCACACACACAAATTACATATGTATTAATATATATCCCTACATTCAAGATAATGAACATAGTTATTCTCAAAGTTTTCCCCTTGCTTCTTTGTAATTTCTACCTCTTATCAAACCTTTCAGAGGAAACCGTTGATTTCTATGACTATAAACTTGTTTGGGGCTGGCCCTGTGGCCTAGTGGGGAAGGAAGTGAGATCCCACATGGCCAGTTGCTATTCAAGTCCTGCCTGGAGGTGGCTTGAAAAACATGCCAGACATTGTGTGTGTGCCTGCCTCAAATACTGACAGATGGAGAGGCAGAGAAGGGAGCGCAGCCTAACTTTACTCCATAAGGGGGTGCTTTCTCTCTCTCCTTCTCCCCCTCTCTCTTTATCTCTCTCTAATGAGCACACATTCCCTCTGGAAATTAAATTTTTTTTTGAATTTTCTAGAATTTTAAACAAATGAAATCATGCCTGTACCTTTTTATTTATTTATTTTTTTTGGTTTGGTCTAACTTTCTTATGTTAGCATAATTATTTTGTAATTTGTGTATATTCTGGAAACAAGTCTTTTATCATACATATGATTTGCAAGTATTTTCTCTCACTGTATGGGTTGTCTTTTCATTCTCTGAATAATGACTTTTGAAGAGCAAAGGTCTTAATTTTGAGGAAGTCCAGTTTATCTCGTATGGATCATGCTTTTAGTCTTGTATCAAAATTATTTTCACCTAACCTAAAGAATTTTGGTACAAACTTAATCGTTTTTTAATTTTAAATTTAGGTCCATTTTGAATTAATTTTTACATGTGGTGTGAATTATGGACTGAAGTTCTTTAATATACATATCAAATTGTTCTAGCATCATTTACTGAAGAGTCAGCAAGTCTGGTTCTTTATTGAATTGCCTTTGCATTTTTGTTAAAAATCAACTTACTGGGATCAATGGATGGTGTAATGGTTATGTCGTTGGACTACCATGTAGTTGATCATGGTTCGAGTCCTGGGCCCAGTGGCTTAAAACTCACACTGGGAGCCTGTGCGCGCATGTCCAAAATCCCAAGAGAAAAATGAAAGAGAAGGCATTGCAGGATGGCCATAGCTCCTGGGGTTGATTTCTTGCTTTATGTCTCTCTGTCTCTCTGGTGAGTGCACATACCCTATAGCAAAAATCTCACTTAAAAAAAAAAAAATCAACTGACCATACACAAAGAGCTTTCAAAAAGCTAATGGAGAAATGGAATCCAAGTTTAGATTAGCACAAAAAATTGAAATCCGTGAATTTTTTTCATAATATTCATTTTCAACAACTTTTCAGCACCCTTTATATGTGTGTATTTATTACTGGACTCTATTCTGTTTCACTTATGTGTTTGTTTTGATGCCTGTATCATACTGTCTTAATTACTGTAGCTTTGTAGTAAGTCTTCTTTTTTTAAAGAATGACGTATTCAATTATTTTAATTTGATCACACACACATACACAGAGAGAGAGAGAGAGAAAGAGAGAGAGAGAGAGAGAGAGCGAGAGAGAGAGAGAGAGAGAGAGCGAGAGAGAGAGAGAGAGAGAGAGCGAGAGAGAGAGAGAGAGAGAGAGCGAGAGAGAGAGAGAGAGAGAGAGCGAGAGAGAGAGAGAGAGAGAGAGAAAGTGAGAAAGCAAGCCACTCAGGTCTGGGACTTGAACTGTTGTCAGTTGTGTAGGAGTGTCCAGTGCCTTAACTGCCATGCCACCTGCTGGCTCCTGTAGACTGATTTAAAAATATTTTTTAGAGATTTTTTGTTATAGGGCACGTGTGCTCACTGGAGAGACAGAATGTGAGAAATTACCCCCTGGGGAGATGGCCATGCCGCAACTCTTTCTCCTCCATTCACCTCTTGGGATTTTCGGCTCACATGCACATGCGCCTTTTATGAAGCTGTCGGGTCTGGGACTTGAACTGTGGTGGGCCATGTGGGAGTCCAATGACATAATCATTAACACCATCTGCTGGTCCCTGTCATAAGTCTTAAAGTCAGACAAACTCAAATCCTCTAATAGTTCATTTTAAAAATTTTATTTCAGTTATTCTAGGCCATTTGCGTTTCCATATTAAGTATGTCATTGGCTTAAAAGTTCTACAAAAAAGTCTAGAATTTTGATTGGAGTTACCTTCTATCTACAAATCCATTTGGGACTATTGCCATCTTAATAATATTGAGTCTTCAGATCCATGAACGCTGTATGTCTCTTGGTTTATTACTTAACATCATTTTAGTTTCTCTTAGCAATGTTTTCATTATGCAAGTCTTGCGCATCTTTTATCATATTTATCACTAAGTATTTCATGTGTTTTATTGCTATTGTAATGGCATTGTCAAAACTTTCTAATTGTGTTGATAGCATATACAAATGCAGGTGGGTTTTGAATGTTGATTTTGGTAACTTAGCAGCAGTTCACCTCTTGCCTTTTTCTCCTTTCTTTGTCTCTGTCCTTTTATGTCTTTCTTTTGTAGATGCATTAAGATTTTATATATAATCATACTGTCATTGGGCAAAGATAGTTTTACTTCTTCAGTTAGAACATCTCGTATGATGTTAATATTAGTAGATTTGAAAAGAGCAGAAGTCTTCTTTTTATTCCTGATTTTAGGGGGAAAACATTTATGTTTTTATTCGTTGTGGATTTTATAGAATTTTGGTTATGTCTGGAGGTCAACAATTATGCCACACTTTCAGTAATTATTATATTGTGCTTAATAAAAATTAGTTTTGAAACCGATCTTATTATAATTTCTATGAATGATGTTGGAATTTGTTCCCCTTCAGGATGTAACAGAATGCATGGAAATATTTGAGGTTAGCAAGGTATAATAGCAACTGCTTTCCAATTATAAAAATGTCTTCTATCTAAAATTTAAACAATGTTAAAGGGGTAGGCTAGATGCACTATATTAAGAAAGTGCTCTTTGCAGTAGCTAAAGATCAGTTATAGTAGGACAGAAGGGCCACTTTTCAGATTGGAAAAACTTGCTTTTTAACATTGAGACAAAAGACAGTAAAATTTTGAAAATTTACAAAGCTGCTCTTTTCTAGTCTACATACTTCAAATGTTGACCATGGCAGCAGACCCTGATTTCAGCCTAAGAAAACTTAGCTAGCCATGAGTCCTGATGGGAAAAGCTCACATCATAAAATTTATCTTTGTCCTTGGGGTTTTGCTGTCAGACCCAGCAGAGTTTAAACATTTACTGAAGACCAAAACAGTATTTTCTTCATGTGCTTTTTCCTCATCCTTGGTAACCATGGGGGTTGTCATCTAAGAAGTAGGACTGTTCAAGCAGTCCTTGAAAACAGTTTTAGCCTCAGAGGATAAAGAGGCTCTTAAAAACACTCTGCCCAGAATTCATCATATCTACTTGAAACTTCTGTTAGTTCCAAAAGGATTATTTAGAGTGCTGTCAGAGATCTCCAAGGAGCCATAAAACACTGCATGTAATACAGTATCTGCACCAGCTGAAAATGATTCAGGTTTTAAAAGCTCTACTATTGGGTCTGAGAATGTAAATTGAGGGTGTAGTTGTCTTCTGTGCATGAAATGAGTAAAATGCAGCACATTCTTTTCTATCTTCTTTCACATCCACTACTTTATCTTTTAACTCTTACTCATCCTTCAGGTCTCTCTGCACCTCTCTTCAATTCAGGTTGGGCAACCCTACTTCCTACTATATCAACACCTAATACTTTCTTTAGTGCATGTTTACTTACTTGTTGTCAATGCCTGGTGAGTTGTTGGAATCTCTCACTAAAGTATAATCTCTGTGAGGGTCCTTACTCAGTCCAATGTATTCAGTGTTATGCACTAGCAACCAGCAATAGTGCCTAGCTCCCAGTTAGCATTGAACAGACACTGGTTGGATAAATGCATGAAAGGATAAATGCATAGAGCAGACCTTGCATGGGTAACATTATGGGGGACTTCAAAACGTTTGTGAAAAATGAAATTAGAGTATGAGTTTATTTTGGTGAAAAAAATCTGAAATCTAGACATAGTTTTTTCATAATACAGATTTCACATGAGCCTTTTTTTTTTTTTTTGAGAGATTTTCACTGTAGGGCGCATGCGCTCACCAGACAGACAGAGAGAGACATAGAGACAGAAAGCGAGAAATCACCCCCCAGGGGGGATGGTCACACTGCAATCCCTTCTCCTCCATTCTCTATCTTGGGCACACATGCACACGCGCTCGGCGTGAGTTTTAAGCCACCGGGTCCAGGACACGAACCGTGGTCGACTACGTGGGAGTGCAGCGACATAGCCATTACGCTAACTGCTGGTTCCCTCACATGAGCCTTTTGAAGACTCCTTGTATTTTAATTCTCAAGTAAAAGTAGTAAGACAGGCCCCACTACTAGATGCATTAGTAACACTGACACCTGGTTCTGGAGGCCATATGGCAGCCATAGTTGGATCCCAGGTCTAGCTGAAAAACACTTTAGGTGCACTTATTTCCTGAGGAGCTGGAGGGCTGGGGAAAGGGAATAACAACGTGAGGAGACTCTGTTGAGGGTGCTCTTTTCTTGTGCATAAGCTTAATGATAAGTTTAATGATAGGAAGCATAAACTTTATGTTTAGTTCCAATATTATTTCATTTGATTGTCTTGAAAGCTTATGCTTTCTATCATCGAACAACAATAATAGGTAATAAGACAAAGTTTTCCCTGTTCATAGATTGGATTAATTGATGAGGGACCAGAGTTTGAAAAGTAAGTGAAGGAATCAATCCAGAGGCTTAGGAAGAAAATACAACATTGCTCTAGAGGAGCCTATCAAGGAATTTCAAAGGTTGGCAGTGAGATTTCTGGTTTGGCATTGAGGATCCAGAATACAACACAGGCATGACTTCTATAACCTCAAGTTCAGATATAGTTGTGTTTTATCAACAGGTTGATGTGTGGATATAGGATACTATGGTAAAGATTCAGTTTGTTATGAAACTTTAAAATATCCTGACCATAAAACGAAGGGAATGGTGCTTGTTTGCATTCATATGTAAGCATTTGTTCATACAAATGTACTTATCTTGAAATGCTTCTCACCTTTCCTAAACTCTGCCATTGTGGTTTGAGAAGTTATGGGACAGAGAACTGGTACTCTGATATCTTTCAGCTTGGTACTATGTTACTGTGTCTGTATTTCTCTGGTCCTCATTTGTCTTTGGATTTTCTCAACAGGTAGGCTCCAGCATTAAGCATGCTAGACCTTAGAACATACACCTGAGGGCAAGGAAGGAAATGGTTATAGCTGACATATAGAAAATCTATATATGTACATTTGTTTTTTTAAGCTGCCAGGTTACTGAGTTGTTAGTGCCAATATTATTTCAGTTGATTGTCTTTCAGATGGATATTTTTGTTATATCCATATGTATGGTTAAGATTTCCTTCTGTTTCCTAATATTTAGGCTACTTGCTATTTTTAGCATTCTCATTTAATTGTCTAGAAGTATAAGAAGGATTTGAAAATATTAGTTGTGATGGACATTTTTGTTTCATTCTTTATGTTAGTAAAAATGTCCATAGCGGGATCAGCAGTTAGCATAATGGCTATGTTGCTGGACTCCCATGTAGTCGACCATGGTTCGAGTCCCGGACCTGGTGGCTTGAACTCATGCTGGGTGCGTGTGCGTGCATGCCCAAGATCCCGAGAAGAGAATGGAGGAGAAGGGATTGCAGCGTGGTCATCCCCCCTGGGGAGTGATTTCTCACTTTCTGTCTCTCTGACTGTCTCTGTCTGTCTGGCGAGTACACGTGCCCTATAGCAAAAACCTCTCAAAAAAAATGTCCGTAGTATTTTATATCTAAGTATTCTGTTGCCAATTAACTTGCTTATAGATATTCCATATCATATCAAGGGGTACTTTTCTATTTCTTGGTCACTCACCTAAACTTTTATCAATGGCTTTAAACAGCACATCTGTTGAGGTAATCAGATGACTTTTCTCTTTTGACCTATCAATGCAATGAGTTACAGGTTTTCTAATATTAAACCACAATTGCATTCATTCCTGGAATGAATCTCGCCTTGTCTTGGCATATTATTTTTCTAATATCCTGACAGATTTGATTTTCTAATGTTTTATTAATGATATATGTATTTATAGTTATAACTGAGATTGCCTAAGAGACTGGGAAGATGTCTCATAGCTACTGCTTCTTGGCTAACTCTTGCTTCCAACCCTTGGAGCTCTGAGCTTAGGTGGGAAGGCTGTTTGTGAGTTTTTCCCCTTGGGTTTTGGTCACTTTATTTCCAATCAGATTGTGCTCTGCCCTTCCTATTTTATTCTCACCTAGTATCTATGTAACAATTTTCTTGAAGCTGTTCTCCTGATTTCTCCTAGTTCTGATTGCTCTGTTTTCCCTTTCTTTCCTACTTTCCTTTGGATTTTATTCATCAAAAATGAAAAAAAAGGTTGGGTAGGCAAAAACTATTTTGTTACTCTAAAAGCCTCTGATCTTGTTTATTAAATCTAGGAGAAGTAAGCGAAATGAAACTATATAGTATTTACATTAAATTCACATTTGAGACTATTGCATTTTAAAATCAGGTATTAGCTTTCAAAATATTTATAATGGTAACCTCCCTGCCTCAGAAAGGAGCAAATATCACTGAACTTCTTCCTTAGGAGCTGAGAACACCTCAATATAGTTGGTCCAATATCCTGGCTGAGGACACTGGAGTGGCACACCTCTAGTGCTAAGCTTGTGTGTGGAGTACTAGTTTTAATCACAAAGATGTCTATGTAAGTACAGTAGAACCTTTTTATAACTCTGTTATTAGGGTAAGACTCACTCTGGATGAAAATCAATAGCGCTGTATCCGTTTTTATATTGTGTAGTATTGTGCTTTAGGAGACACATTCGGAGCCATGGGTAAACTTATTAGTAAGCCCCTGAATCTGGAAGAGTAAATACACACTACTCTTTTTTTGGAGAGTTTTTTGCTATAGAGTGCATGTGCTCACTAGAGAGACAGAGAGACAGAAAGCGAGAAATCACCTCTCAGGGGGGATGGCCACATCACTACCCCTTCTCCATTCTCCTCTCAGAATCTTGGGCATGCATGCGCACGCACCCAGTGTGAGTTTAAACCACTGGGTCTGTCCAGGCCTCGAACCATGGTTGACTGCATGGGAGTCCAGCGACATAGCCATTACGCTAACTGCTGGTCCCACATACTACTCTTATAAAGAATGCAGTCATGTCAGCCGTCAACTACGAACACCAAGATGGGTGCAAAGCTTGTGCTCAACAACACTTTACCATCTGTTCTATTCACCTGTGTACTGTTCACCTGGTGGGTGGCCCATATGGAGTTTGCTTTGCACATTCCACACACAGGTCCCTTCTCTGCAGGCTCTCATGCCCTTTTCCTTTTCTGTCTCCTAGCCTTTCCTGGGTCCTGCTTTGTTCAGTTGGTTCTCCTACAATCAGGGTTAGAGAGTTTAACTCTATATCCCTCCTGGGAATGGCATTGGGAGTGTTCTTGGCTAGGGCTTTGAGTTTCTTCAGGCAGGACCACTGATGGTCAAAAATGTTGCTCTGGGGGAACCAGCAGTTAGCGTAATGGCTATGTCGCTGGACTCCCACGTAGTCGACCACGGTTCGTGTCCCGGATCCGGTGGCTTAAAACTCACGCCGGGCGCGTGTGCGTGCGTGCCCAAGATCCCGAGAGGAGAATGGAGGAGAAGGGATTGTGGCATGACCATCCCCCCTGGGGGGGTGATTTCTCGCTTTCTGTCTCTATGTCTCTCTCTGTCTGTCTGGCGAGCGCACGCGCCCTACAGTGAAAATCTCTCCAAAAAAAAAAAATGTTGCTCTGGCCAAGACTGATTTTCAGCATCAGTGGGTTGATTATTGAAAGAGAGAATCCTGCTTCTCCAAGAATGAATATATAAAATATGGAGGGATAAGGGAAACAGGATACAGAGACCCTTCCTGCCACATATTTCTGGAGATGTGGGCTATTTTGACAAGAATTTTACAGGCCATGGCTAAATGAAATTTTCACCCATGGGTCTCTAGGCCCAGAATGTTGAATTTGTTTTTCCCATAGTCAGTGGGTAAGCAGTCTAGACAGGAGTCTGAGAGTTTTTGTCTTTCTTGGCCTCTCGGGCCCTGGATGACCTTGGGCAAATGCATTAGCATCTCCATTTGTAAAAGGAAGGTAATTGTGTGGCCTGCTCTATTCCAGAGCTGTTGGGAAGACTAATGTGAGTGTGCCCATTAACAGCTCTGAGCTGCTGTGAGCTGGATGTTGTGTAATTACATACAAGGTGTTACTATCACTGTTTCTGTTAGGCACACAGCGACGGTGATAGCTGGAACTATAATACATCATTGCAGCTGTCTGTTTTTTACCTTTAGCTTTAATGTTTCCTGTCTTCCACACAGTTTATAAGCAATTAAATATTTTTTCAACTTACGCTACCTTCAAATGGGTTAGGACTGACTTCTGCCTTCCATACTTGGGCCTGGGTTCTTTGGTTGGGTTTGTGGTGGACTGAATTTTTTATGTGAGCTTTGTCACCATGAAAATTCTAAGTTCTTTATCTGACATTTCCATGAGTTTCATTGTACTGTCTGAGCATGAGGAGGAGTTATTATTTTTCCTTGGAGGAGAGATATTTTCTTGCTTTCCCATATTTCTTGTGACCCTGTGGTGATTTCTAGTCATCTGATGGATGGTGCATTTCTTCCTAATTCTTGAAGCTCAGCCTGAGTGTTCAGAGGCCTGCAGGAGGAGGTGATCTGTAATCTCTCTTCTGTTCCATTCTCACTCTTTGTGCATCAGAATCAGTGGGAATAGAGGGATATTCTGACCCTAATTGTATTCAGATGTTTAGATCCTGTTCACTTGGACCTGTCTAGACACAGTGTATGGGAGCTGAGAAGCCAATGAGTAAAAATAAAGAAAAGAATTAGAAGAAAATGTAAAATAAAACAAAAAAGGATAATTAAAAAAACTATGGATTTAGATTTTAAAAAGCAGAAATTGAAAACTGTGCAGTGCGCAAGTGCGTAATGTGAAAGCAGTATTCTACAGCTGAAATTCAGAATCCATGTGGAGATGGGCCTGCGTTTGTGCCTTCCTAAATAGAATGGGGAGAGGCACCTATTAGCACAATAAAAGGGCTTGAGAGTCCAGAGAATACTTTACCTTAAAAAAAAAAATTTAAAAATCGGGGGCCAGCAGGTGGCATGGTGGTTAAGGCGCTGGACATTCCCACATGGCCGACCAGGGTTCAAGTCCTGAATCTGGTGACTTGCTTTCTCACTTCCTCTCTCTCTCACTCTCACCCTCTGTCTCTCTCTGGTCAAATTAAAAAATATAAATGAATGAATAAATAAAATAAAATAATTATTTTAAAAAAAGAAAAAAAGTTAAAAATGAAAAGACTCAGGGAGACACAGAGAGACAGAGAGAAATGGAGAGAAAGAGACAGGTAATGCTACCCACTAGAAATAAGTGAGGAAGAAGTCTCAGCAGAAAATCTTCATTTTAAGTCTCTGAAAGCAATATTTCACAGCTAAAGTTCAGGATCCATGTGGAGCCCTTTTTTCTTTTTTTAAAGAATCATTTAATTTTATTTATTGTTACTCTTCTTCTGTAATTTTCTATAGAGCCCATGTGCTTACGAGAGAGAGAGAGAGAGAGAGAGAGAGAGAGCGCGAGCCACTGGTTCCAGGACTCAAACTGTAACTGGCCATGTGGGAGTCCAGTGCCCCAACCACCATGCCACCTGCTGGTCATGAACCTTATTAAGACTCTATGTCCTTACAGAAAAACTTTGTTACTTACAGCTATTGTGTAAATTAAATGAGATTAGTTCTCCTAAGTTTCTGGTAAACAGAACATGCTCAGTAAGCGTTGGTGTTTTGAAATTTTGTTTTCTTATATTCTTTCATTTTTTGGCCTTGGCATTAATGTGACATGTGCCTTTCTATTCCAACATCTTGCAGAGAGAAGGTGGCATTCATGTTTTGGGTGTTCGAGATGTGGTATTATCTTTGGAAGATTTCATTTTGAGTTATACATCTTCATTTTCAATGTCCTCAAAGTAATTTAAACAAACTCAATGTATACAAGCATTTACTCTGTGACATTTACTTTCTATAGCTTGTGAGCCCTCACATGCTCTTAATAGAAAGCAAAAGCTACAAAAGCTGGCCTGGCTGTTAGGAAGTGCTATTTAAAGCCTTCGTGGGACAGAAATGACAATTTTGAAATTGACTGTGGAGGGTGTGATGATGCCAAGTCCTAGCAGACGCCCAGGAAACCTGTCATATTTGCCATGTGTTACCCCAAATATCAAGGGTCTATAGAGGTTTCAGAAGAGTTTTTTCTTGTAGAAATCTTAATCTCTGTATTTCACTGTGGATGGATGGAATATGCTACAGCAAAGGAATCTCGGGTTGCAAGCTGGGGGCTCTGGACAGGCAAGGTTTCCCCCACAGATATTTATGAGGCTTCTACCCGAGCTTAGCTACAAGACAGCTTTATGCCTTGGAATAAAGGCTATCATTGAGAAGAGGCTGTCTTTGCTGCCACAGTGCTTTCACAGTGGTTAGAGGCCCGTTCTGCTTCTGACTAGCTTGGCAAGTAACCTGGCCCTTGAGTGTCAGTCTCTCTCTAAAATGGGGATAATGGTACTGACCTTGTGATATTTTTATAAAAATTGGTTCTACTGTAGATAAAGTTCCCACATTGGAGTTGGGTATATAGAAGGTACACTGACACATTTAGCTCCCACTCCCCCTTATATGCAGGGAATGTGTTCTAAGACCCCCAATGGGTGCCTGAAACCACAGGTAATACTGAACCCTACATATACTGTGTTGTTTCCTTACACATATACCTATGATAAAGTTTAATTTGTAAATTAGGCAAAGTAAGATATTATCAATAATATCTAATGATAGAATAATTATAACATGCTATAATAAAAATTATATGAATATGGCCTTGATCTTAAAATATCTGATAAAACTGTATCCATCCTTCTTGTGGTGTTGCGAGGTGATAAAATGCCTACATGATAAGATGAAGTGAAGTGAATGACATAGGCATTATGAGGTAACATTTAAAACTTATGAATACTTTATTTCTAGAACTTTCTATTTCATTTATTTGGACTGCAGTAGACCATGGGTAACTGAAACTGAATAAGAAGAGACTAGTGTGTTATTGTTAAAAAAAATAAATAGAAAAATCATTGTGAGAGGCTGAATAATGACTCTCCAAAGATGCCGACATTCTTACTCCCAGAACCTGTGAGTAAATTATGTTTCATGACAAAAAGGACTCTGCACATATGATTAAATTAAGCCTTTTGAGATAGAGAGTTTATCCTGGATCCTCCTGGTGGCCCTAAGCTTATTACAGGGGCCTTTAAAAGCAGATATTGTTTCTTGCTGTGGTCAGAAGGAAAGAAATGAGGACAGAGGCTGGGTCAGGGAGATGCCACATTGCTTAATTTGAAGGCAGATGGAGGGGACAATGAGCCTAAGAATACTGGGAGCCTTTAGAAGCCAGAATAGGTAAGGAAATGGTCTCTCACCTAGAGATGTCAGAAGAAAGTAACCTTCCTAACACTTTCACTTCAGTCCAGTGAGACTCATATCCAACTTCTGACCAAGAGAACTGTAAGACAGTACATTTCTTTTGTTTTAAGCCACTGAGTTTGTAGTGATTTGTTATAGCAACAGTAGAAAACCAATACATGATTTAAGAGAATGCCAAGAGTTTGTGCAATTGTGGAAAAGATGAGGCCCTCGACACTCTGTATTTGAACAAATTATTAAGGTATGTGTTCCATTTCAGACCCCTTGTGCTTGGTAAGGTCTTTCAAACTTTACCAATTTCCCTTCTGGGCAATAGTTGTGGCTTCTTTTACAAGATCTGAAATGCTTTATTACACTCCGAAAGATCAGAATCTAGCCTGTAAAAGTTATATTTCTTTTATCTGAAATGTGGAATTACAATATTTACACTAATCTCTTATTTTCACTCTGAATAAATAGCAATTGAGTTTCACTATACTTTATCATTCCGTGAGAAAAATAAGCAACTTAGATGTGAGTTTGAGTCTCATGTTCTGGAAAAATAAATTGTGTAATCTCCAATTTGGATCTGTAGAATGGGGATAAGAATATCTGGTTTGTCTATATATTGTGTGAGTCAAAGGAAAGAATGAGAGAAAAGATGCACTGAGAACTGGCCTACTATGCAAATGTCAGATGTAATAATCATCACATTTATTATTAGTCTTATCATGTTGGCATAGAACGGTAGGATTTGGATCATGAAAGGGCTCTTGATCTCATTTAGTCCTTTAGTCATGGAGGAGTAAATAATGTGAAAACATTCTCTTAGCTCTTTAATGCCTGGCCTGAGACATGAACTAGGTAATCATTGAGAAATGAGGCAGCCTGGGAGCTTAAGGGAGCTAGAGCTCAGTTAAATGGTCGTGGCTGGAAGTGGGGAAAACACAGCTCTAAGAATCCAAATCATGATGAATTGGTGCTGAGTTGAGAGTGTTTGGCAATGGGAGAGATTAGCCAGGTAGGGTTCAAGATTACAGTATTGTGATCAAGTTCCAGGGAATCACCTACTCCAGTGGGTACATTGATAGTTTGAATCTGTAACTTCTGAGCCTTAAAGTGTCTGCTTTAATGTCCACTGTGGGTAATCAGACAAAAAAGCAAGACAAACACAAACGTTTTAAAAATAATTATTTTATGGGAACCAGCAGTTGGCGTAATGGCTGTGTCGCTGGACTCCCACGTAGTCGACCGCGGTTCGTGTCCCAGACCCGGTGGCTTAAAACTCGCGCCGGGTGCGTGTGCGTGCGTGCCCAAGATCCTGAGAGGAGAATGGAGGAGAAGGGATTGCAGTGTGACCATCCCCCCTGGGGGGTGATTTCTCGCTTTCTGTCTCTATATCTCTCTCTGTCTGTCTGGCGAGCGCACGCGCCCTACAGTGAAAATCTCTCCAAAAAAAAAATAAAAAAATAAAAAAAATAATAATTATTTTATTTAACTTTATTTTTAAAAATTAATTAATTAATAATTTGACCAGAGAGGGACAGAGTGAGAGTGAGAGAGAAAGAGAGGTAAAGTGATAAAGCAAACTACCAGATGCAGTACTCGAACTGTGGTCAGCCACGTGGGAGTCCAGCGTCTTTAACGACCATGCCACCTGTTGGCCCCAACACAAACTCTTTACAAGTCAATAGGAATTCTAAATTCATCTTTGACCCTCAAGTTCTTTTCAATTTGCATGTTCCCATGTAGTTTACATACTTCGCATACCTGCATACACATCCACCCACACCATACATGCACACATACACACATCACACATAAACACACGTAGTTAGAGAAAATTATGGTGCCACTGGTTTCAGGAACTTCTGTATCTTTTATTTTCAAAGTAATCTATGCAATTTTATGAATCAGATTCCACCATTTGCTGTATAGAAATGTGAACCATACGCAATACATCTTAGATTGTATTAATTGGGTATTTGCAAAAGAAGAATATAATGGAAGGTGGAAGAATGAAGTGATAATCCCTAGATTCTAATCCAACAGTAACAATCCTTTGTAGTTTTATAAGGATGTAGAATTCAGAGGGCTTTCAGATTCACTGTATCCCTGACAATCTGATGAGAGGCAAATGACACTCTGAGGGTGAGATGGAGCCCTGACTCTGGTGCAGTTGGTGCTGTGCTGACTAGTAGTGTTGGAAACCACATGGTGACCACATGGTGGTTTGAATCCCCTGACCACTTGACCTGAAATACTCTGGGCACTTGCCCAAGATCCAATGAGCTAGAAAACTGGAGGAAGGGGAGTGCAACGTAACCAGACCCTATGGGAGGCGCTCATTTCTCTCTTTGTCTTTCTCTCTCATGTGCATGTGTTCTATCATGCATGAAGAAAAAGATTTAAAAAAAAGTGAGATGAATTGACTAAGATGTGTTCGGTCTAAAAGAGTGGATGGCTGACTTTTTTTTCTGTAATAGTGAAGCTGCTTCTATCACTAAGTTGCTGAAGAACCACAGCAACGAGGACATTTTAAATAAGGCTTGAAATTATTGTTTAAGTAGATTATGTAAGGGTTTCCCAATTCCAAGTTAAACACGTTTGTGTTGTAAAAATTTTAAAGATTTGGAAAACTAGAAAATATCCCCTAGGGATGACTATTTTTAATATTTTCGGTATATTTGAAAAATATTTTCTATAAATAGAATGCCATTTTGTTTACTTAGATTACTATTGAATTGCCATTTTTCTTGTTTTTTTTTTTTCAAAAAGCATTTTCTTACGTTATCTTTAACATTATATTTAATATCACAGTTACAAAATAATCCACCAAGGGGCTGAACCATAATTTGCTTAGCAATTTCTATTTTAGGTGCTCACTTGTTTCCAATTTTTGCATTTCAATGTTATGATTTAATTTGTCAGGATCAATGGCAAGAATTGGGTTGATTAGGCAACATGGGTATATATTGCCAAATTGCTTCCTAAAAGTATTACACCAATCTGTGCTTTGTATTATAGAAGTGAAATCAATTTGAAATGTAATATGTATTGTTCCTAAAGGACCTTCAGTCACAGTGAATGGCTGACTTTCCCCACCAGACCCAACATCTGATTGCTGTCAGCTCCCTCCCTGTGCCAGTCCCATTTTTAACCTTGACTACTTATCCCACCCACAGAATTCCGTTAATTTTTAAAGCACAATAGTTTGACTTTGCTCTCTTCTTTATCCTGTGAGCCTTCATGACTTCATCTTTGTCAACAAATATGGATTAGCAAGCATTTTTATAAACAAAGTTGGTTTCCTCTTTAAGAGAGACTCTGGGTGCCAGCAGGTGGTATTGTGGTTAAGGTGTTGGACTCCCACATGGTTGACTGCTGTTTGAGTCCCAGACTTGGTGGCTTGCTTTCTTATTTTCCCTTTCTCTATATTTCTCAAAAAAAAATATAATTAATAACATAAATAAATAAATATATATTTTTAAAAAAGAGACTCTGGAGCCAACTATTCAGATAACTTTTTTGACACCTTATGTCACTGCCCAGTGTTTCGAAAACATTTATTTGTTTGTTTTGGCTCATGGATGAGATCTTAACAAGGATGAGCTTTCTATTTCTTTCTTTCTTTTTTTTTTTTTGGAGAGGTTTTCACTTTAGGGCACGTGCACTCACTAGACAGACAGAGACAGACAGAGAGACAGCGAGAAATCATCCCCCAGGGGGAATGGCCATGCCGCAATCCCTTCTCCTCCATTCTCCTCTCGGGATCTTGGGCATGCACGCACAAGCGCCCGGCGTAAGTTTTAAGCCACCAGGTCCGGGACACGAACCGCGGTCGTCTACGTGAGAGTCCAGCGACATAGCCATTATGCTAACTGCTGGTCCCGCTTTCTATTTCTAATAGCTGTCCTAAGGAAAAAATTGCCCGTAGAAGTCTGGAGTCTTTTGCTACAGGAGACATCCATGCCAAGGCTGCAGATTCTTGTTAGGACAATTGTAAATGGAATTCAAACAGATGGTCATTGAGCTAGAATAGGGAAACTTGAAGAACACTATAATACTGAGAGTCCATGAATCTCTGATTTTATATCTTGCTTTTCTAAATATAAAGCACTTATTTATTCATGACCCATCTTTTTAAGGCCTTCCTTTAAAGACAGGCAGGTGTAAAGCATTGGGTTAATGGACTGGACACCCATGCCATGTTGCTGCCTCACCTGTGGATCAATGCGATTAGCTCCCTCTGGAAAGGTTCCTCCCTATGGGACCCTTCCTGTAATTTTCTCTGCCTTTGCAACACTACAGGCCTTTTACTATTTTAGGAACAGTCTTCCAAATTATACAAGGCTTTGCTGACACAGGGCCGTAACACCTTGCCAAGAGGAATTCTCCATGAATGGAATAAATGAAGAGAGAAAGCCAGAGAAATGTGTGTCAGTGCAGTTGCTCTCTCCTCTAAATTCAATGCAGTTTGAAGCTGAGGATTCCTGACACTCATGGCCAGGTGCTTTTTTTGCATTCAGAGTTAGTTCTCTTGTCAGAGCGCTGATACCTCCCATAGCCAGGGGCTGGAGAGATGATGGAAAGGTGGTCTGCCTGTATCCCAGCAGGTCACCAGTAAAGGCTGTTCCCACCCCCACACCTGGCATTTCAGCATCATGTTTGTGTTCTGGGTAGCTAAGGGGTACGGTGCCCTGACACAAGTTAGTTATTTCACTTTGCTCACAGGCAATCTCCTAGCTCTTTCATAACAAAACAAGTGTAAGATGTCTCAAAGAATTCTGGGTGATATAAATCCTGGGTGCTAAAATGGGCCCAAAGGCTTAAAAATAAAAATACCTTTAATACTAAAAACTTTACTTTTAGGTATATATCCAAATGAAATAAAGAGGGATATTCCAGCATTTCCAGTTGCAATACTTTTTAATATTCCCAATCTGGAGCTCTCTTCAATGTCCTCCCAAATAAGAGACTATGCAAAATGAGATAAACCCTTACCATTAATGATAATGTAGAAAATGGAAGAGACATGGAGATGTTTATGACATGTTACTCAGTACAAGAACCAGGCTACAAAATAATTATTTTTGTTAGAAACATGTATTTTGGGGGGCCAGCAGTTGGCTTAAGGACTATGTCAATGGTCTTCCATGTAGTCGACTGTGGTTTGAGTCCCGGACCTGGTGGTTTAAACTCACATCAGGCATGTGTGCATGCGTGCCCAAGATCCCGAGAGGAGAATGGAGGAGAAAGGATTGTAGCATGGCCATCCCCGCCTGGAGGAGTGATTTCTCGTTTTCTGTCTCTCTGTCTCTCACTGTCTTTCTGGCGAGTGCATGCACCCTATAGCAAAAAAAAAAAAAAAAAAAGGAAAAATAAAGTTTCCAAAACAAAAACAAAAAACATGTATTTTGGAAATGTATTTGACGGAATACAGCAGTAATTAATGTCTATTGAGTGCATACTATTCCTCAGGCACTGCTCAAATTACTTTAAGTGTGTTAACTTTTTAAATCCTTAACAAAGTCTTGAGAGGTACTGTTATTATTTCCATTTTACAGACAAAACTGAAGCACAAAAAAACTTAGATCATTTACTCAGGTTCACTAGTAGAACAGCTATTCATTTAGGGAAAAACTTGACTTTAAATCCTGACCTGGTAACTACACAAACACTGCTGGGACAGACCAAAAACACAACTGAAAACTGACTGTGATGGTATATATGTTATTTATTATACATTTTATTGGGTTGTCAGAAAAGTCATGATGCATTTTTGCATAGAAAATCACAGAAAAATATGACTTTTCAGACTACCCAATATATCTCTATACATACTTATACACACATATGTTATGATATATGTTGTATATTTATGTATGTTGATTATATAAATGTAATTATATGTGTTGTTAAGATGGTAGGTGATATTTTTCCTTTGAGCATTTATGAATAGGCTAACAATGCCTGTTGTAAAATAGCATTATGAAAAATAGAGAATCCTGGAACCACAAGTAACAGCTCTTTAATAAATTTGTGTGTTGAACCAACACTAATTTGTCTAGAAAAATAAATAGAATGCAGTTTTGCTGTGTAGATCAATCACTATTTGGTATTCACTACTTAGCTTTGGACCAATCAGCTCGCTGTCCCACAGAGAGGCCAAGGAAGCAGAACTAGAGTTTCTAATTTCACTGTAGATTTAGTTCTTAATTGGTCTCAGGCTACTGTTGTCCTAGGACGTTTATATTTAGTTGTATTTCTTTCTTGAGTTGGAGGTCTTAGAGTTTCAGAATGTTGGCCCTAAAGCAGTGTATCTCAAATGAGGGTGATTCTGTTCCCCAGTGAGCATTTGGCAATGTTTGGAGACATCTTTACTTGTAACAACTGGGGCAAGGCTGCTGCTGCTGGCTTCTCGTGGACAGTGGGAGGCTGAGTATGCTGGTCAGGAGCCTACAGTGCTCCTAACCAAGGGGTATCTTGCCCAAAGCATTGCTAGTGTTGGATTGAGAACTCCTGCCCTGTAGGGACATCAGAGGTCTCCTGTTACTGTCTTGATTTGCCGGTACTAAGCCAAGTCTCAGTGTTACCTTTCCCAAAGTCACTGCTCTCTTCTTTCTGGGGGAATTGAGGAGCATGCATCCCTACACACACAATCTGGGTTTTATGAAAGGTGGGTTAAAAAGAGCCCTTGGGCAATGTAGTCAGACAGACCAGGCAGACCCCTTATTCAGCTTTGTGATAATGCTCTAATTATTTCACTTACCTGAACTTCAGTTTTCTCATCTGAAAACAGGACAACAATACCAACTTTCCAGTAATGTTGAGAAGATTTTATTAACTGCTGTTTGTAAAATAGCTGGCATAGTATCATTCCGTAGTAAGTGTTCCGTAAGTGTTATTTCCTTTCTACTCCATCCTAAGGAAGAGCATTTGTGATCAAGTTAAATGATCATAGTCTAAAAAAGACACAAAGAAATGATCTATTGGGCACAAACTAGGTTGTTAAAAGTTCATTATTATATAACACCAATTTTTATGTATCTGGCTGAGTGAGGAATCAATGTTCTTTCCTATGAGGGGAAAATCACCAGCTTCATGTGCAACTTGTTGCTGGAGGGGGCACGGCAAAGGGCCTCACCCGCTTTTTCTCTTCCTTCTTTCCTTCCTTCCTTCCTTCCTTCCTTCCTTCCTTCCTTCCTTCCTTCCTCTTTCTTTTTCTTTTCTTTTGAGAAATTTTTGCTATAGGGTGCATGCAGTTGCCGGAGAGACAGAGACAGAGACAGAGAGAGAGAGAGGGAAACAGACAGAAAGTGAGAAATCAGCGAACAGCAGATAGCATAATGGTTACATTGCTGGATTCCCACATAGTCAACCATAGTTTGAGTCCCGGACCTGGTGGCTTAAAACTCATGCCTGGTGCATATGCGTGCAAGCCCTGAATCTCAAGAGGAGAATAGAGAATGAATTGCAGTGTGGCCATCCCTCCTGGAAGGTAATTTCTCATTTTCTGTCTCTCTAGCAAGCTCATATACCCTATAGCAAAAGTTTCTCTTAAATAAAAAACAAAAAGGGGGGGGGAGAAATCACCCCTCCACCCCCACCAGGGGTGATGGCCACAGAGCAATCCCTTTTCTTCCATTCTCCTCTCAAGATTTTGGGCATGCATGCCTATGTGCCCATCGTGAATTTTAAGCCACGGGGTCCAGGACTCATGGGAGTCCAGTGATATAATCATTACACATCTGCTGGTCCCTCATCTGCTTTTCTAAGAGCAAATTCAGCACTCATTATAGCTACTTATTTCTGAATTACATTTGCCTCCTGCTATTCCTTCTTCCATATTCCTTTTTTTTAACAAAAAATTCATTTCAAAAGAGAGAGAGAGAGAGAGAGACAGAGATAGAGAGAGAGAGGGGCAGGCATCCCCCAACAGGATTTCCAGCTTCTACCCTACTCCCACCAGTCTTCCTAGCCAGCCAGAATCATGCACATGCTTGCCCGGATTACACATTGACCAGGGAATCGAACCTTCCATCTTTCATATGGGTCCAGCATTGCTTAAGCAGTGTGTTACTGCTCTACCACAGAGCCAGTCCCTTTCTTCCACAGTTCTGTTAGCTAACTGGATTAGACAGAACTGAATACTGTGGTGATGATGATGATAATAATAGTTTTCTAAATATTTTACATGTTCTGTCTAACATGTTTTCAGCTTTACTGAGGCATGACTGGTAACAGAAAATTGCACGTATTTAAAGTATACAGTTTGATGAGGACATTATGCTAAGTTCATTAAACCAGTCACAGAAGGACATATGAGGAAACTTCAAAAGTTTAGAAGGACCAGCAGACGGTGCTGTTGTTAGCGCACTGGATTCCCACATGGCTAGCCATGGTTTGAATCCCAAACCTGGCAACTTGAAAGGTGCATGTGTATATGCACACAAAGTGGAGAAAGAAGAAGGGATTGCAGCATGGCCACCCTCCCAGGGGGTGATGTTTCACTTTCTCTCTCCCTATCTCTCTACCTCTCTCTCTGGTGAGTACCTATGTCCTATGGCAAAACTCTAAAAAAAAGTTGATGGAAAAATTGTAACAAATATAAACTTATTTTGGTGCAAAATTTTGAAAATACATACACAACTTTTTTCATAATATACATTTTCTATGAACTGTTTGAAGACCCCTTGCACACTGCATGATCCCACTTATATGAGGTATTGCAAACAGTCCTTAATTGCACCCTGCAAAGATGTATAATAATTATATGTAAATCATACATTTCATTAAATACTTTAAAAAAGAAAAAAGAGGAAAAGAAAATAGTCCCCTTTATAAAAGCAGAAAGTAGAATGGTGGTTCGTAGGGGGTTGGGGAGGGAGAAATGGAAAATTGCTATACAACAGGTATAAGGTGTCAAGTATGTAAGGTGAATATGTTTTAGATATCTGTATATAACATGGTACCTATAGTTCATTCATTTCATCTTTACATTAATCCCACGACAGTGGCTGTGATAGTACGAACAATGGCCCCTAAAGATGTCCAGAACCTAGTCCCTGGAACCTATATGGAATATGCTATTTTCCCTAGCAAAATGGGCTTTGCAGAGCTAATTAGATTAAGGATCTTGCAATGGGGGATCATTCTGGATTATCTGAGTGGCTCAATTTAATAACATGTGTCTTTCAAAGCCTAGAACGTTTTCCTTTTTGGGTCAGAGAAAGATATGTGAGAATAAAAGCAAGTTGAGAGAGTTTCAGTGATACTGGCTTTGAGGATGAAGAAAGGGTCCACAAGCCAAGGGACATAAGACTCTAAAGAAGCTGGAAAAGGCAAGAGAATAGAGTCTCTTCTGGAGTCTCCAAAAGGATCCAGCCCCGTCTACATCTTGACTTTAGCCCAATGAGACCCATTTTGGACCTCTGTCCTCCAGAACTGTAAGATAATAGGTAGTTGGTAGTAATTCATTGCAACAATAATGACGCTGATACAGAGGATGATCCCATTTTATAGAATAGGAAATAGGCACAGTGAGGAAAGAAGTTTGTGAAGCTTGCCAAGGTTTACGTATTAGGAGCTGGGAACCCAACCCTGGCAATCTGACTGTAGAGCCCATTTTCCTAACCACTCTGCACTCCTGCCTTAAGAAAAGCCTGCCTTGAGACCAGCAGATGGCCTAATGGTAATGTTGCCGGACTCACACGTAATCTACCATGGTTCAAGTCCTGGTCCTAGTGGGTTAAAAAACTTATGCCAGGTGCTGGGTACGTGCTTGCTCAAAATCCCAAGAGGAAAATGGAAGAGAAGAGATTGTGTAGTGGCCATTCCCTCTGGTGGAGTGACTTCTCACTTTCTGTCTCTCTGTCTCTGTCTCTAAGGTGAGTGCATGTACCCTATAGCAAAAATCTCTCTCTCAAAAAAGAGAAAAGGCTGCCTGTCAGTGACTGGACCTACTTACCTACCTGTGCTGATATGACAGAAATGGACCTGTGGGAGCGACTGGTAGTGGCCAAAAAGGGAAATGAACACTAATTTAAGCTCATAGATCTTCGTCATACCATAGTTTTAAAACCCTTTTGGGACCAGCAGTTAGTGTAATGGCTATGTCGCTGGACTCCCATGTAGCCGACTGTGGTTTGAGTCCTGGACCTGGCGGCTTAAACTCATGCCGGTCGCGTGTGCGTGCGTGCCTAAGATCCCAAGAGGAGGATGGAGGAGAAGGGATTGTGGTGTGTCCACCCCCTCAGGGGATGATTTCTCGCTTTCTGTGTCTCTGTCTCTGTCTTTCTGGCGAGCGCACGTGCCCTATAGCAAAAACCTCTCAAAAAAAAGAATTGTCTTTGCTGCTGGGCTTATTTGCACTCCATCCCAACTTGACATTAATATACACATTTTACACTGGAATTGCTTTCTCTTATTAAACCCTGAATCTCATTATATATCAACATCCAAGGTCTTTGCGAAGGGTTTTAGTCTGTTGCTCTTGTTTTCATTTTTCAGACTGTACTTATATTTGGCTGGATTTATTCTTCAGATACACTTTGTTAAAGGTCTATCATTAAATTTTTTTAACATAAATTACTATTTCAGTAGGGGCTTTCTTAATGTATTTCTAAATATTTACTAAGGTGCATAGTAAGAAAGGCATGGCTAATATAACTGGACACCTCAGCACTCATTGTCACATCTTTTAAAGAATCTATCATTAAAGACAATGTATGCTCACTATAAAAATTTGGAAAAATGCAGATACTGTGGGAAAAGCATTTAAAATCTTATCACTCAAAGAGAATGTTGATATTTTGATATTTTTGTCTGACAGACACATATCCACACCACATATCTGCACACAGACATACAGACACCATTTTAAATAATAAAAAGAAGGGATAAATAGCCAGTTTTTAAAGGTATTTTACTCAACAATAAATTATGACCACAATGAACTGTCTTACCATTTTCTATCATTTTACCTCTTGTTTTCTAGCACTTAGACCTATTATACACAATACATCCATCACTTTTTTTTTTTGCCCGCAGTTTTGTTTTCCTGATTAATTGCATTGAATTTCCAGAACAATGACAACTGATCATGATAATATCAGCTCATCATATGCCTGACATTAATGGAAATTTATTTAATGGTGAGCTCTGAGTTCGTGTGTGCATGCATGTTTTTTTTTTTTTTTTTTTGAGAGGTTTTTGCTATAGGGTACGTGCGCTTGCCAGACAGACAGAGAGAGACAGAAAGCGAGAAATCACCCCCCCCAGGGGGATGGCCACACCACAGTCTCTTCTCCTCCATTCTCCTCCTGGGCTCTTGGACACACACGCACATGCGCCTTGCTCGAGTTTAAGCCACTGGGTCTGGGATGTGAACCTCGGTCGACTACGTGGGAGTCCAGTGACATAGCCATTACGCTAACTGCTGGTCCTGTGTGCATGTGTATTTTTGTATGTGATTTCGTGTTATTAGATGAAAGGAATCCTTAGAATCCAAGATAGGCTGGCAGGAGGGGATAAATTACCATCACTAATGATTAGAATACTGAATAAACTTAGAACAAACAAATGATCTAACTTTTGGGAGTTGAAAAGGTTTTAAAGGTAAAGGAAAGCTAAAGGCTGACTTATGATTCTTTCTGAGGTGGTAACATCTGGTAGAAACTCACTTCGATGTAATTTTCAGGAGACACAAGGATGAATTGGGATATAATGGGGGAATAAACCACTTAGAATCCATTTTGCTAATAAAGCAAAAGGTTACCAGCACAGAGATGCTTTCACACCCAGCAGAAGGTCCAAGAGGGGGCCCAGGAAGGCCAAACCATGCATTTGATGCAAAGACTAGGCTAGGCATGAAACTCTCAAAAGAAAGCTGGTCTCTGTTGCAGCTGTGTAACCAAATACAAGGAAGAAATGACACATGACGCTTCCTTGTTATAGCTGCCATTGGTTCACTTAATTGTGGTGTAAATATACAAACGGCAGCATTCATGCTTGATATTGAAGTGGCAACGGTAGGCAGTGAAGGAAAACCCAGGCTTTAATAGGCCTCTTCTGATTTTAATGTGGATAGGTAAAGGAAAACCAATACAGGATTCTTTAAAAGTAGGAGGGCAAAAAGACATTAAAAATGCAGCAGATGGCCAGCAGATGGCGTAGTGATTACATTGCTGGACTCCCCAGTGGCCAACCGCAGTTCGAGTCCCATCCTGGAGGCTTGAAAATCATGCCGGTTGTGTGTACATGTGTGCCCAAGATCCCAGGAAGAGAATGGTGAAGGAATTGAGAAGGGATTGCATCTGGTTATCCTTCCTGGAGGGGTAATTTCTTACTTTCCCTTTCACTGTCTCTGTCTCTCTCTTTCCAGTGAGTGCACACTCTCTATGACAAAAACCTCTAAAAAAATGCAAGAGAAGCACAAGCATTTTGATAAAGATTTGCTATAGCATTTACAAAGTATTTTGGTTGCCTCTGTTTATTGGATTAACTAAACACTTAGCATTTTAATCAGCCCTATGATGAAAGGTCAAAGAAAACATAATGAGATATCATAATGAGATGAACAAAAGAGCTTCTTGAAAGACATGCAGAAATAAAGATTTGGATTAGAGTTTAATTAATTAAAAACATAATTTAAGATTTAGAGTCAGAATTAGACAAACGAAGCAAAAGAGAATATAGGAAATTATATAAGCTATGCAGGAAACAATTTTACAATGCTTTCTTAGTATAGAAAAAGAGGGCATAGAATGATCAGATGGAAGAAAAATGATAGCTATGGCAAATATGAAAATAAATGCCTGATAGAGAGACCAGGACAAATAAAAAATAAATTACATTAAATAATTTTGACTCCGTGGAAATCTACCTGAATCTGTAGGTCTGAAGGACTCACTGTGCTTAAAGTGAAAATCCTAGTAAGATGAATATATTTAATGGACAAAGGAAGAATCAATAGCGAGGGCCATGCCACCTGGAGCTCTTTTCTTTACCATAGATCAATAGTATTTGGATGTGGCTCTGAGGGGCCAAAGGAGTACTATGGCCATACCAAACAGGAAGCCAGCAGGTATCAGGCTTTTGCTTGACATGAGCTCTCACTAATGAGATGGGGTCACCCCAAAAATGATGGGCAGTGATATCTGGAAGAAAGATTCCCTCAGTCACACTGATTACAAGGAGTGGAGAATCAGATACAGAAAGGTGCTCGTGACTTCTCAATAAAAAAGCTACCAAATGATAATTGCTGAAATTTATTCTAGCCCCAGAATCTCTTCCAAGGCTGCAAGATTATGGAACTTCTCTTCTTTTTAGATTTAAGAGGAATCAAATGGTGTCTGGCCTATCAGGAAAGGGACTTGGGGAGAAACTAATCAGATCATCTTGGGGGTGGTGGTGAATAACAGCCCAGGATAAAGCTTTCTTCATTCAAGGATGAAAAATAAAGCAAAACAAAACACAATGAAATAAGACACAGAAATTATGAAATGATTCTGAAAAATAAAATGAGAGTAATTTTCAATAAGAAATAGAAATGTTCCTACATTATACTGTCAGTTAAAGAAAGCATGAACTTTTGAAGCAAGAGTTGATTGATGACATATTAGAGCAAGAAACTGAATTAAAAATAGAGCCATCCCAGCCAAATAAAGTAGAGAAAAATGCTAAAGCACATCTTAAAATGTTAAAGAAGTGCAAATTAAAACCACAAGATACCATGACACACTAAAATAGCTATAATCCAAAAGACTGATAATATCAAGGGTTATCAAAAATGGAGAGAAACTAGAACCTTCATATATTACTGGTGGGAATACAAAAAATGGTACATCCATTCTAGAAAATAATTTCGGTCTCTTAAAAATTGTAAACATACAGCTTCCAGATGTTATAACAATTTCATTCTCTGGTACCTACCAAGAAAGTCTTCTTTGCAAATTTTCATAGTAGCATTATTTCGAACAGTCCAAAGCCTCCAAAATTTAATGCTCTTAACTGGTAAATGGATTAAAAAGTATTATATATACATGTGTGTGTGTGTGTATATATGTATATATTTCATAACTAAAAAAATATATATGAAACACAACTCAGCAAATAAAAGAGGCAAGCTACTGATGCATCCTGCAACATGGATGAACATTAAACACATGTTCTCTTGTTCTTTTCCTTTTTTTTTTTTTTTCCAGAGTTTTTGCTATAGGGTGCATGTGCTCACTGGAAAGACAGAGAGATAGAAACTGAGAAATCACCACCCAGGGAGGATGGCCACACTGCAATCCCTTCTCCTCCATTCTCCTCTCGGGATCTTGGGCATGCACGCACATGCACCCGGTGTGAGTTTAAGCCACCAGGTTCAGGACTCGAACCACAGTCGAGTACATGGGAGTCCAGCAACATAGCCATTATGCTAACTGCTGGTCCCTCTTGTTCTTTTACTTTACAATGAATCTGTCTGGTTAAATGCCAGCCCTGAATAAACCCAGCTATCTTCCTTGCCTGCACTCAGCCATCTGATTGTGTGACTATACTGCATAATCTGATCACATTTGTGTCACTATTACATCTATGGCTACCAACTTCAACTGGTCTCTACTCAGCAGGTCCAACTCGAGCCCTCCACAACTGTTTCATACATTTTTCTCCTTGGACACCGTTTGTTTTTCAATTCTCCCTGTTCTCCTAGTAGGTTAAGTTTCTCTTACTTCACAGAGAAACTAAATGTTTTCAAATAAGACTTTTGTGAACATTGCTTCATCAACTTTGTTAACCTGCAATCTTAGGTCTCCTTTTATTTTACATCCTTCTCACCTATTAGAAGAGTTTCTGTTTTTATAATTTCTCCCATCTCTCTCTTTTTTTTGCCCTCCTAATCACTTTAGGGACCAATAATTTAAATATTTCCTTCTGAATATCCAGAATTTTCTATCCTAATATAAACTTCCAGAAATATTTAATATGATATTGTCTTTTCCATCCTAAAAACAAACAAACAAACAAACAGAAAGCAAATGAAAAACAAAAACTTCTGAATCTTAGCGAAGTCTCTCTATGTATCTCCCTCTTTTCAATTCATTATAGAACTTCTTGACTAAATCTCCTTCAGTATCTTCATTTCTTCTCTGCCCTTTTATTCCTCAATCTATTCTGAACTATCTATCATGCTACTGTAACTACACTCATGACGTTCACCAATGGTTTCCACGTAACTTAATCCCAGTCATTTTTCCAACCTTATTTTATTTGTCCTGTCAGTAGTCTAGTTTGTTGACCATTCCCTCTTTCTTGGACGTTCTTTCCCTCCTTTTCCATGATAGCACAGTCTCTTGGGCCACTTTACTGCTCTGTGTTGGCCCTTCTCAGTCTCTTTGGTAGTTCCATTTAAACCTACACATTGTAACAATTCAGGAGCTTGTATTAAAGCTTGCTTCTCTCTACTGTGTAGTTCTGACTACAGAGACCTACCCTTGTTGCTTTACTTGAAATCTGTGTTCCAGTAATTCTCAAAAGTCAATTTCTAGTCTAGACTATCTCTCAGGGTTTTAAGCCTGTATTTCCAGCTTCCTTTTTGACGTTTCCACCCGGATGTCTCACAAAAACCTCAAATTCAATGTATTTATGTCCAATTCTCATTTACAGATCTGCTCCAACTTCAGTAGTCCCTGTCACAACAAATGGTGTTACCGTCTCCTTATTTGAAAAAGCCAGCATCCTTATAGTGATCCCTGATGCATGCTCTTCCCTTCAATGACCAAGGGCTCTAGATTCTGTTGTCTTTTAAAGTTACTCACGTCTCTTTAATCCTAGAATCATTCTCTGGTCCACGTCTCCAACATCTTTCATGAAGGTTCCTTCAATATTAACAGATCCGAATTGGTTCACTCTTCTCCCCTTCCATACCATTCTCTAGTCGATAGCTAAAGAAAGATGTAAAAAAAAATAATGTAAATATGATCATGTAATCTCCCTGTTTACATTTTTTGGGTGATGTTCTATTATTTTGAAGTTCCAAATCCTTAATATAGGTTCCTATATTCTATCTGGACCTTGATTGCTCTCTTAGCTTTAGTAATTAATGGAATGCTTATATTAAGGGTCTCTACACACTTTTCTGCCTCCTGGAGCTTAGATTCTGGGGGAAGGAGAGAAACATCAGGTTTTCAGGGACTCCCTTCCTGGACATAGAAGTGGCAAACGTTTGACTGAATACTCCCAAAGTATCCAGCTCTACTCTCTCAGAACTACCAATCACGTTGACAGTGACTTCTTCAGTACCTTCCTTTCTTGTCAGACTGTTAGTTCCGTGAGGGCAACAATTTCTTCTTGCTCACATTACTGTATTTTTGGCACTTAACACAATTTTCAGTATATGGTGAAGTCACAATAAACATTTATAAAATGACTATGTTAAACACGATTCTTTCTAAATGGTGAAAATACTGAGGGTGATTATAATATCTTTTTTGTATTTTCTAAATTATCTTTAATGAACATAATTAAATTGATATTTTATATCAAGAAATAAAGAAACAAGACATAATTTAAAAAAATAAATAAATGGATCTGGGACCAGCAGATGGTGTAATGGTTACGTTGCTGGATTTCCACCTGGTCAACTGCAGTTTGAGTGCCGACCCTGTGGCTTGAAGCTCACTCCAGGTGTGTGTGCACGCATGTCCAAAATCCTGAGAAGAGAATGGAGGGGAAGAGATTGTGGTGTGGTCATCCTCTCCTGGAGTGGATGATTTTTTGCTTTCTGTCTCTCTGTCTCTCTGGTAAGCGCATGTGCCCTCTAGCAAAAAGTATCTCTGAGATGAATGAATAAATGAATAAATAAATAAATAGATGGCTCTGAATCCAAGTAATTTTTGCCTACATAATCTGGATGGGGGATTTCTTTAAATTATTTTGTTTTTATTCAAAATAAAAACTCATGAGCTAACTAATGTGCCTGTTATCGAGAAGCAAATTTTGGATTGATTATTAGGTGGCTGATTCAGATACAGAAATTCACTTATCTTTCTACAATTAACTGACAGAAACTTACATTTAAATTTCTTAAGGGACTGAGAGGTCCTGCTACTTGGCCTTTTAACAATTTGTTATTGATGAAATATTTAGCAGGGCTGGTGAGCAGGGTAATACTATCACATGAGTGGTTTCCAGACTTTTCTACATAAAGTCGAAGAGTTCAAGGTGATTTTCTATTACAGTAATCTCCTAGAGAATCAAGACTATAAATATGCATAACATAAAGAACTTCCCACTTAGGGACCATAGAAGGCGTACAGAAAATGTACTGGCACTGCAGTAGTTTTGTGTTCTACTAATGTCATCGTTATTTACAAATGAATTAGTTTTTAATTTAGGTATAAAATTCCATTATCACATATCTGCAAGTTTATAAAAACAATTTATTCAGTTGCCTGCTCTGTTTGTTTTTATGTGATATTTAATCTCTGACTGTTCTTAATGATTGTTGACAGTGCTGAAAACGGGATCACTTCATCAGTGGATGGCATGAAATGAAAAAATACGCTCCATGCTGCATTTCATTTTGCAATTACATAACTCAGTAGGCTCTTTTAGGAAAAATAAGAAAGCCAGAGGGCGGAGGATTGTCAAACATATATTATGACTGTGAAACGAGTCCTTCAATTGACTTCAATGGGTAGTATTCCTTGGATTACTCTTGCTATAGCTGTAGTGACCCTCTGCCGGCTCTATACTAGTAGTGATATATTTGATATATCATCTTTAGTTTTATTCCGAGTCATCTCCTGTTATAGAATAGTATAGAATAGAATGCCATCATGAATTATATGTGCTTACATATACACTTAGATAGACATACATTTGTAAAAATCAGCATCACTGCTCTATCGCGATCCCATATTGGGATACATTTGACTCTTTTAGCAGTGAGAAAAACAAGGAGTTAAAAGAGCTATTTTTTTTTATTCCATGTCTGCCATTTATCACCATGATTTGATACATCAACCTGTCCTTTATTTTAGATCCCAGAAAGGGGATTTTATTAGCATTTAAATGTACATTGATTGAAGTCAAGGAAATTCAGAAAGACCCTTAAATTGGCAAGTGTGGAATCTGGGCAGACTGCTTCTCCTTTGATGATCAAAACAACAACAACAACAAGAGCAAAAGCAACAACCTCAGCAACATCTGCTACAACAGCATGAGGCCAATGGAAAAACTGCATTTGAGCCAGAAAAGGAAAAGAGCCTGGCTGAGAAACTGAGGCTAGACATTATGTATACACAATAAAATGCATACTTATAATTTGTGATATGTATTTCCAATATGTTACAAAATATATGTTTGTATTTTAGAAAATGATTGATTAAATATATAGCTCTTATGAAAAAGAAAAAATAGCACAAGGAAAGGAAAGACAGAAAGAGAAACACATCATAAAGACAAAAAAGCAGAAGAGTTTCCCGGAAGGAGTTTTACAAAAAGGAAAATGAAAATTAGAGGATCACACCTAGATAATGACTGGTAAACTTTATTCAGAGGAAGAGAAAAATTTCAATCCATATAGTGTTTACCTACAAAAGAATAAAAATCTTCCTGGGTCAGATTTTTCTTTAGGAAGGATAAATGCTGAACAAGGGGGTGACAATTTCAAATTTCTAGAGGAAACTTCTCAGATCTTACCAGTTTGATACCTGTTTAAATTAGATTTCACGTGTAAGTCAAGAGAAACACAGCACGGAGAAACATTTAAGATTTTTAGATTTTATTCCAGTGTTCCAAGAATGAGCGAAACATTGTCTAAATGAAATTTTTGTTTTGTTTTGTTTTTAATCGGTCACATCTAGAATTAAGCAAATATTTACAGTAAAATGAGATCTTACATGCAATTTTCAAAATTGTTTTCTTGAATAAGAAAATGGGTAATCTTCCAATTTTATGAGCAATAAGTTTGACCTAAGATGTCATGTGCAATGGGGATATATGTAGG